>NW_013532721.1:1499776-1747241 GCF_000836235.2 Papilio xuthus
AAAATATTTCATTTTAAATCGTTATTAAATAATAAATTATAACGAAGTGAAAATCTTTTGGAATTTTTATTTTGTAATATAAAAATTGTCCGACATTGGAAATGTAGATAAAATAAATTGTGAATTGTAAAATATTTTCGAACACGAATAATGCCGTAAAAACTCAATGCATTTTCAAACAGCTCTATGATTAAAGATTTGACAGCGCACTAGAGTGAAAAATAAACTGCATCAGCGTCGAGTAGACGATTAAGTTGTATTTTAAATTGTACATTTTAGTGCTGGAAACTAATATTTTCTTTTGGAAATTCGTATTTCGGACATTTTTACTAAATAAAATGAACTCTAAAAGTTCTTCTTACAGTACATAATATCTCTAAAAATGTGAAAATCATTTAATCATTTCGACCAACTCTTTTCATCTTTGTCATCGTAATTATCAGATGATGACCATTCATCGTTGCACATTTAGTCAGGATAAAGTTGACTGAACTGTGGAGCCTTCAAATCCTAAGAGCATACGCTGCTTTGTAATCTGCGGTTAGTGAAGACCATCTACATACAATACTAAAACGTTGTAAATAAATCCCAGGAACAAATAATATTGTTTTAAATTTTATTATATTACACCAAAATACTGTAATAAAATTTTCTGTTTGTAAAATTCATTTCCTTAATGCAATGTAACGAACATTATTTCACATCCTTCTTTTATTATTTCTATAACATTTCTTTCGCCTTCTATTATTTAATTAGATAATTAAAGTTGGCATGCGTCCCGCTCGTTGCTTGCAATCCGGGTCAAGTGAATGTTGTACACGTTGAGATTTGCTTCTATTTCATTTCCAATGGCTGCTGTGTGGAAAGATTCTTCTTGACACTTTAGATTTTGTTACATTTATTTCATTAGAAATACTTCGTAACAACATGTTTTATTTACTCATATAAAGATACGAGCATCATATCAACTTCATTCGTAACTGTAGTGTATGCATAAACGTAGTGTTTTTTGTCTCGAGCGTACACGCCATAAGTACATGCCGGAGAGAGGAGACGTCAGTCGATGTCAGACTTTTGGACCGGCAACACGTGTCGGTACGTGAAACATCGCCAAATATAACATAACGAATGTTACAGTAACCATTTTCTTTTAAAGGGTCGGCACAGTATGTGCTCAACTTCCATGCATATCCATCAGCCATTTTACATATATCCTCATTCAAACGATCCATGCATACTTTCTATGGTCTTCCTCTACCTGTCAAGCCATCTACATTGAATGGCAAGAGCATAGTCTGTTACTGTTACTTTTACAAAACATACTAAAATATCCTCAACTAGCAGTCGTCCGCGACTTCGGCCGCGTGGATATACAAAAAAACTTAATATACAGATAAGTTAAATAAAAAGCAGCTCTTCAAGGCATAAATTCAAAAAAAAAGGAACAAATAGTATCCTATGTCCGTCTCCCGGCTCTAAGCTACCTCCTCACCAATTTTCAACCATATCGGTAAAGCCGTTCCTGAGTTATAAATAGTGTAACTAACACTTTCTAACTAACTAAAACGTAGTGACTTTCTTTTATATATAGATTAAGAATTATTTCTAAATTTATATTTATAATATATGAGAAAATAAAATATGCATACTCGTATGTACAATGGCAATTGTTTACAAAAACTTGAATTGTAATCAATCGGTATAAAACATTTCTACATACAAAAGTAGGCACTTCATAAGCCATATAAATGTCTATGAACAATTGTTCTACTAATTACGCGCATTGATTACCCACAAGGGTCACACAGCAACATCTCGTCGTTGTAAAAAAAATACATTGCCAACAAACATCACCGTTAACTGGCCTCTGTTGGCCGTTTCTAACTATTTTAACGTGTACAATATCCGAACTATGTTCCAATAACACTTTTTGTTTATTGGAGTTCGAAATGCCAATAGAATTTTCTATCTCTAAGTTGAATTGATAAATAAAACAAATTTATTGCAATAAAAATGAGAAGATTTCTATGAATAGTGACTGAATAAATTTAATAGAAAATTATTTATTTATTTATGCTCCGTATATTTTCCTTGTGAGTTCTAACTTATCCTCTAAGAACACCTTGCATAAATAAACAAGTTTAATAATACATAGGCTAAGATTTAAGTTCTCAGTTGATGTAAAGCTCATTATGCCGAGGCACGCGACGCGACACAGTATTTAATCATGGAACACGTCACTTCAGCCAACGGAGCTCAGTACTTTATACTTCTAAAAGTTATACTAACGTTATTTCTAATGTTTAAGTCGTAAGAAATACTTACCACATATTTTTAATTATCGTCTTGAAATATTAGAACGTAGACTTCGCCACAGCAAAACATGCAACATCTAACCGATCCATCCCTCCAATCTAACCAATAAGTTTAACCAACTGTAAACACTTACTGTTGAGCGTCGGTGGCTCAGGGGTCAAGCACTTGACTTGCAATCTGCAGTTTCTGGGTACGAGACCCGCCATGTACCAATGTCTTTTTTCGATTTTCGATTTACATATGTACATTTATCCGACGTTCTTACTGTGAAGCAAAACATCGTGATGCAACCTGCACATATCTGAGAAGAAATTCAAAGATGTGTGAAGTCAACCAATTCGCACTTGGCCAGCGTGGTTGACTATGGCCTAATCACCCTTAACTCAGGGTAGGCTCCGAGCCCCTCGGGGGGACGTATAGTGAGCTGATGTGATTGTTCTCATTGGATCGCCTTTAAGGAAGTCGTTATATCTTGGAATGGATCTTGCATATCCTATGATGGATACTTGGCAACCCTGACCTTTGCTCTAGTGATTATCAAATAAGTAAGATTCGAAACCAAAGAAAAGTCTCAGAGAATGACAAAATTATCTTCATTGTTTAAATTGCTTTAAAATGCTGCTGTAAATGTTCTACTACTTTAAATTAAAAACAGTCAATGAGTTCTGAAAAAGTTGAGTGCACAAGTCTAGAAAACATGGCACTTATAATTTTAGATAGTAGCACAGCTGTTGCAGCTGTCTTTTGAACAGCAGCGCTAACTTCAAAGCGTAATTAAGTCCAATTTGCAACCTACAGCGAACTCGCTCTCAAATATAATATTTAGGAGGACAAAACTCAAACTTGTTAGCAACGATTTTTTTTTAAATGTCGCTTTTTTAATTATTATGGTACCTAATAATTTACGACATATTGATGTCAATCGTTTATTCATAGAAGACGGCATGTATAAAAATAATCATTTTAAATGAAAATGTACTTATTTTAAAAAAAATTACAAACTATTAAGAAAAGAACCTAATACATAAAAATAAAAGTAACATTAAACACAAATTATATTGAAGTTACATCGTAAATAGACGACCATTAGGGATATTTAGTTTTTTCTTCGTTTTAGCAAATAACGAACAAATAGCCTTAGGCGAACTCAGCTTGTCGTCCATTATTTCTCAATGTTAAGAGTTAAGAGAATTTAAAACGTGGAATCTATATAATCTAAAATATCTTTATTTTTGCGAGATCGATCGAAGAAATAAAATGTTCTTTAAGAAAAAGAGATTCTCAGAAGGAACCAAATTAGGCACTTGGGTTTCTTGAGAGGGCATAAATCACAAGCGTGATTGAAACATACGAGTATTACCAAACCACAAGAGTGCTATTACATTTAGTTAGGAAAAAATACCTACGAATCAATGCCATGGGTTGAATCCAATTATATTTTTAATATACTTATGTTTATAACATTTTTTTTTCATTTCTCTGTTTATAGCCCTTGTTACAATGCTATGTTTGGTATTGTGGCAGTGGCAATTTTTTTTTTAAATGTTTATTTATGTATTGATGAAAATGACTAGTCCACAGCATATCAATGATACAATATAAACTCAGATTTATTCATTTCTCGACTAATAATAATATTTCACCAATTAGTGTTCAAATATGACAGAGGATGTGTACATTATCAATACATAGGAAAAAGCCAGTAAAAAAATTAATGTTGTTTTCATAAAATTTCACCTGGACTTATTTCCAAACGACTTTTCGGTATTTCATTTTATAGGAGATGAATTGAGGAATTTAATTTCATTAATTGTTACATTGCAGTATTGAATTACGGCATTAGGCCCTTCATTTAAATGTGTCGAGCTCTAGACAAGGTCCCGGCATTCAAAATTAAAATGGCGCCGAGCACAAAGAGCGTGTTGGAGATTAGCCTGATGCGAATGCCACGGCAGGGACGGATTTTATCATTTCGTTTTACTTGCATTCTTTAAATACCAACGTTGTAAAGTTTTAATTATAAATTCTTCAAAATATTTTTATCGAAGGTTTTACCACTATTATCCTAATCACTTTGCAGCAAAGTGTAAAACAGTGACACATATTAATATTATCGGTCATAAGATTACAGATTTAATAAAAAGATTAATACAAACACGTCTAGATTTATCAGATCAACGTTGAGTTTTTGTATGTAGCAAGACTTAATATTTTATGTCCGCGTATTATGTTTAAACCGTCACTCATTACTTTCGCGACATGATACTTTATTTTATATTATTTGATTTATGAGAGTGTCAATGGACTGAGAGATTCAGCAAAGCAATGTTTTAAAGACATTCAACAGTCAAAATCCGCGAACGATAAAGGTAAATTAGTTTAGAAGTGCAGTCCTCTTCTAAGCAGCAGTTTCTAACTTGTTTAAATATACGAGGTAGTTACAAAACCACAAGAGAGTCATACCGAAACAAGGTTCGCCTCCGACTCGAAAGTGATTAATTACAACCCGCAGCCGAGCGCACTTGAATATGCGGCCTATTTTACAAATTAATTTATAGTTACAACTGTCGTATCATACTTTCGGAGTTATGAAATTAAGCGGGGGAACTAACGAACCCTCAGTTAACCCCGCGGTACCTTTCTACTGCAATGGATGCGGCAAATTCGGGATTTGCACAAAGTATTGCGCAATTAGTTGAGTTTCAAAAAAAGTATGTATTTGTACGACATATAAATAAGCATATATTTATGTTTAAATACTCTTCTAACAATTACTATTCTTTTAAAATAATAAATCTCGTATCATAGTATTATTTTTTGATTTAAAAAATCACAGTGGCGAAATATTTATTGTTAAAATAAAGTGAAGGCATAAAGAATTTGTGGTTACGGGCTACGAGCTACGAACTACGGTCTACGGGCGGTATCCGGGTCACAGAGAGGCTGCTTATTTGTCAGCTGCAGACGTGTTGTCTGAACGCATCACTGCAATGTTTTTACTAATTACTTATGCTATTATAATATTATGTGATGTTACTTTATTTTATTGTACATGTTTTCTATATTAATAACCAAAAAATGGAACATGTGTCAAGCTTTTAATTTTGGCTGTTTTGTGCTATTATAATAGTGTACTAAAAACTAACTTTGTATTACCTGGGGTGTATACATACACAAATTAAGTTAAAAATTGGTTTCATAATTTATAATTTTCTTCTTCTAATCTAAGGCATTCAAATCTTTTTCGAATGAAAGAAACAATTAATTTTAAGAAAAGTTAAGTTCAGTAATAGCTCAGCGTCTGGGCGGATGGCCTACATTATATTCTGATGAGTCCGCGATTTGAAATGTTTTGAGGCTATAAAACGACTTGTATACATTGGAATTTCTACACTAGTTTTGTAACCTCTTAGGTTACTACTTGGTTGTACATAAGTTACATAACTTATGTTCATCGGAATAGGAAGAAACACTTTATCCGCTCATTATTTACATATAGTAAATACAAACATTTTAAAAATAAGATAAAACAAATGAATACTAAATTATTTTCATGATTTTTGTTTTTGTGGTAGCATTTTTATCTCTTGTAAGGTTTTTAAAACAGTTCCAAACAGAATAAACCACTACAATACTGTCTTGTTTAGAGGGGCTTTGAGTCAATTAAAAGTTAAGCAATATGAGGTAATATCAGACATAGTTGTATTGTTTCTATGACGTGTTTATAAACTCATTTGTGATATGTTTATAAACTAATAACAAAGTTATATTAAACATTATCATAAAGCGGTTCAAGCCACAGGGATTTTGTTGAAATTGTATTATTGTCTTTCAGTGCGTGTACTTCAATTATTGAAAACATTTCTATTTGATTTTCTTATATTTATCGAATTACTAATTAAATGTTTAAAATCTGTAAATTATTAAAAACATGATTTCAACTTTGCCTTATTTTTAATCATTACTGACTTTAGATTGCCAATTGTTTTCTAAATTGTCGACTCCGTTTGCGAGGATTTAAAAAAAACTTAATTTTGAACAATGTCTTCTTTCAGACTGTGATCCAAATCTATGATAAATTTCAGTAAGACCTGTGCAGCCGTTCTGGAGATATCTTCAAACAAACATCCATCCATCCATCTAAACATTTTTATAATATTAGTAAAAAGTAAGATAGTATGTAATCAAATATAGTTAGTTACCTACCACATACATAAATGTAATAAAGTATAGTGACAACGTGAATAAGCGAATTTATAAAATCAATACAAATATATTAGGATTTGTCTGCATGAAAATGATAAGAGCTAAGGGACCCAAATCTTATACAAAATTGAAACAAGGAATATTATGTAAATCGCTGCGATTGGTCAGGGTCATTTCACATGGAGATTACAAAGGATTTATTCTTCGAGTCTTGCGTTAACATAAACGATTTATTGACTAAAATTTGTTTGCAATAAAACAAAAATATCAAATGAATAATATTTATGATAACGTGTGATAAATAGCTATGTAGTCGAAAATAATTTTTTATATTGTGTGAATTACATTTTCAATTTCAAAGTGTATTTTAGTTATTAAATTTAATCAGTGATTTTTATAATAGATGATAATTACGGTTTTCAATTATTCAATAGTATTGTAATATAACAGTGAGTATAATCTGCCGAACAATATTCGTACAAAAACATTATGTTTCTCTATTACACTTTCTGAAAAAACTGAAATAACAATATCTATTTTTATTATAAATTTTTAGAAGTGTTTTCGCGATAGGTTTTCCTACTGTAAGAATACACAACGCCAGGGATCGTGCTTAATGCACTTTCCTGGGTATTAACGTGTTAGGTTGCGATTTAGTTTAGTAACAATGCTGGAACACAAGCGCTCTTGTTATGAGTAACTAAAGCAGTACATAGAACTATATGAGTACTGCCACTTACATACATAATATACTGGAAAATGAGAGTTTTAATGTTATAACCTATGTACAGAGTTTACCATATAAAGTCTATTGATATCAATACAATTGTGTATTGATATCAATATTGATTTATTGGTATATTGATACCAAAAAACTTACAAAGTACTTGTATGTACGTTTCGTGCTTTATCTAATATTATTATTGTATTTTACTTGTTTAAACTTATATATATGTGAGCAGTAAAATTTGTCTTATTAATAAATTAATGTTCTTTTGCTTACATTTAATTTACAAATTAAATATGTAATTACATTTACATAACAATATTACAGCGTGCGCAAGAACAATTTTCGCGGTAAAACAAATATTGCGATTGACAAAGTTAAGCATATTTTCGTTTTGATTTTATCTACTTATATCCTTATTAACTAAGGGATTAGGTTTAAAATGAGGTTCGTTTCATTATAAGAGACAAACATTTTTAAGAGATGTACATTTTTTTATTTATTTTATCATACGATTACTTTGTTATATAGGTGTTTAGTTCATAATGTACTTGTGTTTAAATTGTGGCTAAACGATGTTATAATACTTTTGTCTAAATATATTATTTTTAATTTGTGAGTATTTAATATTAATTATTTTATAAATGACTTAGTAGTCACAAAAGTCACAAAAGAAAAACTTAGTTATTTTAGTAAATAACTAAGTTTTTCTTTTGTGATACCTAGATGAAATTTTTGTAGATTTTAAATTGTTTGCAATAATGCTTCACGTGTTTTTTATTACTTAAATTTTTATTAACTTTTACGTGAAAAATGTTGCGTTTGACCGCAGTCATCGTCTGAGGGAGTCGCTGTACAATTTGCGCAGCTGCACTATTAAATATTTAAATTCTATTCGTTTCCAAGCTGCGGAATATGAAGTAAATAAAATTTTACCTTTTTTATTCTTTTATCCAATTTCGAATGTTTTTCACAAAGCCATTTTCTACGGAAATAATAAGAGAAGAAAAGTAGACTTGAATTTTATTTTTAAAAAGGTAAAAATATAAAACAACTAAGTTGTTTTATCAATTATATCATCCGACTCTAAACAGATTTTAGGATTAGAATATGAAGAATACATAATAATTTTTAATGTCATTGGTACAGTCAATCAGTTGGTTTTTTATGTTAACAGTTCTTTGTTTGATAAATAAGCATACATTTTATTTACGAAGGAAACTATGTCATGCAAGTTACAATAGCTCAAAATAGGACAGCTGCTGTCAGGCAGCGGAATAAAACCACTGATAGGTTTCGTTACCGCCGCGTTGCATAACTCCTGGGGCGGTAATTGACGTCCCCATACTTGTTTACGCCTATCGCACAATATAATATGTACATCGATGAAAATTTATTACTCTTTTTATCCACAGTTCATTATACAACATATTATGAATTTTATCTTTGCTCTACAGACAAATGATTTCAGTTCTAAATATTATCACCAATTAAAATATAAAGGAAAAAACATTACGTTACAGCGAAAAACTGTTCATTTGTTTTATGTGCAATGTTTAAAATATAGATATGTGTATTTATCAAGATATTCGGCAAGGAATTAGTGAAACACGCTCGGTATGTTCCTCGTACATATCTTTACTGATACATACATTCATAAAGGCATTCCGCTTGCCTGGCTTCGTTAAATTAAATTGCTTAGAATACGAACTATGCTTTATAATATTTATGATGTTAATATAATACATAAATAAATCTTAATATAGAATTTATTTTATTAAAATTATTATTATAACTCTATTTTTTATTTTTCAAATTGAATAAGAGATATCACTTTATATTTTCATACAATTCTTTCGACTGTGGAAACTCAGAGTTACATGCGGAAGATAGTAGAATAGATCTATCAATATGTCGCGGCAAGACGACGTCGTGTACATAGTGAGCATCAGTTTGAGCAAGTCTCGCACAAGTTATGGTACTAATGCTAGTTCGGAGCGCGCAATAATCATAATTCTCCCGATATAGGTTTAAATTGCTAAAGTTTATTACAAGCGTTGTTGTATGTTACACTATTTGTTTGTGCACGTATAATTAAATTGATTTAAATCTTATATTATAAATGAAAATGTTTAGATGTATAAATGGATGTTTCTTAGAAGATATCTCCAGAACGGCTGATATTGAAATTAATTTGATTAATAATTGATTAATTTAATGTACAATGTTAATTGCACGAGATGGAACAGAAATAAAAAGAGCAAAAGTAAATGCAGAATTATTTGTATCGAAAACATACATATTATTTGGATATAGATAAACGAAGTTACAGTTTGGTCGGAACATTATCGTTAAGTCATATTTTTTTAATATAATTTTCATTTGTAGTAACCCTTTAATATTTTCTATACGAAGTTAATATTAACTCATACAAAATGGTATCATAGCGTCCTTGAGTCTAAACGTGCTTAACATTTGCGATACAAATATATCATTAGTTCGATATTCCCATGTTACCCTTGTCATATTTCAACCCACTAATATTCCATTAGTACGCGTGTTAATTCTCTACGATGTCTTAAGTATGTTGTGTTAAATGTCAGTTAATTATATGTTTTGCGCCAATTAAGGTACTTATCTTAATACTCAAATGTTCAGGTACATCCTACTAAATTAAATAATAAATTTAATAATAATAATACAAGTTAACTAAACGTGTAAAGTATGCTTCAAAGTACTCGAGTTGTCGGAGTTTAATTATATATTCTATTTTCATCCAATTTAATCATAACCTTTAAAGAGCACATAGAGTTCACATTATTGCTGCCAGAAATTATCCTTTGAATTTAAACAAAGGACAACATTTAGTTATAACCATAGAAAAACAATGAAAAACAAAAGATAATAATTCTAATTCTTCTCACAGCAGTCTTTTGTTTTATAAGAAAGAGTTGCTACAGTTGTGTTACATTTTGCATTCAATACTTCAATAAGTAAACTGAGCGACTTGCTATACAAAGTTAGCAGCAAAACTTGTCAAACTTAAACCAAACTTTACGAAGACTTACTTCGACACGACTAATGACATTGCTCTCTTACTAAGCAACTACCTTCTGTTGCTAAAAGTAACTTAACAGAAATTACTTAAATATATTTGACGGTTGTCCAGTCTATCTTTTTATAAAATGTTTATATATCTGGTAACTAAAGTCCAAAACTCTTTCAAATATTTTTAAAATGGCTAACGGCTTTTTATGCTTATTTGGTAATAAGAGAACCAGATAGAAATATACAATTCCAACAACTTTGTCACGGTAATGTATTTAAAATGGACCAGAAAATGTAACTCTATTAGATGCAGAAAAATAAATTATTCTCATGTAATATATGGCCCCATGCGTACATGTATGTTACCCTAATTGCCTATAAATTATCGTCTAATGTGCTTCGCATATCTTACAGGAGAACACAATTCATAAACACTAAAACTCTATTAAAAATATTTTGATGATTTCTTTTACTATAGTTTTTGATTTCATGATTTCTTTTACTATAGTTTTTGATTTCGTATAGAAACTTTATAATTTTTTTTTTATATCATAAGGTGGCAAACGAGCGAGCGGCCGCCTGAAATAGCGAAGTGACCGTTGCCCATAGACATACGCAATTGCATATGCGTTGCCTTCCTTTAATCGACGGAGGAGAGGATGATGCACAGAAAGAAAATATTTATTAATTTGTATTATATTATACAATTTAAAATTAATTATTAATTTGGTATGGTAACACTTTACATGTCAGAACAAATCTAAACATAAGTAAAATGAGAGATCCATGGTTACCTATAGATATAGCACATGTAAGGTAAAATAAAAGGACATTATTGCATCAGGAGGCGTATAATATCCCATTACATTTTCAGCTCAGGTACTCGGTGTGAGGCCGCCATTTCTTTATTCACTTTTATTGTCAACTTAATCTCATTTATTACGGCGTTAAGGGACGTATAGTAAATAATACGAGAACTCTTTTTTGCGTTAAATATCACATGTACATATGAACTCATAAATACAAATTCTGTGTATTATAATGTTAATATTATATATTTTTTTAGGGTCCCGTACCTAGAAAGGAATAAACGGAACCCGTATAGCATCACTTTGTTGTCCGTCCGTCTGTGTGTCAAGCCCCTTTTTTCTTATAAATATTGCAACTGTTTATAACAGAAGATAAGACTGCAATACTAAAATTTATCCTGGGTTATTACAAAAAGAGGCAGCATTTTTTTTCTAGAATTGAATGTCAATGATTTTTCTTTAAATCCAGCGTTTATTAATAAATCGTGACCTTAAGAATTCCTTGCGAGATGCGATCCGGAGAGCATTTAAATGAATGAATCCAAGCGCGAACTTAGTAAACCGCGAAACTCGCGACGATTTATAATCGTCTTCATCACATATCAGTAAAACAAGCAATGAAGCCATATTTTTAGATTAAAGTTTGATTAATTTTAAGTGCTTTAACAAACACTGCTAATGAATAACGTTTACACTATGCTATGTTTGTGTCATTTCTTAATAATCATTTTACATTTAAATCACTTTACGTAATTCTTTGAATAACTTTGCAAACCACAGCAGCCATTTCTTATTTGTTATAAAGTTCAGGTGTTTGACCACACGGGTATTAGGTGCTCAACTACTATAGCTACTATTAATATGTTACGATCTAAGCAAAAACACACGCAGGTCTATTAATTGGGTTAATACCCGTGGGACGCAAAGACAGCCGATGTACATGGACATTAATCACGTTTAGGATACGCCCTCGTCTGCCGCAATATCATATTATCTTAGCCTTTTCACACATACCTTAAATATACAGAAGACTAGCTGTCGCCCGCGAATCCATCCAGCATGAATTAAAATAAAACTTGTTATTATTTCGTTACGGAGTTATAATTTAATTAAATGAAAAACGAACAAAACTGAATCTCACGGTAAACTATACTAACGTATAAATTTATAACTACACTGTAACAATACTATATTTTTTTGTTATAAATTTTAGCCCTTTTTTACACCATTTCAAACTGTAATCAGCTAGATACGTTCAGCCGCCTTGGTATAAAGCCGGTGGTAATAAACATCTATTCATCTCTCATACATCTTGATTTTTCATATAAACATTATGAATAAAACAACACTTTTCCCTGTTCCTAATAAGTTTAGTTATTGGTATAAAATTCTGCGTATTCTGAAACCAAATTTAATAAAGGCTCGAGTTTTATACACACGAGCGAATATTTAACGTGCGAAAAGGCGGAGTTCACGTGAAGGGCACAAATCTCATCACACCCCTCCACGTATCATTTAAGTATTCAAGCAACACGTAACATACTGAGAATAATAAGGGGCATATTCTATTTACAACGCATTACGTTCCTTTTCACGCCTCATCAAGACGTAATATAAAAATCAAGAAATAAAATTATTAATATTAAAATGGATTACAATTTATATATTTTTTTAAAACAAAAGTTTAATCTAAATTAAGACTTTATCATCCCTCACGTTTCTTTAATTAAACATTTACTTGTAAGACGAAGAAAAATAAAGGCAAGATAAGAGCTATTTCGTTTATCGCGAGAAATAAATCCAAGGCCATGAATCACTTGAGAAATTGTGAACAAGTTGCCAAAGCGCGGTTTTTCTTTCCGTTACAGTAGTTCCTAACTTTCCCAAATAAATTACTCTCTTCGGCTTCGGAATTTAGAAATGTTGATATAATTAAATTCAACAAATTCGCCTCGGAAAAAAATGATTATTATTTTGTAACGATAAAACTTATTACAGTCATACTGTTAATAGAAACCTTCAAACTTCTTCACAACTATAATAGATGGTGCATCATCTTATAGCTATATAAAAACCAAATTAAATCTACTTATTTAACTGCAATTTTTTTTTATTTAAGATCAAACAATGCACTAAGCCGTATATTTTTAAAAATATTAAAATATTCTATTTTATGTGTCTATTAATTATGTCAATTTTCACTTTTCATGAATATTTATAACAATGTTTGAGAGCAGAACCGAATACAAAATATTCTAACAAAAATTTTAATGGACTACATAAAATGAGACGCTAGAATTAAAGTATAAAAATTTACTCGGTTAGATGAAACATAAAAGAAATAGACACTCAAAATTGCAAGACCGTGCAACCCTCATTCGGACATTTATTTAATAGTGAGTTTGCAATATAATTTTACGCTTTCAGATTCCGAGAAATACTGTAAAATCTTGAAATTTCGTTTCTTATGATTTGTAAATAGCTATTAGTTAATTGTAAATATTTTCAAATTACTTTAACAACAAATCTTACGAGTATAATAAATAATTTCATTAAATAAATTTAAAATTATTAAAATTTCAGCTGTATGTAATCTTTATAAACAAACTCTTTTAGAAATTTAGTGTGAAACGATCTTTAGTCTTTTAATCATAACAGATAAAGGGATTTCCATTAAATAATAATCAAGTAAACACATAATATAAATAAGTAACACTAGCTTACTGATACATAATCCGATTAAAGCTTATTTATTTATTGATATAATATATTTACTCATTTTCTTTGCTTATCACAAAGTAGATTATCATATTATAAGTATTAACAAGGGAAACGGAAGTTTTATAACTTGCAACGCTTGTGATATGATACTCATAACTTGACTTAACAAAGTTTCTGAGTTATTATATGAGTCATTTTTGTTGCCCTATATACTATACCAACGAATATGCGATTCTATTTCATCTGCAAAAAAGTTGTAAGATTTTTAATAAGATATGTCGCTATATACATCACTTTAGCTAATATTATACCAATTAAATTTATTTGTGTATAAATTAAGCCATGACTTATGTATCTTACTTCTTACTAATATTATAAATGCGAATGTTGAGATGGATGGATGGATGTTTGTCTCCGGACAGGCAGCACCTCATAGTCATCATAGTCTTGAAAAACACGTAGGCTACTTACTAAGTTTGTGTTTAATTCCGCGCAGTCGGAATCGCGGGCGACAGCTTAGTTTGTAAATAAAAAGAATACAAAATGAGTCAATTGCAATAGCATCCAATTTTACGACCGAAGATATAAAATGAGTATAAATTTTGGGTAACACAATAAATCAAAGGAATAAAATACAAGTCGCAAAATATTGGATTCGACGATGTCCAATATTAATATTTTTGTGAACCGTTTTGTTGTCTTTATTTGAATACTGGACATACAGAATTAAATAATAAAGATTAGCGACGATATGACGAAAATCCACATAGAAATACAGACTTCAAAAAATAAACTCTATAAATCATTGTATCATCATCATCAGCTCACTATACGTCCCCACTGCGGGGCTCGGAGCCTACCCAAAGTCAGGGGTGACAAGGCCATAGTCAACCACGTTGGCCCAGAGGGATTTGGTCGACTTCACACATATCATTGAATTTCTTCTCATATATGTGCAGGTTGCATCACGATGTTTTCCTTCACCGTAAGAACGTCGGATAAATGTACATATTTTAATCGGAAATCGAAAAACACATTGGTACATGGCGGGATTCAAACCCAGGACCTGCTGATTGCAAGTCAAGTGCTTGACCCCTGAACCACCGACGCTCTCAATCATTGTATATTGACAAGTTATTAACACATATTTATGAAGATTTCAGAATTTTGGCACTTTTATGATGTCGTTACTTTAAATAGCTGTCATTCACATGATATACGTTAACGCTAGAAATAAAAGACTATCAAAATATTGTATCGTTCAGAGCAGTTATTTTAAACAGTAAACAGTTCTTTTATAACGCTCTGTGTGCAGTCATGCCCTTGACATTGCCTTATCTGGTATTTTCTACTATTCAAAAGTATTTAAATCTTGGCAGATATTTGCTCTAATAATTAAGTTACCCATAACTTACATAACATTTTAATTTTATACATTATAAATAAATTTTTTAAAATTAAACTAATTAATGAAGAATCTAAGGAGATTACACAAATACTAAACGAAAATCAAAGGATTTCATGATATGAAAGATCTACACAGGAGTTTCCCGTTTTCAAATTTGCATTTCAAGCATTCAGACTAATTCAATGAGTTTAAATTATTATGTAAGTTTTATTAAACTAGCTGATGCCAGCGTCTTCGTCCGCACGAAATTAAAAAAGTAAGTACTCTGTGTGTTCCTCCAGATAGTGTTCTATACTTATACCATATTTCATGCAGATCCATGAAGCCACTCTGCAGATACTTTCTATTCCATTGATTCATACATTCTGGATTGTAATTTCGCATTTATAGTATTAATATGATTGATAATGGGTTTATAAACTGACAAATATTCCACAGCAATTTAGGATGATGTTAAATGGAAAATTATACGACAAAGCATTACTGAAATTCGCGAATACACGTGCGTTGGGATTTGCATTATTCATACACAATGCGGCCGACCTGCACGCGCTTGCAAATTGTACAAATTATACTAGCGAGTCTTAAAGTTCTTTGTTAAATTTAACGTACACACGTGACATCGAATTTTCCTTTCTAGTTAACAAGACTCAAGACATACACTTATAATTCAATCTAACTAAATTTTGTGCTTAATGTACAGTAATTCCACAACCGTGGACCTGTTTAACGCCGAATGAACCATAGATATGTTACCAGCCATTTGAGGAAGAGTACAAACCGTTGAGGACAGATGATTTCACAATTCAGCTATACGAGGGAGAAAGTCAAGCGAAATCCTTGTAGAAATATTGTTTTTTTTAATTCTTCCAATGTGACTCTACACTCTGTATATCAGCTGTTACTATTATTGCGTTAAAAATATTGTTAAAAGTCTAGCTTTAAACCATCTCTCGGTTATTCGGCACGCTGTTGTAAAATCGTAATAAAAGCGTGTAACTGTATAATAACAATGAAATTCTTAGAATAAAGCTTGTCTGAAATGGAAGAAATTTGTGAATAGGGTAGGCTCACACTCGTCTGGGACACGAAAAGTGTTTACCAAATAGGAATCTACGTGGCAATAGCACAATAGCTCTAGTGAGGGGGTAACATGTCAAAAGCAGATGCGTAAAATTTCTGACGCTTACTCATTAAAAACAATTGACATTCTCATTTTTTTTTCTTTACTTCAAATATTGTTTCGAACAACATTATCGATGATAATTTCTAAATATATTTCTAATTCTAAAAGAAATATGTTATAATTTTATAGAGGCACTTAAAGAAGAAGGCCTATATTTTAATTTTAAAAGTATATTAAGTCTAATAAAAGGTTCAAATAAAATAGAATAGGTACTGTTTCCGAACGTGACATTGTTCAAGTAAAACAAACACTAAAGAAAAGTAAGAAGTTTCTTGCTAATGTATATTGCATTTGTTCAAGTAAAGTAATAAAGTTTAATTGTTATTCTTACTACTTCTTTTTGTGTTAAACGACCATTTGCTTTCGGTAACACGGATAATGGACTTTACTATAGAATTGAAAAATGCATTAGGTTTTAAAAAAAACTTATTAGAAGGTTATAAAATTATATTTACCTAACTATTGTCTCTATTTATATCCTATGATGTTCTAGAAACAAAAGATAGTATCATCTAGTCTATAGTATGAACCTATAAAATTCTGATTGTTTGTTTGACTAGAGTAATATCACGTAATAGTATGAAACACTGAATAGTTTCGTATTCAAAGCAGCGTCAAAAGAAATCCTTCAGAAAAAGGAGATAAGAAATCTCAACAGATATGACCTACAGGCATGGAATGTGCGGGCAGCATAAATAAAATATGCTAATACATTACTTTTACCTTACTTCAAAGCGGATCTTTTTATACCAGCAGATGTGTTTGCGAGAATTTTCTTTCTTTTTGGAGAAGTAGGTTGAAAAGGTTACATTAAGAATTACGATCGAAATTCAACATTAACCTAAAATTAAACTTTAAAATATTGAAAACGCTAAGCATATACTGTCTCTATAAAAAATATCGATGTGTTTTTCACCATAGAGTTTTGTACCCCGCAACAACTTGAATTACCGTAAATCTAAAAATACCCTACTAGATCATTCTACACCATTCCATTTTGAGGCTACTGAACGTGAAAAATGGGACCCATTATTTATTTATGTCAATAACATCACAAAAATCAATCCAATTCTTACCTTAGTCATATAACTTCTATAAAAAACTTCATTTTTTATTGCGATTTACAATTTAATTTTCATAATATTGGAAATATATGTACGTTTTATGAATGGTAACGTATATAAAATATAAGCTTAGCCATCCGGGATTGTAATACACGAACGCCGGATAGTTTTACTAGAATTAATAACAAACTCCAAGCTACTTTATATTCTTCAAATAAATTTTATTCCCGAAGGAAATAACCCAGTGCCACAAACAATGAATCATTTTTTAGAGACTAAAGAACTTTTATTTATTTTCATGAAAGCAAACTGCTTATATATCTATAAAATTTAGTTTGTTATTGAAATATAAGGACAGTAGAAATCTGTATTAATAAAAACAACAAAACAAACAGAACAAAAAAACTCTTTGACGCCATAAAAATAGACATATTTTAATATCATTGATGTATGATACATAATATCATTTCACAAGCGTTAGAAAAGTTGCAAAGGAACCACGCTGCCTTGTTAATACTTCTTTGATACTCTGCATCCAAGTTCAGATATTTTTCTTGTATATTAAAATGACGTAGACTGACAAGGAAGTAAGAAGTCGGTGCCGCCACCGGACGTATATACGTGAGTGTTTAGCCGTGTTTATATATCAGTTTAGTATAATGTCTCACGAAAGTTTGAATAATTTAATAAGAAAAACTTGTTTAATTTGCGCAATTTTTGTTGCCAAACTGTGTACCGTATTAATACGACTGCTCAATACGAAAATAATTATATGATAATTTGGTGAAGTGCGATATTAAAAGTGTCGATCTAACAGAATAAGAAGACTAATAAAATCTTAGTAATATCTTTTCTGCAGAGTTAAATTTGTTAATAACGTTACATTCAAGCGCGTTTAAAAAACAATGTAAAAGACGTAAGAGAGAAAAACAATTCTATTTTTAACATATCCCTGACTTTATTTCATTGGTTAAATTTGGTAAAGTAAAGCTTAAATGAATGAATTGGAGCGTAAAAATAGTAAACCTCAAAATTTTCCTCAGAGAGATTTATTATCGTGGAGTCCTTACGCATCAGTTGAGCGACCTCCCTTCACGGTATTTGTAAAGGGAAATTAAAAGGTTAATCGTTTAACTTGTTTGTAAAAGCTAAAAGAAAAATCACAAAGCAATATATTTTAGAAACAAAATTAACGATTAAAAGTATCTCTGTTTACGCTTTAACTGCCTTTAAATAAAAACATCGAAAATGTTTCAAATATGTATTTAGATGGCATTTAGAAAAATTGCTAGTTTGCAAGCTGCAAGTATTATCGGTGCCGAAATAGTTTATAGCGCTATTAAAATTACCACATCTTGGAAGATTGCCCGTTTGCCATCGAGAGAATAGCTGTTGGCTGTTAGGAAATAGATAACCAAGGATGTATTCAAGGCTTCTACACAATAACAATAAGACAATGCAATGGATAATAATAACAGCATTCATTTGTGTTTCAGTACAAATATCAGTTTTCACTTAGAATCATATCCAAGGCTCGAATGTATAATTCATTACAGAATGATATGGTAGCTCTCGATTGACGATTCGTGTTATTCACACAGTAGTTACATTTACTTGAGTTAACATTTTGAATAATTAACGTTAAGTCGTCTAACGTGTATTCATTGAGTTTGAAGTCACTCATATAACAATAAACACTATGTCTTTAGCTTTTAATGGTAAATGCAAAAAATAATCAAATCTTTGAGTTCAAAAATTTAGGTGTTCCATCTGATATTTATGTGTACAAGTGCTGTCCGAGTTCTATTCATATTGGTTATAAGCTGGCTATAAATTTATATTACATACTAAAAAGTTCACATAAGTATTTTGGTATATTTACCAAATTCGTATAATAATACGAGTATGTACTCACGTGCAATTCTACACACAAACATAACGTACCAAAGAGGTTTCGAAACCTTAATTAGAACGCAAACTTGTTAGATAAATATGTTTTGCTGCTAACTTTATTATTAATATTCGTAGAGATAGTCCTATTAAATGTTCCAAACAATTTGCTGGGAACATGTTGTAAGCAATATACGATCTGTTTCTAAATTGCTTAGTTTAGAGATATTATATATTGATATAATTATATATTTTAAAAGTTATGACCTACTTAGAGATTCATTTGCTAATTACTTTTGAAAAATTTGGGTTAAAAACATAAATGTTTAGCTAAGGATGAAAACAGTCACTTTGAAGACACGGTTCACTACCTTTAGACATTTATATGTCATCAAATGACTCAACGTATTAATTCCGACTCGAACAGTAAAAATATTAAAGTAATATAGTTCAATATGAATAGATACAAAAATATGATATCGCTATCTTTTTGAAGTGAAAACTAGTTACAAGATTTCGGCATATAAACGCAGGTTTTATGACGCAGTTACCTTTTAAGTGGCCATTTAGTTCAAAGCGACGCACGTGATATGGAAAGAAATAAAAGGGCATCAAAAAGTGTTAAGATAAGCCAAAATATTTCAGGTGACGACTACATAGATACATAATAAACTTACATAGTTTTTAACTTGTAAATTCTTTTCTAGGGATTCTTTTATTTCAACAATAGCGATCGCCCGCGACTCCGTCCGCGCGGAATTAAAAAGAAACAAAATTATTAGCTTATGTATTCTTCCAGACTATGTTCTACATCTATGCCAAATTTTAACGAGATCCATACCGCCGGTATCGAGATAACTTCAAACATCCATCCAAGCATTCGCATTTAAAAAAATATTATACATAATAATTGTGCGATGTAACTAAATAAATTAACAGAATGCCAGTCATGTACGATATACTCGTAAATTCCTTGTAGATATTGTTCTCGGCTATGCAAAATGAGTGCATAGAATTTTCATTGTTAACAACAACGTTCCAGTCAGTGCAGTATTTCAAAGAAATGTTTTGCATGTCCCATGGTAAAGGCAATATTCATAAAATGTCCAAATTGAGAGATAAAAGCAACTAGATCCTACGGAATGCAAAAAATATATTTTTTTCGGTTAAAGAAAATAATTCAAGCTCGTACCTACAAATTTAGGCACAGACAAGAAGATTTTTTTTATTTTAGTTTTAGAACACTTCCTTCCCTTCAATCATTCATTCTTTTTCTCTATTAGTTAATCAAAAACACGTTCCATAAAATAAATTGGACAGAAAGCATAAAAATAAAATAAGCAACAATTTTAACAATTCAAAAATAATAAATGGGAACATCTAACTGGAACACATTTGGCTACAACAGCGGCTGTTGAACAATCCTATTCACTAAAAGCAACGTGAGCGGAATAATAAAAACTCCTTTTCAGGAAGTATCTCCGTTTGCTAAATAAAAATATAATAACTACTCTTTATCTGTGGGTAAAATTTAATGAGATGACCAGCAGAAAAGAGCAGTAACACTATTTTTTTAACTAGTCCTATCATCCTACTACCATAGACAAATTCACTCTAATAACTAGAGAAAAACACATTTTTTTTACATTTTCACGTACGTTCGTACTGTTAATAGCAGGTTATCATTGTAAAAAAACAAAACAAGCTGTTAAATACCATAGCCCGCTCAACCACAATTCGTTGAATTTAAATGGCAGCAAGTGACAAAGAAAACCTGTTTAATTACAGAGTGACGTAAATTTCAGCCATTCAACGCTGTCACGGTTTTTTAATCCGGCTAACGAACGGGAACACAAAATGCCAAATTGGACAGTCGAAGCTTTTGTTGGATTGCTATTTACTTTATAGATGCAAAAGTATAACGGACATATAACTAGCTATTTTGAACACAAAGGTAGATATTGTCACGGGAAAACAACCCAAAAATAAATACGAATTTGTTTTAGTAAAACCATAAACAAGGCACTGTGATGAAAGCTCCAAAGCGATCACGTTATACTTTATGAAAATACAATGCCAAGACTTAAGATCGTTTGATTATTACACTACAAGTTCGGTTGATTATTAATTTTTAAAAGACAAAAAGTAAATAAAAACTCTTCTATCTCTAAATTACTTTTTTTACTTTTAATATTTTTCGCACGTATCTGGTAATATTTTCTTCTAGTAAAAAACACAAAGAACCACTTACAACTTTATAATATCCATGATGAAAACTTTCAGCGGGGCGAGAACAGAAGTTTGAGTGGAATTTGCACATCATCATATAACGACGAAAGATGCCCCAGACACAGACGATTACCAGACTAGTAATAAATAAAAATTGTAAAAAGTCATTTTAACTTGAAATTTTGAATTTTTGTCTACTAAATATGTTTAAAAGAGCTTTCTTGAATGTAACTTATAATCCTGTTAAATCAATACGACTTAAGCTTAGTGATTTAACTTGGTAATAGCACGCATTGAATGTTGATTACTCAAACGTATCGTGAAAAAAAAGTAAAATTTACTTCGGCGCGGTTACAGCAATCAAGTCACGAACGCTAACAAATACATTGTGAATACAAATTAATGTAAAGCGACTACATTTTAGAGGGAAAACACTTTATTATTACTTTTTTTTTATTTCAAAATGTCTTAATTACAATGAAGTAACGCAACTAAGGAAACCTTGCAATAAACGCAGGAAAATTTTCAACTATATGAAACTTTCGAATATTTATGGACCATACAAATTCAATATCAATTATACTTAATTATAAGATTATAATTAGAACTAATAATTTAATTGCATGTTGTTTTGATACCAAAGTACGTAAGCCTTATAATGTTATTAATTATTACCTAAGTATGATAAAGTTTGCACAAGCTTGGAAAGTTATGTTTCGAAGTTGATGTGATTAACGAGTTGCCGGGTTTTCTTCACTTCGTTGTTTTACTATCGAATATTAATGCATTAATAATTTATCGATATTGATAGAATTAACATTGGTTACTTTATGAACTAGTTCGCTGTAAACTCAACATTTAAATCCTAAACCTGAATTTCCGTCATCCCTGTTTTTTTGACTCATTTCATCTTTGACTAGTTAGAGTTATATGTTTTAAACGCTATAGTAAGCTTGTTTTGTCTACACTATGCTTCGATACGCTGTATTCAATATTCTGTAAACCATGGTGGTTGAATAGCACTTGATAAATTATTTTTATCATTTTGTGGCCTTATTATCGTAATCTTATATATAAGTAGGGTGGAAAAAAAAGAAATAATTGGTACTCTGAAATGATAATGATAGTTTTATTTTAATTGTCTCAGGAGAAGAAAATAATATTAATCGGAAACTTTGTCCCTAAAGTCTGTACCTACCCGTATCTTGTATATCAAAATAGCAAGGCCAGTATGTAAAACATAATTTTAAGGCATAGTAACGTAGCAAAACATAGAAAATTAAAATTCGCTTAAAGGATAGACTGAACGAAAGCTGTTATTAAATTAGTAAGCAAGCACCTTGTAATATAACAAGCCAAAGTTAACCAGCCAAGACGGAAAAACTGAACCAATAATATTATTTTTTTTTTATAATAATATATAATAATATTATTTATATGACGAACAAAGCATCTACGCAATTTATTGACTGACAATTATAAAATCGGAATAGTTAAGCTCATTAGATGAAATTTTATACTCCTTCCTAAATTAAGATTGTTTAACAATTTTTCTTGCTTTTTAATAAGTATTGTAAATTCTACCTAAATAAGGAGTCAATTATATTGCATAATATGTATGTACTTACCTAATGTTTTCTCTTTAAGTGAAAGCTAATTGCGCGTGCAACCTAAAACAAAACATATTTGATATTTATTTAAAAACACTAACGATTTAAATTTTAATTATGAATTAAACGTACCATTCTAATGCAATACATGCCAAACAATAGTGATAGGAGTAATTAGGTACAATCAGTGAATTACATTCGGCGATTACAAGTAAAAAAGTCTGTGTCAGTTTTCTACGCTGCTCGTAATAAAGTCTCTCTTCAGCGCTGAATGAAAATGTCTATATCTTTTCACAGCACCGCTCGCCCTCATTTCGCGTCATTAAATATGTAGCCTGATGATCTTTTGACACCTTTCCACACTATTTGACAGATAAGAATTATGAAAAAATCAGTTACCTGCACTAAATTTGACCTACCTAGACAAATTAAAAAATTCATCAAAATCATTTTATCACTGGAAACAAATAAAGTGATGTTAATATATAACTTATAAATTGTTTTTATTTGTTGTATAGTAATTATAATTGCTAAGTACAGTTATTCCAATATTATTTTTAATTTTTACACTTCCGAGATCCGCGAGTTTTCAACCTCCTATAATTGAAGTCAAATGAGATTCACGGATCATGTCGCCTTTAATTAATTCTTCCTTCTTAGTTTGAGTTACTTCACAGCTTCCATAATGTAAATTTCATTTTTAGAATTACCTAATTTAATCTATTGTTTTTTTATAATTATCATAATTAAACTTTATTAACCAAACTTAAAATTAAAGTGCTTACCTTAAAATATAAGAATACAGTTTTATACATCTATATCAAGTGACTGACTTTTAAATTTTAATCGAAGTCAAATGACCATGTTTTCCATTTTTATTATTTTAAAAACAGTTGCCGTAAGTCCATTAGCTTCTACATTATACTCGTATTACAGAAAAGAAGGAGAGAAACGCTCGCCCTAAAAGTTGATACAATAGCTTTTGAATAAAGACATGTTTTTACAATAGTCGTCGAGCCTGAAGCCACTTTAGCCGGCGTATTCATTGTACCTCCCCAGAGACTGTAACTCTTTTAAAGAAATTTTGCAAGAAATACACAAGAAAACTTTTATCGCACAATTTATTTTCGTGCCTTTGTGTAACTCTATCGTACACTTCGTGGTTACCGAAAACTTGAAGACATTAACTTCTTGAACCATTTGGATAACCTTAAGAAGCATTCGTTACATCTGCACTATGCAGTGCTGCAGAAGTTCTTAAAGACAAATTCCATACAAGACCTCAATAGCATCCAGATTAGGCGATAGCTTAATTTTAGCCGCTAATATATGGAACATTTGCGATAATTTCGAAAGAAAGTACATAGCTATTAGTTTTCGAGAGTCGAGAGAATCCAATTCAAAGAAATCAATCTGACCTTCAACAGTTGCAAAGTTCGTCACGTCTTCCTGTGGGCTTCCACTCTGTCACTTTGTGGAAGCAAAATTTGCGGTTAACAAAATTTATACATTAAACAAAATAATAAATGTGCAAAGGATACGGGCTATCCGCTCTACAACATGGGAACTAATAGTCCTAATAAATGAAACAGGAATTAAGTAAGATTAATTTTATTGCAAATCTTCCAAAACATTGCGTCGAAGCCGGAGTTTTACTTCGGCCCTCGAAATGGGTTCCTAAAATATTTATAGCGCAATCTCCTAAAAACAAACTGATCGGAGATCCCAATAAATCGTGCGGAACGCAGCATTCATCATTTGATTAGTGTTCTAGTTGACGGCCAATTTGCATAAAGGTTTGCGTAACGGTCTTTTAGGAACTATTTGAGGAAAAATAAAGTTTCGTCACTTTAAACTCGTATGACTTAAAAACTAAGGAAATCTATTAAACGAAATCAACTTTAAATATGTCTTAAATCTTTGTGAACTAAGTTTTATTCAAATAATATATATTTGTCTTTTTCTAGCATACTTCGGAAATCATTAGACTTATTCTAGGTACTCCATCATAATCATAATCGTCATTTGCCAGTGTTTATATTCCTACTGCAGGAAATAGGCTTCCCCCAATGCCTTCGAGAATATGCGATCCTCTGCCTGAATCATGATTTACAACAAAATAAATGGCATTTTTTTAAAGGTTTCTCGGTGCCGAAAAGCCAGATTGCAATTTGCCAGCAGTGATTAAAAAAACAGGCGACAATGACGTCTTGGCAGCTGTCAAACAGAACTGTCAAATGTTGTTTTATAAATAAAAACGATAAATAACTTTGTTAAATTGATATCAAAAGTTAAAGATCGAGAAATCAAATGTTTCCTCTTGTTCACACTGTGTGTTGATAAGAAACACATTATTTTCGTTAGGTACTTGGTGTCAAGGTCTCGCATATGAAAATAATTTCTAGAATATTTGCATTCAAGTTGAATTTAAAGTATGATTGGTGATTGTAATAAAACGTTGCGTGAGTAAATTTTTTCCTTTATAACAATAAATAAAATTACCTATCTAAAACTAGAACAAAAAAGATAATTCTATATATTTCATCATCATTTTCATATCCCTGACCTTATCCCATACACGTGGGTCGGAGGACAACATTTTATAAACCTTAAATTTTTGGCTTAATTTTTACCGCCGGTCGCCAACCCTCATCATCATCATCATCAACCTGTCCTTATCCCTATCGAGGGTCGGCACAGCATGTACTACTCCTCCATACATCTCTATCAGCCGGTCGCCAACCCTACTTAAAACATTATATCTAGTTCTATTAATTTTAACCTGTAAGTTTCAGTATAAGTTTTAGCTTTTTCAACCTAACACTAATGATTTAATTTTAACAAGTTTTACTATCAACAAAATAATAAGTTCATTAAAAGAACCCACAATTTGGTTCTAAAATAAATACTTTAAAATATTTGTTTCTTACAGCTATGAGCACTATTCCGGAGAGGTTCTTAAAGAATGTTTATGTCAACAAAAATGCTGTGGAAAAACAAATTAGATGTATATTAAATGATTACCCTGTAGTGGAAAATGAAACAATGAAACCATGGCTATTACGAGTTATATCTGTGATTGACTTGACTACTTTATCTGGAGACGACACTAGGTCTAATGTTGTAAGATTGTGTCAGAAGGTTTGTAGTATAAAATTATTATTATATTGTTTTAGCTATCATTGGAAGTTCTTTTCTCATGACATTTTCTTTTATTTGTTTCATTTGTATGCATTTTATATTCTTAGTGCCTATAGCTTTAAGTAATGTTTCATAACTGTGAGTAAGAATGCAAAATATGTGGTTATTTTTTACCATGTGGCTTAATTTTTTATAGGCTGCGAATCCCATAAAACAAGATATTTTAAATAAATTGGGCATTGATAATAACAAGCTTACGACAGCTGCAGTTTGTGTGTACCCTGCAAGAGTACCTGATGCCTATGACATTATAAAACAGATGGGATTGACTGACACCATACAAATAGCATCAGGTAAAACATTTGTACTGCTTAATTCTTTTATTTAACTTAAGCATAAAGTATGATTATCAAAGTTATATTAGGAACAAATTAATACATCACTAAAACAATGTGATCAAAATTCAAAGCAGCATGATATCAAACTAATTACCTTTTTAAACCATACAATTCTACTATATTCTAAATTTGAATGTTTGGATAGATGGATGGATGTTTGTTACAAGGTATTTCCAAAATGGCTCAACAAATGCCCCTGAAACTTGGCATAGTAAAACATAATCTGAAGAACACATATGCTACTAAATAAAAATATTTTTTATTCCATGTGGATGAAGTCGCGGGCTACAACTAGTATCAGTTATAAAGATGTTAAAGACTCCCTTCAATTGATTAGGTTGATGAAAAGAGTTACATCACATATAGTGATCCCATAAGATGTGTAACTCTTTACATCAGGGGATTGTAATGATATTGATTGTATTTTTTTCTAGTTGCAACAGGTTTTCCATCTGGACTGTACCCATTGCAGAGTAGACTGCAAGAGATAACATTTGCAGTCAGTAAAGGGGCGACTGAAATTGATGTGGTATTAGACCGCAGTTTGGTGTTGACGGGCAAATGGGATGAGTTGTACAATGAAGTGGTACAAATGAGACAAGCTTGCGGTGCTGCACACTTAAAAGTTATTCTTGGAGTTGGTGAACTTGGTTCCTATAGAAATGTGAGCATTACTTACTTCTTACTAATATTATTAATGCAAAAGCTTAGATTGTTAGAATGTATTTCTGGAATGGCTCAACAGATCTCCCTGAACTTTAGCATAGATGTAGAAGAACACATAAGCTACTAATAAAGTTTTTTTTAATACCGCGCAGAAGGAGTCACAGGTGACAGCTATTCATTAATATATTTCTGCAATCTTATATTTTTGTTTATTACTATGTATGCATGTGTCCATTGGCTAAAGGGTCCTATTTGCCCCCTTAATAACAATAGTTTTTGGTTTTAATTTTTTTAATCTATAGCTATTTTTATTACACAGGTGTACAAAGCTTCATTGATATCTATGTTAGCCGGTGCTGATTTTATTAAGACGTCAACAGGCAAAGAGGTTGTGAATGCGACGCTACCAGTTGGTCTAGTGATGTGCCGTGCTATACGCTACTTCTACCAACTGACAGGTGTCAAGGTATCAATTTTGTCTATTGTTTTGTAATTTGTAACCAGAAAAAATATTAAAATTGTTGGTAATTTGTGTTATTAAGTGCTTTTTTTATACAGGTGGGTTTAAAGCCGGCTGGTGGTATAAAGACAGCGAGAGACGCCATTAACTGGCTGGTTCTAGTATACACAGAGTTGGGGCCCGAATGGATTACACCAGATCTGTTCCGTATCGGAGCGTCAAGTCTGCTTGATGTTGTCGTGAAATCTCTCGATGATTGTACCAAGTTAATCCCGAAGATGTGATATAAATTATGTAGGTGGTGCAACCTCAGGAGTGAAGTTTATGAAAAAAAAATATGAAAATAGTATTTAAGAAGTACGAAATCTTTCATGTGTACACTGTTCACATATAATATTTTTATTTTTTTACATACTTTTTAGTTTTAAGTAAAACTTTATTCCATTTGCATTATATGAAATGTTTATATACAATTGTTATTCTCTATACATTTTATTTTGAATAAAAATGCTATATATATAAGACTTATATTTTACCTTGTATCTGCAAATGCAAATATCTATAATTTTGCAACTCCAAATAAAATGCATTGCAAAAAAAGTAAAAAAAATCATTCATAAGTATTATTAAACATTTTATTATACTATCGCCATAAATCTACATAACAATAAATTATTTATCATAACAATAACAAATTGCCTTGTTTTTTTAAATTGGCAACATTTAAAAGTTTTGACATGCGACGATAATGGAGTAAAGTACATTCCTTAAAATTGGAGAGACATTCATATTAATTGATGCGATTGCGATGAATTTATTTTAATCTGTTATGTGTTTTTTTTAATAAATTAATATGAGTACATTTAATAAAAAAAACAAGCTACAAAACAATTTATTGTTTAACACCTAATATTTTAACGTAAGCGTAGACCCAAAACTTTGTTTAATATATAACACGGTCAAAGCTTTTAACGGCTTAACTTTTAAATCGGGGTTTATCGGCACTGCTCTAAACTTTCCTCAATTGTACATTTCTACATTTGCTTTCTATTTAACATGTTTTTTTTTTCTTTGCAAAAACAAAATATTTACTTCATATGGCTTTTGGTCACAGTTGTTTAAAATTACCATCATATTAATCCTTGTACAAATCAATTCGGAAGTTTCCATGTCAATCAGACGAAAAAATGTAAGAATTACTTTGCAAAACTTTCTTTAGATTGTATCATTTTCAGAAATAGAATTTACTATTCTTTTTCTACAGGCGCTTTTTACTGTTCTTTTTCCACAGGCGTTTCAGCTCGAAAACCGTGTACGGGATCTGCGTCGTAGTTGACGACCCTCAGCTTGCCGTGCCTATCCATGTAACCGTAGTGGCCGCGCACGTGACCATCATTGTCACGTTCCTCGTATCGGAACTGACGATTTTTACTGAAACACAGAATAACATTGTTAGTTTAATCTAATGATAATTATTATACCTAAGATGTACGTTAAATATTTTAAAAGACAAATCTTAATAATATTATAAATGGGAATGTTTAGATTGATGGATGTTTGTTTTAAGGTGTCTCCGGAACGGCTGCATGGATCTTGATGATATTCGCCATAGATGTAGAACATAGCCTGGAAGAACAAATACGGAGCTGCGAGCGACGGCTAGTATTATAGAGTCATAAAAATAATTGTTATTCGGTGAATTCGAAATGTAGATGGCAAAGTAACAATGACAATCTACTAGATTCTTATTGCAAACAGTGTTTACTTTCTATATGTAAACAAGTCGCTTAAAAGGTGAAGCGAGATTAGAGATTAGGTAATATTCATGAAAATGGCGTTCGTTCAATTTAAAGTTCGATAATACAGCCCAAACTTGCAAAGAATTGATACGTTTGTGGTTATCCGATCAGTTTTCAAGAAAAACTAAAGATTCAGTCGACCTTTCGACATTGGGCGGCGTATCTTAGCTTAAGCCGGATAAAGGTTAAAAAGAAAAACCTTTGATGTACTTTTGTTAAAAGCACAATAAACGAAAAAAGAATAAACTCGAAGTTAGTCTACAATACTGCCTGAATTAGTACTTATTCGTTTTCCAGTGACATTGTAGGCAAAGTATATAATTTTCTTGCTTAAATTATGTTAAGACAAGAACGCTTTGTTCGCAATCTAACTCTAAAGACAATCGCCACAAGGCTAAAGATGTTGTACGCTAAGGTCGTACTCCTCCTCCTTTCAACCTCCCATCATCTTCACCCATATTTAAGTACTTAGTTGTTCCTTTCTGAAATTGGAACCTCAAGGCTTATAAAACATCTACATAATATGTTACATTAATTGAAATATTGTCAATTACAGGTGATCATAAGTGATCACTTTACAACGTGTGAACTACGCGATTTACAAGTTTACATGTAATGAAGTGCATGTTGTATGGATAATTTACCCTTTGCCGGTGTCGTATCCGAATTGGTAGCTATGCGGGCCTTTCATGCCGTGCATGCGGAACTCTGTTCTCTCGGCGGGCGCGGGAGGCACAGGGGGCGCGGGCTGCGATGCTGGCCGCTGGTTCTGCTCGCCCGATCCATAATAAACACTACCTGCATTATATCACCAATTGATTACCACGTAATACTGGTCATTGAATGCAGTACCCGGTTGTAAAGTGACATAACTTTCTCTCGACGATAAATGTCGCATTTTATAAAAAGTAAACATTCAAGATAAGTAAAGTAAAATAACCATAATAAATTCGCAATTTAATATTTTATTCTACTATTCTATAAATCTAGAACTTGTTTACACAATATTTTTTTTAATAGCTGCCACGCAAGTATCGTCTATCCGTGGAGAAATAGGACTGCTCTAAAAAAAAAACAGTTCAGAAATTTTTTACAGAACAAAAAGCTTTTATAATTTGTTTTGTTTTTCGTTAGTGTGATATAAAAATTGTGTCGTTTATGAAACGCAATCAGCGCAAGAGCACGTTCGTTTTCATTCAGAACTTTTTGTCGTTGGATAATTGAGCAAATCTCGATTAAACCTACATAAATTACACAGAAAGTCATGAGCGTTAAATTAGTCACTTTTTTTCGATCTACCCAATATTTTGCCGTGATCGATTTATTTATTTATCGTAAGTATCTTTATGGAAGAAACTGATTTGTAACTGTAGACTTAGATAAAAATGTACCTTTATAGTTAAGTTTTACTTACGTTCAGGATATGTGTTGTGGCTCGCCGAGGCTTGCTGCTCTGCGGTCGGCAGCTTTATATCCTCCTTGTTGTTGTCTGCCAAAGACTCCTGCAGAAAAACAGTAAGTTATGAATTTGTGTCCTTGGAAAATACTTTATATATAACCCTCCTTTTCACTTTATTACCTTTTCATTTAAATTTTCTTTTTGTAAATTGCGCTTCTTTTCGGCCTCCTCAAAAAGATAAACTTTTTTCTCATCCGGCGTCGTTTGGTATTCGTCGTTTGTACTTAACATCGGATAAAAAGGTTTCTGTGGCTTCGCTTTAGGAATTTCATCTTCATTAGTATCCTCGACATATTTAGAGATCGGAATGGGAATCGGTTTAAATCCATCAGAATATTTCTTCGGGTAAAATCTCGTCGGTATTTTGTGTTTAGTTAGCGGTGCGCTGTATGGTAACATTTGTGGCAAGATCAATTTTTCTTTATACAGACTTTGGAAGTGAGGTAGAAATCTATTTTGGCCGCCATTGAACGTGAGTCGTTGATGTTCTAAATTTCTATGGCCGTTCAATTTTTGAATAGCATTCTTAGGATATTCTAATTCTTCAGCAGGAGATGTAACAATGTAGTCATTGGGTGCGTCCGGAGCCGGGGGTTGCAATTCCGTGGATGGTGTTGGCACAGATGATTGTTCGTGTTGTAATTCTTTTTGCTGTCGCGTGTTCTTTATTATTTTAAGTGCTTCAGTTTCATTCATCTCCGTTAGTATGATTGGTACTGTATTGGGAGAATTTTGTGATAAATACGTCATTGGATACCAGTCGCTTTGATCACCAGGAGGGACCTGTTGGTATTGATAGTCTGATTGCTTCCCAGTCAACGGCGGTAGCAAATACGTAGCCAGCTTCGGTGCTCCATCTATAATAACTTGAGCACGCTTTTCAGGTTCGTGAGGAATAAGAAATGTTCTGTCTTCAAGATTCTCGAAGTAGACTGGCTCATGCAAATGTTCTGTAGGGGGATGGTCTGATGTGTTATCTTTTTGCTCTTCGTTGTCGACTTCAACTCTTATCGAAGTTACTGATAATACTGCGGTCAGACCCTTAAAAGCGAAATGTAATTTTTTTAATTCAGAATAGTCAAGACAAAACTATACGATATCAATGTTTCTATGTATATCGTGTAAAGGCTTATAACAAATTACTTTTTAAATAGCATTCGGAGACATTGTTTAAGTACGGACGTAGTCATTTAAAATTGGGCAACATTCATCAACAGACGTAATAAATAAATAAAAATCAAAAGTCCATTTTCTATTACGTAAATTTCGTAATCATCTGACGAAGAAAAGTGTGTCAAAACAAAAAAATCTCTTCATCATGTAAAAAATGAAATGAACCAGTGAGGTTATTGACAACTGTTAGAATATTTTTTTTACTTGACAATCTAAAAGTAAGTTGGTAAAGTGGGTTAAGCTTTCTTTTATTATTCAATTAGACATAACTTTTTATGTTTAAGTGGATACTGAAAGTAAGTGATCTATAAATATTTAGGGAACCATCTATATCAGAAGCGTTTTCTTCGAGTAATTTAAAAAGGTGTATTGAGGTATTTTAATCAATTAAAGATAATTTGAATTTACTATTATTATATTCTAATTGTCAACCGAGACTCTGTACGCGCGGAATTTAAAAAAAAAATATTATTAGTCTATGTCTAAATCCAGACAATGCTCTGTATGTATGCCAAATTTAATCGAAATCCGTTCAGCCGTTCTGGAGATACCTTCAAACATCCATACATCTTAATATAATATTTGTAAGATATAAAATTAGTACAAAACGAACACGTGTCAATATACCTAAGAACATTAAAGCTATTAATCACATAATTCTCTGGACGAATGTACGATTTGTACACTGATCAACGAACTGGCAGTTTCTCGCGGAAATGAGACCGGATGTTCTTTCCTACTCCACCAAACCTGCCTCCATACGCTCGTTATATTTTCTACGTAATAAAGCCACTTTCAGTGCAGGAAAAAGAATGAATCTATGTATTTATCTTAGACGATAAATTAAGCCGGAGGACTAACTATTAAATACGTACTTCCACACGTTAAATAGAAACCCGATTTTTGTTTTCATGCGTGTTACTGTTCACAGTATTAACAGTTATTATGCAAGAAGTAATTATTTATAAGTTATCGTATAATATAATATATTTCAAATGCGACTGAATATCAGAAAAGGAAAAGCGCAATATAATTTCACACATGTCCAATGATAAAAACATGAAATGTTCTATAACGATCGTTTTTGTTCAACGTCATATGTCACCCAACCAAAACTATTTTTAATACTGAAACAATCTAAAGCGAAGCAATGTTATCCAGTTAATTATAATTTTTACCACAGTATACGGAATTGGGTTACGTTTGTAAACGTAGCGTATAGTAATCTTAATCTTACTAATATTATAAATGCGAATACGAAAATTTGTATGGATGGTTGTTTGTGTGAAGGAATCTCCCGAACGGCTCCAAGATTTTTTATGAAATTTAACACACACGTTGAACATAGTCTGATAAAACACATGGGCTACTACTTATTATGATTTTCTTTAATTCAGCGCAGACGAAGTCGCGAGCGACATCTAGTACAAAATATAATCAAACAGATAGCACTTCAAGTAAACAGGTAACAGAGTCAATGTCATCTTTTACTGAAGTAACCTAATCTTATTTCGTCGAGAAATGTGATCCTAATCTACTTATGTACCCCACAAAATTCTATTGACGACAGACGTGTCGTAAATAAATAATAAAATTCTTACCATACGCGCTACAATTCTTGAAAAGAAAAACATAGCCATATGAAGGTAAACCTACGTGTACCTAGAGATACGTAACTATATCATTTTAAATGAGGGTGAATGATATCTTTAGATAATTTTTTTTTGCAATAATAATTGACAGAATCCGCTTTAAGAGCAGTGCTTTGAGCGTGTTCATTACAAAAATCCGACACATTTCGATCCAATATATAGATCGTAGGAAATAACAATGGTGAGGTAATGGGTTCGAATCGAAGTGGACATTCGTCGTAAACCACATTACTCAGCAGCACTTAGCAAAAACTTTAAGCTTTTTAAATGAAATTAAAACTTCTTTAGAGCTTAATACAAAAATATGTTCTTATTAAATCGAATATTGAGTCGCCAAAATATTCCAGTATCAAATAATGTTTCTGACTGAAATGTTATTTGGAATCAATTGTAAAAAATTTACAATTGCCCAGGTTCATTTTGTGGTCGGGGTTAACAGTGCGAATATTCACTTTCTAGGACTGTCCTAGAAAGTGAGGAATTGAGTAGCGATGTCTCTTCGCATCAACTGGTGACCGTCGCCATCGATATCTTTATTAGCGTTCAGTCACGCCGCAAAATGCGTATCGATATCGAGGATCGATTTACAAAGTTTAGTGTTTGCCCTACAAAGAAACTAGGTCGATGTTAACAGTTTATGTACCTATTGTAATAAAGTTTGTCCTTAAGTTCCATACACGGTACGAAAACTAAACTAAAAGAACTCGCAGTTCTATTCTACTTCAGCTTTCCGAAGATTTCTTATAAATTATGTTCCGCCTGTCTGTCATCTTGTCTGTCTACCCTGACATCTTGCTGACATGCCACCAGGTTGAGATACTTAGCTCTATCTACAGACAATGCCGGGTAGTGATTGTAGATAGAGACGAGAGACCTTTCACACTCTTTAAGCTCAACGGAAAAAGAAATCATTGGTAAGTTCACAACCAAAATAAATGTCTATACAGCAATACAATATTTATACAGCTGAGATTGAATTGAACGGGTCTTAATAAGCTTTGATAAAAAGCGTCAAATAGTCGGGGTTCGATTCCGTTCAAGACGCACCTAAACATATCTGTCAAACGTTGGATTCATGTTGCCTATCAGTGGCATCTAATTAATCTACATAATTGTCGATTACTTAAGACTCGTATGTTGATGAATTGTTTCTCTTTTTATAATACAGTAAACAGAAGTCCATTAAAAGCCGCGAGAACCTATTTAACTGGCCGTTGTTACAGTTCTTGTGAACGCTGCCTCCGTTCCCGCGAGAGAAATGAAAGTGAAACTAATAAGCCTTGCTTGTCAATAGCCAAGCGATCTCATTATAATTGTATTCATATTTTTTTACTCCTATAAACATGATCATATATAAAAAAGCAACTGCAATAGGCTATTAAACTTGCAGCGAAATAAACACATGATAAATGAAACATCAACAAAAGCAAATTATCTAAACAATGGTTTTTTTTTCGACAGTACAAGCATAGGTAGAAAGCAAAAATAAAATATACATAAACATGTGAACTTAAATTATTTTATATCAAAGGTACTTTTGACTCGTAAATACAGTCGTTAGCCAACCATAATATACTATAATTTTTTTTGACTAATACATCACAAAATAAATATTAAAGTAAAAAATAAATAAAACTTACCAATACTAATTTTAACCACATTTTTAATTATTTATTAATTACTTGTCTTATAATTATAAACTTTAAATAAAAATAAAAAAAATTAATAACGCCACTGACTAATATTTTTTTTATTAAACGTCGGGCAGTGGCATTGCGCCGGCGTCTACTCTACTTATAAAATTATTAATGAAAACGGACTGCTGTTTCGCCTGCATTTTATAGATCGACATCTCACTTCTTCTAACTATACATAAGGCGTTGCACTTGCCGTAGTTGTTTTTGTTTTTCATACTGAGTTAGGTAAGAGTTGCGTAGCTTGATTATAATTACGTTGATGTAATTTACTTAAATTTATTATTAATTATCGATCGAATTTTATTTTATCATAAAGATTTTACTGCTTAAAATCGTTTCTCTTGAATTCGCAATAATAACTAAACGTTTACAATTTACAGTAACACGTTAGGGCTTTATTTTTTATTTTGTTTTAAGATTATGCTTTTAAAGAATTCATTCATATTGCCATACGGTTGCAAAAATAAGTAAATTTTAATTTTCACCCAGCACGTTTTACTATGCAACACCATTAAAGGGCATCACTCCTTTCTTAATCCGTAATTTAAGCAACGCTTTTAATTCTATCAGCAATACACGGTTCCGTTGAAATTACTTATTTAAAAATTTAAATCGTCTATAGTATAACCATTCTCTTTTTTCGCTTTGCGCGCTAGTTGCGAATTTATTATACGTCCCTTTCGAGTCCGTTATTCGACACGAAATTCCAAAATTAAATCGTTGAAACGAAATCTGTAATGGTGCATCATCTTTATGATCATAAATATTAATATTTGGTACCTTGATACCTAGAAGGGATATACGAATGAAAGCATTAGAAAACATGGAGGTGAAGGAAAACCTTAATGTCGTTGGTTCCTTAGTAGACCTGTCCTCAACTCCTCACCAGAGCATGCATGAGCATATTGTGATATCGGTAAGCCAAATCCCGAAATAACTATAAATTGTTCTATTTACGTATAAGGTGCGTAATATAAAAAATATTTATCTTATAAAGGTAATTAATTCCGTGATATTAAGAATCGATGCTGTGGAATGCAAATAATATGATTTGTTTTTTGTTTACATATTATTATTCATTGATTTAAAAGAATAGTTAAGATATTTTACAGAAGCATTATTATCGCCGTTTTTTCGTATAATTACCATTATGTTACTTATTTAAAATTGATTGTAACTTAATAAAGTAAAATTTAACAATTTTGAGAAAACATAATCAAGTTTAGCAGAACCCTTTAATAGGTTATGATCTAAGTGAAAATACTAGAACGAAAAGTAGAAAAAATTGTCCCTTAAAAACTCTTGAAAAATACGAACTACCTTAATACAACATGTATCTCTTTAGAAGCTGCGTAAAAAAACACTCTTGCGGAAAAGTTCATGTGCCAAAAATGTAACATAGAATCGACGCGACGACCGCGAATTGATTATTTTTGGTTATTGCAGAAAACTTAATAAACAAAGAGAGTGGAATTAAAATAAAGGTTACGATTTTTAAGACCTTGTCTTAGTGTTACTACATAATTTGTGTCAAATTTAGTTTTTCTCTGTTGAAAAATGTTTCATTGTTCTGTATTTGTTTTTGTGAGCGTTTGTACTAGGCTATAAACGTGTAATGAAAAACTACTTGAACACCGTTTTATATGCGACCAGTAAAGCCTGCAATCTTAATAAAAGCAAGATAAAATCAGAAGTTAGTTTACTTCGAGTCACTCGTACGATGTCACTCACATTCCTTCATCCATCCAATCACAATTTATAGGTTATAAAATAAGTCAGTCGAGGTAGCCGAGAATATGACAAATCTTTACAAATAATGAATTAAAAACAGAGACATTAGTATAATTTTTATTATCCTAATTCACAAGATATCAGTGTGAGAAAATCGGTAAAATCGAAACACCAAACTTAGCCCTAGGCAGACCCGGAACGGTAAAGTAAAAACACGGATGATGATCTCAAAAAACAAATATTAAAAAAAAATCACCAAAAAATACAGTCGATGAGCAAATTAATATTAGGAATTAAATTAGCTGCAGTTGTTATAGGTGTATAATTAACTGAAGCCTTCGGGAACACGAAAAAGTAAGGTGTTGTGTACAACTAGAAATTTATGAGGTTTGTCTACATGAAAACTAAATCCTCTGGGGTATCTTAATTACATATCGAAATAGAAGCACGTGCAATAATGCATGCAAATACAGTAAATGTCACGATTCCGATTTTTTTTAATAAACAAAACTAGTTATTTTATTCAAACTTAATCAAGTAAACTTTATGTAATTGCCTGTCGAATTGAAATATTCAAAAGTTGACAACTTTATTTATTTTTGAGGCATTCAAGAGTAAAAAGTTTTTGCAAAGATTTTTTCATTGTTTTTTTTGTTAGTACAAAACAAACACCAATCGCTGGGATTACAAACCTACCATTTGGATTACGCAATTGTGCGTCGAATAAAATCTGTAGTATCACGTCTAGAGTTGACGGAAATTTTTTGGACATTAATTTTTACAAAAAATGCCCAATACTTTATATAAACGATAAATGATTATCGTTCCATAATTACTATCCGAGATAAACTGATGCAAAACTTCACATTCGATAGAATAAAAATGAAAGAAACAAAATATTTTATCGATCACTTTATTGGATATTATCGGTACAGAACTAGACCAATTTAAAATGCAATGTTTATTATTTGTATCACTTCGAACAACGATGTCCACAGTTTTGTACAAAGAATAATATAAAAACTGATGAGTTTAAAACATATAAAACATGAAATCAATACACGTAAACAACATTTCTATTTTTCATTTGGTGTGTCGAAATTAACAAATCTTTAAAAGGTGCTTTTAAAAATTAAGATTAAAAATACGATAATATTTTTAATCGTTCAAGAAATTTAAAAAAAATTATTAATTCATTTTAGACTGAATTTTTCTATACATTAGGATTATAATTAATAAATAATATTTATTTTATTTTATATTACACTTCATAAATGCAGTATTAGAAAGGAAAGTGCTATATTATACAAATTCTTACAATATAATCATAACTAAAATCGCTAATCAAAAGTTTACATTATAAAGATACACTTTTGATAATAATCCAATTATACGGTAATGTTAAAATTGAATTTTAATGGTTTAAAATACCTCATCCAAAATAATTCTATCATGAAACAAGGCAACCTAAAATATCCTAATACTGATTAGGATATTCTCTTTTTCTCTTTTAATAATTTCTCTTTCTCAATTAGTTTTCGTATTATACAATCGTCATCAGCTTCAAACTCAACCGAACTGACAGGGGTCGGCATTAAGGTAGGTCGCGGTTGAGCAACGTCCAGGGCCCTGGACGCCAAAGGACTGCTTTGGATTACAGTCTCAAATAAACTGTAATCCAAAGCGTGGTAAAAATAGGGCGCAATAGAACTCTCGCTCAGGGCTCTGTAGAGCTAAAGCTAACTGTAGACACTGCTGCGTCTCCTAAAAATGCAAAAGGATGTCAGTAGTGCTAACCGTTTCATTTTTATCTTTTTTGTACATTAGAGTATTCAAGCTTTCAAAATACATTGAACATAAGGCGATTTGGCATACATTGTAAAAAATAATAACATTTGTTATTGATTATTACACATTTCATGAATGTAAACAATTAATTAAGGAATCTGAATTTTGAATTACAAAACATTTATTAAAACGTAACACACTTTAATAACACAAAGACCTTTTAAGTGAAAATTTTTCATAGATAGTAATATCACAGAACATAAGTAAAAAAAAGGTTTTGTATTTTCTGATTTTTTACCGATATAAGCTTTGTGACAATATTAATTTAAATGTGTTAACTTAAAAAAAATGCACACCAAAGGGAAAATAGAAAATGTAACGCATATATTTAATAATACCAAACTTAGACAAAATAAAAATCGCATATTCGAATAATACTATCGGCGTTAATATAACCTGAGGGCCTAGCACGAAAATTGTAAGAAAGTATTCGTAACGTAATCGACAAAATATGGCAAAGTTTGTGAAAGACTTGTCGTTGTGTTTTACGCTCGTACGCTGTACAAATGTTATACAAATTTTGTCGATGCAATTACGAACATTTTCTCGCAAATATTCGTGCTAGGCCACTGTTGCGGGCAAGTCGAAAGATTGATGCGAACTGAAATGCTTAGGATAACCGTTATGAACGCCTATCTAGAGCTAATTAAATGATAAATACTCCTTATACGCTAATTTCGACTTAAATTCTAATTTAGCAACGTATCACATCCATCGACCAATCCGTAGCCGTAATATTCGAAAGACAGAGCCAATACTAAACAGAAAATTTATTCTCAACGAAAAAAATAATAGTTTATTGAGATTTCCGACTAATACGATACTAAAATGATAAAAGATAGTTCATTTACAATGTATGATATTAATTATAGAATTAACTCTTTGCATTAAAATGCATTTTTCACTGCGTATACTTAACAATAAGTACATCCACATCATGACTTCAGTATTCTTAGTACAGAATTATCAATTATACATAAACGACATTGTTCGTATTACTTCCATTTAAATGTCAAAATAATCGTTTGGTATTAAACAGTAAAATACGCAATATCGTTCTGAGGCTCATATATTTACAGTACTTCTTTAGCCCGTTGTAGTTTTCATCGAAAAGCTAAGTCTATGTATGGTTATTATGAAAACATAAATTGTACGATAAAATACATACTGTCGAAAATTGTATAACTATGTATCAAATATAACATATTTATGCATAAATAAATTGTAGAACATATATGAGAATACAAGGATGAAAAATTAAATTGTGCATCAACTTAACACTTGGCTTCAAAAAACCATTCATGACAGGGATAATGATGACTATGAAATTATATAATTAAAGCTACAAAAATTTTATGATAATGTGAATTAATATTTCGAACATACGCCCACATAACCCACTCGATGTAACTCACATACTGTTTTAATCAATAAAATATGTCTATTCAATGTTTATTCACTTGTCACTGGTGTTCTACCACTGCTGGTTGGAAGGCAGGTAGTCAGGCGGCGGCACAGAGGGCGTGGTGGTGGGCGGCGCGTAGGGCGGGTAGTACGCGCCGCCGTACCCCGCGTAGTACGCCGGGTTCGGGTACGCGCCGTACCCCATACCGTAACCTGCAATTATTTTATTGACTATTTATTTTAAAGCAAAGTACATACGTAAGTTTCTCAACAGAATCTATCTCTAATAGTGATGTAAATGAGAACAAGTACAAGTCTGGCCCTAATACAACCTTAACTTTACTTAAATCGAATTAGAAACTGATAAATAATTACCTGGATATTGACCATAAGATACTTCTGGAGGCGGATTGGGAGTGGGATATGGATGTACAGGTTTCAGCGCACCAGTTGGCATCGGACTGCTTAGCGGATCACCAAGCGAACCTGGTACTTTCCGCACGTCGATGTTAGGCGTCACCGGAGGACCACCCATAAGTCCTATGTTCCCCAAGGCCGGGCCCATCCCCATGTGCTTCGAATGATCTAAACTTTGGCCCATAGTATAATCGCGAAGGGGACTGATTTGGTTGTCGTGAGACATGCCCAAAGGATTTGGTCGTGGCCCACTGAGAGATAAGTTTTGTGCTATAGAATCGCTCATCCTGGGTTTAGGTAAATGGTTGCTAAGCATCGGATCGACTCTAGGTTTCTGCGTGCTCGTGCCGAGTAGACTAGATACACTATGAGACATATTTGAACTCGGTATCGGCGGCCTTTCTATGTTTACGGGCGTTTCTATGTTACGAGGTTCGGGAGTGATTTCAATTTTAGTTGGAGATTTTTTCTTTCTAGATTTGTTGTTTGTTTTTTCATCGGTGATCGGCGAATAAGATTGTGTAATATCGTCCAAATTCCTTCGAAAGTCTGGTACGCCTTCATTGTTCAATGTACTAGCGGTTCTTTCTAGCTGAGTTAAACTAGATTCCGTCTGTGGTCGGCCGAAAGGTCGTTGGTGCCTATAGTTCTTTAATAAATTTATTTTCTTTTCGATTGGTGTTTGTTCGTGCATTTCGTTGTGTGACAAGTTCATTTGATTGCTGGGGGCATCAGACATTTCTGTAAGTGTTTCGTTTATGGATTTATTTTCTAAAGCATCTTCGGGTGGTAATTTCTCATCGGTTGTGAGTACCATTGGTTCACTATCGTTATTTTTCTGATCTCTTTCTGTTGTATCTTTTTCAGCCTCTTGAGGAGCGTCTGACTTTTGTAATTCAGTATTGTTTTCTTTACTTTCGGGTTCTTCTTTCTTGTTTGTTTGCTCGCTTGCTTCTCGTTCCTTTTTATCGTTTGGTGAATCCTCTTCCTCGTCGCTGTCTAATACCTGAGGGTCATCATCTGACTCTAAGTCCATTTTCTTCGACTCATTGGAAGCAATGTTTGTAGGCTTTTTTATTTGTTTGGGAATTCTTGTTATACTAACAGAACCAGGTAAATTGGGCCGTAGCAAACGCGCGTGATTCATTGGTATTTTCGGTCGCATCGCTGTGTACGACTTCATATCTCCTAAGCGGCTTCTTATCTCTGCTATCTTTTGTCCAGGTAATACGGGCCTCATTTTGTTCTGTCCTAACATTGAGGGTCGAGACATTACTCTTTGCATCCCTGGTCTAACTCCGGTCTTAGATGTTATAGTAATTGCAGAGTTATTTTTTAAAGATCCAGGAATATTAACTGCGGCGCGATTGCTCAAAACTGAAAAAAAAAATTGAATTATGAATTGATAAACTTTTCATAAGAAAATAAGATGCATAGAAAATATTATACCTTTCTTTCCTATTGGAGTTCCTTCTTTGACTTCGGATCCTTTTTGCAAACCTTTGAGTGACGTCTTAATGGCAATTATTTTACCAGACTCGAGCTGCATATAAATACCTTTCGGTGACTTTAATACCATGACGCGCTGTCCGGCCTTTAGAACAATATTAGTCTTTTCGGCCGAATTCGTAGGTATAACAACATCTGAAAAATAAAAAAAGTATAAAAATTTTGCTATTTTGCTAGGCAAAACAGCAACTCGATAGTAAGCAATAATATTAAGTGTATGGATGTATTTATATTCAATTTTTTCGATTACTATTATCCACTGTCAAAAGTGGCGATTGACATGTTTTTACACAAACCTCCCAACGACCCAATAGGTATCAAATGAAAAGACCTAACTATTAGAACAATGTGGTAAAATCCAATTAAACACATCAAAAAAACTTAAAAATGAATTACTGAAAGTAGTTAATGAGTTTAAAAAAAAATTGTGTGCACTGACCTAGCGGCAACGTCATCTCCTGCGCGGTCATGCCCTGGCGGCGCCACACGTCTGCGGGTATCCAGCGCGCGTGCTGCATGGGCCGCACCGAGGCGACGGGCCGCTGCACCACCGTGCCGTCCGCCGTGCGCACCGCGCGGTACGCGCCCGTCGGCTTCGGAGCCAGCGCCGCCTTCTTCTCCAGCTCGTAACTATAAACAATATATTAACATAAGGTAAAATTCGATCTTTATACCTAACTAGCTGTCTAGTGGATGGAGCTACGCGCGGAATAAATAAAAAGCTTATTTAGTAGCCTTCGTGTTCTTCCAGATATGTCAATAGTGATCACGCAGTCGTTCTGGATACCATCTATAAACATCCATTTATATGTAAAATGTCTTACCCTCTTTGTGCAAGTCTTTTTTCGGCGCTAGATAATTTCTTCTCCTTTCTATCAACTAGAAGTGATTCATGCTGGAAAGGTTCCTTGCTCAACAATGTGCCGTGCTTTGTGAGAATACCTTGCATCAGCAAGTCAACATACTTTTCTGCGTGCTCCGACAGATCTTTTACTTCTGATTCCTGCAAACATATTTCATAAATATATCAATTATAATAAAAAAAATCATGCATCACGCATAATATTTATAGATACAAGGGTCTCTTTCGTTATGGGTATCGTTATACGTATGGATTTAAATAACATTATTGTATTACTTTTTCGTCATTATCAAAGCAGAGATTGGTGATCTCCTTCATAGAGAGCACGGCGTCGGGGTTGCATTCGTCGACGACGCGGTCCGCCATTCCCTGCTTGTTGATCTGTCTATCGTAAATCTTTTTCTCCAAGCACCAGTCCATCACGAAGCGATACACGAAACATGGCTTCTGCTGACCGTACCTGAAATATTAATAATCGAATTGATATAAATACAATTATCAAGCTCCATAGTTTTATAAAAATAAAAGTGAGATGTAGAAACAAAAAAGGAAGACAGACAATGTGTTCGAGGGATAAGTTTACACGAACCATGATGTGACGTCATAGTTCTTTAATCAAAAAGTATGTAGTGTGTTGTGCTTAATATGTATTTCTTACCTATATACTCGACAAACAGCTTGAGTGTCGTGACAAGGGTTCCAGCTAGCGTCAAACACAATGACCCTGTTGGCCCCCACCAAGTTGATACCGAGCGAGCCGGCGCGTGTCGACACCAGGAATAAGTATATGTTAGGATTCGAATTAAATTCATTGATCAACTTCTCTCGTTCCAAAGCGTGGGTTGACCCGTCTAGTCCTGTAAAATAAAATTTTTAAGTCTTAAGACCTATAGAATAAATACGATCAATGTTAAATGTTTTATTAGGAACTTATAAAATACTTACTGTAGTATGAAACATTTCTCTGCCATAAACTAACTGTACCAGGGATGTAATTTTTTTCCAAAAAATCTTCAATAAGATTCAATGTAAATAAACTTTGACTAAAAAGTAATAACCTATCTCCAACTTTGATACTTTCATTGAGAATATAAAAGAACAATTCCATCTTGGCGGAATTTTCAATAATACCAGGCACGTAATCCTTTAACAATTCCGCTGCCCAATCGTATGTCATTTCTTCCGCCTTTTTCACCATAGCTAGCTCCTCTTCTTTATTCATTTTTTCCTCCTTTTCACTCTCTTCAGATTCCGATTCCTCATTATTCTTATCTTTCGATGATTTTCTATCTTTTCGTCCCTTCGCATTGGGTCGTCCTCTGGCCTTCGGTTTTTCCGCTTTCTTACTGTCTTTTCCTTTGCCTTTTTGTTTACCTTTCTTGGCGGCTTCATCAGATTCTGATTTATCACTTTTAGTTGCGTCTTTTGCCGATGCCACATCTTTTGTAGGACCTTCAACAAATTGGTTTTTAGGTGACGCTGCCAACTTGGAAATATCTCTTTTAGTTTCATCTTTAACAATTTTCTTGGTATCTAGATCTTCTATTTTGACCTCTCCATCTGATTCAGATTTCATTTCTATTTTGTCTTCAAGTTTTAGTTTGTCAATTTCCGTTTTAATCGTATCAGTGATTGGCCATGCTGTGACCGGACTTCCAGCGCTATCGAGAGGTGGTTTCGTTTCAAGGTTAGACGAGAAAGGCGGGTACTGACAGGGATAACTACCACTCGCACCTGTCTCTGGCTGATTTGGATATAGGGGATTTTGCTGGTGATAATTATATGAGTTTTCGAAAGGAACATTATTTTGAGGATAGTTTGGTTCAGGTTTCCTCTCAGTTGTCTGATAATTGGGATCGACATTCATCTCAGTTTTAACTGTAGTTTGATTAGGCAAGGGATTACTTTGAGACTGATTAGGAGGAGGATTGTTTCCGTAAGCAGGATAATTTGGATTAGGATTATTATATTGGTTGTAAGTAGGTGGGACATTTGATCCATAGCTCGCACTGTTTCCAGGAAACGATGGAGGTTGATACGGTGCATTGGAGTAATTTTGAGGCGGCTGACTACTCGGGTAGTTAGTGGGTGCTGAAGCACTAGAATCAAATGCGGGATATCCTGGAGTAGTTTGATTAAGAGGTCCCTGAAAGGGAGGCCGGTGTTGATTGGCGAAATTATCCTGGTTACCGGGATATTGTGGTATTTGATTGTTAGGATATGGTTGATTATTTGGATCCATTGTATTAAAGTTTGATGGATACGGTTGACTATTATTGAAATTAGGGGGAGGATTACCAGCAAACTCTGGTTGTGGTTGTGAGTTAGGATACTGTGGGTTATTATAGTAACCTGGGTTACCGTAATAGTTGCTATTGTTCCAGTAATTTTGATTATATCCTTGGTTACAATCGGAATTGTTCTGAGGATACTGATTAGGATAATTGTTGCCGTATGGAGGTTGAGGTTGTTGATAATAATTGCTATTAAATTCTTGATTATAGCCTTGATTAGGTGGATAGTATCCTGGTCCAGGGTTATGATATTCTTGATAAGGGGGATATGAGGCTTCTGGTCTACCGGATCTGTAGGAGTCGGGCATCCCTGGTTGCCCGGGTAGGCCTGGTGGTCCTGGATAAGGACCGTTTGGAGGGAATGGTGTATTTCCAAAAGTTCCCGCATCTTGACGAACATTTCCTGAACCAGTTGTATTAGGAGGTATAGTAGCTGCCGGTTTTTTAGAACCCTATAAAAATAAAGAAACAAAAATTTTGAAGTATTTTAAATTGTACTTCTATATTTGGCATATATTGTGGTAACTTACCCGAGGTTTAGCCGCCTTTTTAGGATTTCCTCTCGATCTAGTTTGTCGGCCGGCTTTGGTAACTCCGCCTATTTCCTCTAAATCTAGATCTTCTTCAATGGCCATGTTAACTTCGTTTCTTTTTCTAAGAAAATTGTATAAGACATCTGGATGATTCCATATCTGAAAATGTATTGTTAATTAGACGATGTCGATAAATCGTATAATGCATTATAAGGAGATAATATATTTACCTTGCAGCAAATAGCGAATGCTTTTAACGGATTTGGTACTGATGTAGTTCGAACAACTTCATTCATGAACTTGTCGTACAATTTTCTTTGTAAAGGTGTCATGCGTACGAGGAGGACGTATTCCTCTTTCTGTGGTAAAGTGGACTGAAGCACGGCGTGAGATCGTCTGTGAAACATAAATTGTGAAAACTAATGTTTTAGGCATTTAATCAGTTGGACTTAAGGCAGTAAACATTGAAACAATTCTCGTTACTAGTAAAGAATAAGACACTTTTTCAACTTTTTAGTTTAAGGACAGCAAGTTAGATTTAATTCCAAATCACTGTTTTTGTAACTTGCATAATGCATTGTAATTAATTTTAAATTACCTTTGTACAAAACCCACGAGCAATGAATGAAGAACATGGGCTCTATATCTCATTAGCCGAATGTCCTGTGGCGTGGAATCAATACATTGTCCATTTTGTATGGGACGTTCAAACATGTTGCAAAACTCAGTCTTACTGCCCAAGTAATTTGGTCGCACAAAGTCAACCATACACCAATATTCCAATAAGTTGTTTTGTAAAGGATAACCTGAAAATAAATTTATAACATATAAATACTTTTTTAATACTAATAAATACTTAATTTAAATTTCGAAGACTTTTTTCGTTAAAAGATTAATTTCTAATTTCAAATATTAGTTAAAGGAATAAACTCACCAGTGAGAACGACACGGCGTTTTGTTCTCATTTGTTTTAAAGCATAAGATATGTTTGAATGAGAATTCTTTATTCTATGACCTTCGTCACATATCACCAAGTCTGGACCTGGTCGAACCAGTGCTTCATACATTTCTAAAAATAAAATATAAATTGTTAATAGATTTCAGATTAATAAAAAATATATTAAATATTAAAATAATGTTGAATCTTATTACCATCTAAGAGTTTTTTGTCCTCGTCAGCTGGACTATCTTCTTTTTTCTCCTCCTTCTCCTTATTTTCTAGGTCATTTTTATGTTGGATTTCGCCTTCGTCTTTTTCACCTCGTGATTCTTCTGGCTTTGACATGTTACTTTCTGAACCCTGAAAAAGTAAAATTTTATCAAGAAAACAAACGACAGTCCTTAGACATTGGTCCTTACTGACTGATAAAAAAGTAAATTGTTTTATGAATCAATATATACCTGCATTTCTTCACTAACTTCATTTCTATCATTTCTCTGTGCTTCTTTCTCTTTTTCCGCTTCAGCTTTCAACTCCGCCTTTTTTTTCTTACGAGGTTTCTTGTCTTTTTTCATACTCAAAAGTCTATAAAGTTCGTATCCTATCATGAGCACACCGCCAGTCGCAGTCCAGTCCTATAAAAGTAATTGCAATAAAGTACTATTGATAAGAAACTAATTAAATATTAATAACAAAATCAGTTCTTTTCTTTGTTTATTATACATCCCTACATGCTTCATATATACAGTAGCATCAAATTAAAAAAAAATGAACATACCTTAACAACTTTGGCGCGCATCTGCAATGTCTTGTGGCTGTCATTGAGGACGTAAATGGGAAAGTTCCTAGGACGCACCTCGCCATGTGCTGCCAGCGGACTGTGGCTGGCATCTAGCGGAAGCCACATGTTGAACTCTGCCACCTAGAAGTATTATTACAAACATGTCAACACACACTTTGATTGCAAATCACTGTTGTCTTGTACATTTGTAAGAGGACGAAGATACTATAAAACCTAGCAAGCGGTCACTAGTACAACTTAAAGTAATGAAATTTAGAATCATTAAAAAATAACTTACCCAATTTTGTAAAGTATTAATTGGCATAATACATAGTACAGTTTTTGATGTTGTATGCCTCAGAAATATGTCACAGAAGGAGACAATCTGTAAAGTCTTTCCGAGACCCATTGAATGCGCTAATATGCAACCAAATCCTGCTGACGTTGAAAATCTCTCAACAGATTCTATGATATTGTCAAACAAGAACCGCACGCCTCCAATCTGATGGCAAAGAAAACATTTATAAGGTAAAAATAAAAATATCTGCTAGACTGATAAGAACACATCAATGTTTCAGAGATTAAGTAATTACTCCTAAGTACAAGTATTTTATTATATCAAAAATAAAACAACAAATTGTGATATACCTGATGTGGTTTAATAATCCTAGCAATTTGCGGAGCTAAGAATATATCTTCTTCTGATTCGGGATGACCAATGTTTATCAAGACACGTCCCTGCTCGTCTGGTATATTGTAAGTGTCGTTTACATGCAGACCTTTATGTAACAAAAGAAAAATATTAAATCCTCAGTATAATTTATATCATAATGTATCTCATTGTTTACTTTAATACGTAAAAATCCTAATGGCACTGAACTGTTTTAGTAAACAATAGAAAAGTCTATTCATATCATAACTTAACTGATGTGCAGTCTGTGTATTCACCAACTAGTTTCAAATCCATCAAGGAAACTTCATCACATAAGTTTTAATATGTTAATAGTGGAGCCTCACCAGAATTAGCGGGATCTTCTTCAGCCTCAGGACTTGGTGGTACTTCTGAATCTGACAACATTATGCAATCATCAGAGTCTGAAGATGATGATGAAGTTTCTTCACCGCTACTACTATCAACAATTTCAACCACCTGAAATACCAAATTTGAATTGTCAAATGAACATCATAAACACTGTTTTTATTCATTACTTTTACATGATCTTTGGAGGTATATTTTCTGTTAACCTGATGAAGTATTTCATTAATTGTATATGGAGAAAATATATATAGTTTAAAAACTATTGTCAATTTGCACTCATGAATAGCAGTAATTCATTGAATTCATCTTTTAATATATTATTAATTAACATACCTCTTTCTTTTCAGACTTTTGATCGAGTTTGCCGAGCTTTTGTGAGAACATAGCTGAAGTTGTTGGCTTTTGGACTTTGGTAAGTTCAACTTGCCCATGTTTAATAGTCCTCTTTATTTCCCCTGATGGCATTTTCACTGTTACAGTGTTTGGTAAACTAAAAATAAAACATTTATAAGTAACTAGTTCCAAAAAAAATAAAAATAAAAGTCAAATGACATACTTTAATTTTTGTCCAGGCCCAGACTTTTTCAATATTGAAGATCCACCTTGTAATAAGGAGAGAGTTTTCTGGTGAATTTTATTTTGTCTGTTCATTGCGATTTGTCTTTGAACCTGAAAATTTTGTAATAAGATATATTAATGCCACATTCCAACATTAAATGACCCCTAAAGGAAGCGCCAATATATTAACTGTGAGTTTTGCAGTTGATTAGTATACCATTGTGGAATAATATCTTCCACTTATGTAGAAATTAGCCATTAATGTTTCTATAGGTAGTGTATACTTTTGATAGAAGGCTAAGATGATAAATAAAAACATCCTTTCTAAGATTTGTGTAGACAATTCATAATCTTCAGAGTTCAATTTATACATCTCAGTATTTAGCCATATGTTTAACTTAGTTTTCATATATGTATTTTTTTAACATCCCAAAATAAGCAGAATTGCAAGTGCAAGAATGCAGTCATTGCAAGAATATGAAATGCGATAAAACAATCTTATTATTCATATATGATGTCATACAGGTATTTGATCTTCTTAGCCTTTTAGCTAATAGTACATTTCTACTTGATTTTATGAACATGTACTAATTCTTTCTAATATTATAAATACATAGGTTTATATTGATGGATATTTGTTAGAAGGTATCACTAGAATTGGGCAAGGGATCTTGCTGAAATTGGGTATAGATGTAGAACATAGTCCGAAAGAACACATAAGCTAGTAATTAAGATTTAATTCCTTGCGGAAGGATTGCAGGCATCAGACAGTATCTTGTAAAAACAATAAATTATATAAGAATCAAAATTATCTCATAACATCAAATTTCAAAAACTGTTTTAGGTTAACTCAAAAACAATCAATTAAAATACTCTTTAAATTATTGCTGTTACAATTTTTTTATATAAATGTGGACTCTCCAGGCAATTTGTGGCCCTGAACATGTAATACAAACCAATTTTTTACCAAACTATCTTATCAAGCAAAACTGTAATAAGTTACCAGTTTTATATTACTAACCTCTCTGATGATCCTCTGTTGTTCTTGTACACGAGCCAGGCGTTCAGACTCCTGTCGCTGGGCCGTTAAGGTTGATGCATCCAAATTTTTCTCATCCATAACTTCTCTGATATTTCTCCTTACATTAATTGCATTAAGATTGTTCAGTTTTTTCTGAAACACAAAATCTAAATTGTATCACATTTTTCCTATTATATCTTTGGTTTAATAAAAATATTCCAACTTATTGTATATGACCGTAAAATTTGACTGCCCATAACACTTGTGAACAATGTTTTGGTTATTATTATTTAAAAGAAAATGAGTGGGTAATACTCTCAAATAGTGTTTCAACAATGGAATAAAGTAGTCCAAAATAATAAATAAGCATAAATATAAGAAAGAAAAGTATGTTCTATAATGATATATTTAAAAGGAAAAGTATGTTTTTGTTACTAGGATAAATGAAGTAATATATTTAACATGTTACCTCTTCTTCAGTTTCAGGTTTCTTTTCATCCTTTACAGGACCCTCTTCCTCACTTAACTTATCTTGAGGTTTGACCTCATTATTGTGCATCTCACTTCCATTGTTTGACTCGTCAAAGTCCTGGCTAGCCTCATCTTGCTTTATATCTAACAAATCCTCTGGACATTTGTCTGGGCATAATTCACTTGTTTCAACTTCGGCTATCTCAACATTTTTACTCAAGTCAATACCCTCATTTATTATATCACTGATTGAAAGAGTTTTGGGCTCTTCATTTTGCTTTAAATCAGTATGGTGAGAAATTATGTCTGAACTTACAGGTTTCTGCACTGTTTTCTTGCATTCCACAATATCACCTGTCACAGGATCAATGTAACTTTCGTTTTCCTCCTCTAACTCCTGAACTGCATTTGGATTAACAACAAACTCTTCCTCAGATAAACCATCACTTTCCGATTTGCTATCTTCACTAGAAAAGTCACTTAGTTCTAATATATTGTTTCCTACTAAACTACGAATTGATATACCAGTGTCTTTTTTTAACTTTTTAGTAAAATCATGAAAATTTTTCACTGCTTCTAATTTTCTTTTGTGGCTCATTGGTCGAGGGCGCGGAGGCGCCCGCCGACGAGGATTCATAGCGGCTGCTTGCGCGTAGTGAGCGCGCTGAATTCTGGCGATGGTCTCGTCGTCGTCATCGCTATCCCAAACTTCTTCTTCCGAATCATCCTCTTCTTCGACTCTACTTTTCATTTTGCTTCTAACAGAAGTGACACCACCAGTATCACCCATAATAAATAAGTAATTGCTCTAAATTAACTTGGATTCATGTTAACAGCAAAGGTAGTCATCAGTTTCCAAAGATATTTTACAAAGCAATATCTAAAACAAACATATTTACAATAATACATTTATACCAAAACATTTGTCGAAAGTGTGAAAATGTATTAATTAATCTTATTATACAACGACAATCTTTATTATAAGAGAGTTCTTTGTAGCTATCGTACGGGACGCTGTTGGAAATTGAAGGGAATAGAAGCCGGATGACACAAATATTCACACTGCACACTTGGCTGTATCAGGATACATTATCAACCTGACAGTATTTGTTTAAAAGGGATAAACTATCGCTTACAAATTAACATCAGCAATTAAATTTTAGGAAGCCATTACTTCCGCAATAAATAGCATTCGCCTATTTTATACATATAATTTGTGTATTCGACAAGCGTGTTTACAAAAATTGTTAGATATCGAAAATGTGTCATGTCAACTTTAATGGTAATTCAAAACAAGGTACGTAATTGCATATCAGTTTTGTCATTTTAGTTCATGTACAGTGAATGGAAGTTTAGACAATAGCAAACAAAAAGCGACTCTAAAAACATCGACAGATAAGGTGAAAGTTTATGAAACAGTTATTTTGTATAATGGCAATGATGTGAAATTGAAAGGGTTGTCATTATCTTTTTGTCTATGACTTTTGTAAATAACAATTATTTGTAAAACAAAATAAAAAAAATAAAAATAATTCAGTATTTTCACACTTTTACGAATCATGAGAATAGTAACAAGCAAAAAAACATGTATTTACTTTAAATGCTACAAACCATACGTTAAAGAGTTGACGAAACCAAATCATCAATCTAAGGTTTCTTCTCCACCAGTGGTGGATTTGGCCAAGGAAGAGACGCATACAAATACGAAATATGCTCTTTCAGTTCGTTCCTCCTGTCGATTAAAACTGGGCAATGGTCACTTCACTATTTTTGAGGAATTCTGATGGCCACTTGCTACATGATACGATAATTAAAAAAAGTTTGACTCGAGGCAACTATGTAACACTGCTTATTGCTGTACCACAGGCTGAATTCCAAATATTGGCATTATATCGATCCTCTTACTCTAGCAATTACTTGTGTAAATAGTTATTGGTTGTATAAAGCTTGTTGTTTGTGTGACTTCCACTGCATCATTATCATTTTGTATGAGTCCATGGCTAAACATAAGCTTTTTCTTTTCAAACACCTTCTACAGTATGCATCATCTGTCATATATCCCTTAATTTAACTTGGAAATATCACATAGATAACATTGTGTCTATACCAAAGTCTCAGACATGATATTTAGTTAGTCTGCTTGAAAACCACATATAAAAAACTTTTCTAAGACATGATAGAGTGCAAGAACACAAATTTTCAATTTATTCTCATCACCACTTTTGACCATCTTTTGAAACTCTTTACATACCAAAAAAACCAAGATGAATAAATTATAGTTTATTAAAACAATTATAATATAATTCCAAACTATTTTATTTACATTATTCAGTGAAAATTTCTAAAAACATTTAAGCAACACCAACAAGGCGATTTTCACGAAGTCTCAAACGACGCTCACGTTCAAACTCCTTCATGCGGAGCACATAACTGTAAAACATATAGAACATTTCAGCATATCTTAAATTGGTCAATGGGAACACTTACACTGTGCATTTACTGTGAAATAAATTTGGTATCAAAATATAATATGAACATTCGTCATATTTTCATTTAATGCTGTCTACAAAAAGTAGTAGTTGGCTATTGTACCCATTTTACAAGTTTTTTATTAAGGGTATAAGTTATAAGCTAGTTTTAAATTAGATCTTTGATTTTTAAAATATAATTTTGAATGATTAATAATTGAGCATAAGTTCATAACGGAATATAATTATTGTTATCTACTTACTCTTGGTGCTCGCAATTCAGATAATTGTGTTTCTCATGAGCACATCGGTACAACATCGGCATATTTTTGTAACGACACACTTGATATTCCAGCAAATGATGGGCACAGTAGTCGCGTTTCGAGGGAGGTATTCTTGCTGAAATTAAATCTTCATCTCGCGCTATCATTTCTGTAGGTAAAAATTATGTTTTAACGATTTTTTTGAATTTAACACTTTACTTCGAAGTAACACTGGCATATAATAACAAAATAACCTGCCAAATTATGTAACAGTTAAAAAAGAAAAAAACAATGACTGTCATATACTACTAAGAACAATTTATCTTTTGTTTATTTTAATTAATAATTATGATGTACCTCGCTGTTTACGCTCAAAAGAAAACCCATCTTGAGGATTAAAAGTTGGTTTATCGTCCATGTAAAGATCGACATTTCGGGCATTATAAGAACCCATTATCTGTCCCATTTTAAATGCGAATTATTCTCTCTTCGACGGAATGGAACTATAAATTCAAAACACCTTATGGAAAGTAACTTTTGTTTTTAGATGGTCTTTATTGTTTTTAGGCAAGTTGAAAATCTTATGAAGACGATAAGAAATGTCATTTCGGGGATCCTTTGCTGCATTGCAGGGATACCAGTATCAATTGTTATTGTAAACTTAATTCACAACTTTGCTATTTAATAACTTTCCCCAAATTTTTTGTTAATTTTTTTATAGTGTTTCAGGAGATGAAAATTTAATTTTACATGTAAATTAAAAATGTTAATTAAAGGGTACGTAGTGAGTGTCTATTTAGTAATAAGGGTGTTGATTTGATTCCGAAGGAGTATACCATACCACAGGACTACGATACGATCGCATATTCCAATATTTTATCTCTTTTACATTTTCCATCCAATTTTTTTATTAAGTTTTTTAAAATAAAGCCAGAGTATAGATTTAGCTTAGATTACCATTTTAAACTTTTATGGAAAGTCAGTCTCGATCCGACTCAAAGCCGAGTCAACGGTATCGATTTATATATATTAGTACCGATACCATCGAGCGATTTGTGTAAATATGAAAAAGTATGCTTTTGTCGTTATAGTATTATAACCGGTAATTCTGCCGTTTTGTAATCTGCCTAGGCAAGTTGTAGTCAGCAAATTGGATTCAAATTGCGAATGTAGGCACTCACCAAGTGACAAGCATTTCAACACTGTAATTATTAATACCCAACTAGCTACCTCCTTGTTTTATGTTTAATAATAATTTTTATTAATCCCAGAATGAATGACAAATAATTTATTTATTTTAGTTTGAATTTAACAGAGTTATTGTGTCGTTGTCGTTCCCTTTTATTAAAAAAAATAAGACAGCCTACATTAGTAAATAAATTAAAAATATTCGGGTAGATGCAAATACATGACTGTGGTAAATGCAAGCGCTAAATTTAATATGTTTATTTGAACAAAATGGATATTACAGAAAGATTTAAATTGCACAAATTAATAGTTTTAAGGACAATAGGCAAGGGCACGTATGGGTGCGTTATTTTTTTTATTAAAAATTGTGAATGCTTTTGTATGCCACATTAACCACCAGTTTTAACTTTTAGAAATGTTTACTTATGTGAAAAAAGGAATAAAAAGTCGCTAGCTGTAGTAAAGGACATTGAACTGAATACGAAACTACAAAACCATAATAAGGTAAATAAATTATACTTTATTTAAATATTTATTATTACGACGTGTCTTACGTCAGCATTTATAGCTTTGTTTGTTTGATGTATAATTTTAGGAAATCGCCAATGAAATTAAAATATTAGCAACAATGAGCCATCCCAATATAATTAAGTTTTATAATTGTTATTACGAAGAAAAACATGTGATGATTTGTATGGAATATGCGACGAAAGGAAACTTAGCGGAATATATGTTTGAACGTTGTCCCAATTTGATAAAACAGACGGTAATGAATGCTAATTAGTATAACATTAACTTCATCTGGCTCAGTAGTATTACTTAATGAAAATACTTTAATTTTTCAGGAGATTTTATTTTATTTTAGCCAAGTCCTTTTGGGAGTACGCTACATACACAATTTGGATATAATCCACAGAGATTTGAAAGCAGAAAATATCTTATTAACAGGAACACATGGTGTGATTGTTAAAATTGGAGACTTCGGAATTTCAAAGATGTTAGCTAGGTTGGGCATAATAGATGTTTCATTCGGTTAACTTATTTCCATATAAGAAAGTAAAAATAATTACTTCATTCCAGTGCAAAGAAAACTTCAACTGTGATTGGTACTCCTTATTATCTAGCACCTGAACTTTGCGAGGGTAAGCCATACGACACCAAAAGCGACGTGTGGGCGCTCGGATGTATGTTATATGAAATGTGCACACATAAGAGGGCCTTTGACTCAGAGGTTAGTGAAAAATTATATAATGAAACTTTTTTTATTGGTCTTAAAATCTCGTTTACATCATGCCAGTAGACTAGGACAATAGCGCTGGTCTGGCATGTATGCGCTGCCTGTTAGTGTTTACATTATGCCAGTTTTACGCCAGCGCTTATTTTGTGCGCTACTGTCCTACTGTATTAGCATAATGCAAACCAGCCATAAAAGAGAGGTAGTTTTCGACTGTATATTCCGTTTCAAATTAAGGCTTAAATCTTGTAAAAGAATGTTAACTTTGATAGATGCTTGCTTTACTTGCAGAAAGGACATCTTAGCTGATATTGAGAGTAAGGTGTTGTGTTTTCTCTACGAAACTGTAACCCCTCATTGTAATGTTTGTTTTCAGTCACTAGTGGGGTTAGTAAAAGTGATAACAAGTGGTAACGTCCATCCAATTGATATGACAGTGTATGATAGAGGTCTCCAAGATCTTATAGACTCAATGCTTTCTGTAATTCCGGATAAGCGGCCGACGATAAAGGAACTATTAGGCAGACCCATCCTTTTACCTACAGTCTACACAGTTTATTTAGATGCTGGCAATGATGAACTGTTATATGCTAAATTTTGTAAATGTTTTTAAATCTACGAATGTAATTTTTAATGACTAATAAAATGACATAACAAGTATTAATTATAGACAGTAAAATGATGATTTGATTAAATAAAACAAATAATACTTTAGATGTTTTTATTTCTTAAAAAAATATAGAACTTTGCACTGCACTAAAATTTTGAATTGAACTTCATATTAGTTGGTTGGTAACTAGATTCTAATATGATTTAAACATTGTTTATATTGCCTACTTCTTGTTGAAGATGGTTAAAAGTGTGGTAAAGCAATAAGAAATAATAAATAAGCAGGAATGCTTCAAAAGTATGCAAAGTCTAAATACTGTTTGTGTGATACCCACCTTGCTTTAAATCCATAGCTGTATTTTTACCGATATTTGTTTTTTTTTATAGCAAAAGGTGACAAAGGTGCATGCGGCCACTTGAATTCGCCAAAATAATGAAGTAACTGTTGCCCATAGACATTTGACAGAGGAGGGGATGTACAGAATGAGGCAATTTGCCCTTCCGATGTTTCCATTCTGTCAGGTGTCTGGCAATCTGCCAGTTCTAAGTTCAGTAATCAATAAATACTTACTGATTTTCATTCATATTGTGAAAAAATTTTAGTTCAACTTATAGCACAAACAAATTATTAAACCACAACTGTTGGGTCATGGCCACAACAAATGTATCACTATTTATTGAATGATACATGAATGTATAGTCGCAATTGCAATATCTGTCTTTTGTAGCAAAATATACTGGGTCTGTAACCTGTTATATATAATTATCTGTTCTTAACATCTTAATACTTAAAATAATGTAAAAACATTACTTTTATTAGTGTGTATTATCTGTTCTTACAGCTAAAAATCTAGAAAGTTGAATAAAGTTTTTAGGTTGAAGTACTCAATGGAAACACAAGTGTAACAACCTTATTGTAATATCTGTTCTTAGAGCTATTATCAATTTCCAGTCTGTTCAGCCTCCATTTCTTCATCCTCATTTTCTGAAATCATAGAAATATCTTGATTAATTAGCAAATATTTTTATTTATTTTATCAATTTCAAATCACAGGTATTTCCCATTGGTCCGATTGATTCTTGGGATTCAAAAGGCTCAAAAAAAAAAAAAACGGAAAAAAACTAGGCTGATCCGATCAGCAATCAAACAGGTCAATGGGATTCTTCATTATTAAATAATTCTTAATGACTATGAACAAGAAATAAAATTTTCCATTGTGGTTAGTCTTTGTGTTGGAATACTTACGTTGACCATTGGTCTGTGTTGCAGGTTGTAATGGCTTCTGTCCGGGAATTTGACCTGATTGCAACATTCTTGTTAACCTCTCAACCTCTTGCAAGGATGAAGCATTTTTGATTGCCTCCCTGATCTTGTGGATTTCTTGAGGATTCAAATCTACAAAAAAATGTTTAATTAATAACAGTAACACACAAGAACATCATCTTAATTATATTTGACGATTAATTTAAGAGCTAATTAAAATGTTAACACTAACTGGTAACTTTAGGATCAGGCATATTTCCTCCAGGTACAAATGTTTTTGCTTTTCTTGAAATCTCTTTTTGCATTTCTTTGCCTTTTTTACTCTTGAACAAAGTATTTGCCTCATCCCTTTCTTTTTGCTTAATCTTTCTGAAATCTAGCAATCTCAGCTCTGGAAATTTAAATGCTACATAGGCTCTGAAATCAAGAACATATGATTTATTGCATGCAAATGTCAAAATTTAAAATAAGAAAGACAAACTGAAATACCTTCCTATATTTTTATAGAAGATAGCAAACAAATGGCCAGATGAAAGATCACAACAACTATGTGGTAAGATGATGACATTTATATGATTAATACACATTTTAAAGTTAATTATTACCTGTAGTGCTGTTTGTTGGCCACAGGGTTGTGCATTAGTGATAGAGTTTTTAGTTTAGGTAGTGTTGCCAAAGGGTCCAAGTCCCCTAATTCACCAATATTGTTATTTGTTAAAATTAAAGACTCTAAATTCGGCAGATATTGTTCCAGATTTTCACCTATTCTCCTGAAAATCATAAAATGAATATATGAATAATATTTATGCTTAAGATATAGCATAAAATATATGTAGAAAATATGTAGTGTACTCACACAATACGGTTATTATTAAAAAATAAACATTTTAATCTTTTTAGCAGTGGAAATCCATCAAGTTTTCGAACATCGTTATCGGAGAAATCAATTGTATCAAACTGATCCAAAGTAGCTCCTAAATTTTCTATTTGCGGAATTTTATATCCTGAAATAATAACTTTATTATTACTTAAATTCCTTAAGCAAAATCAATCACAATTCACTTACAGTAAACAACTAACCTCTAAGATCCAGCTCACGATCTCGGCATGGATTCATATATTGCATTGAATTTTGAATGAGTTCTGTTGTTAGTTTCACCATTTTTATTGAGGTTGGAGAGTAAAACCATAAGAAATATAAATCCTATCGTCCTTAAGAGTGTTAAACTGTATTAATATAGTTTATTTTATTGTATACCGGATTTTGTTTTAAGTTTATTAAGCATTTCACACAGAGTAATAATCTTGTGTCCAAAGAGTTGCCAGTGTACTATATTTGTAGATTATAAATTATTGATGAATGTCGCCACTGTTGTTTTAGCCTGACTAGGTTTGCCTAGTAATGAGGACAAAAATTGCGTTTTACATTTACTTTAGGTGTAGATAATGTTGCCAGTTTTATAATTTCGAAATTCCATAAAAATGCGTGATAAGTTCTTATGACACGATATGGTTAATTTGGTCTCCTTGATGTGTCCATCATTTACCATCGCGCCCAGTTATACCCTAGTAGCTGTTGCCCGCATCTCCGTCCGCGCGTATTAATAGAAAAACTAAATAAGTAGCCTGGGTTCGGACTATGTTTTACATCTATACCAAATTTCAGCTAGAACAGTGTAGCTGTCCTTGAGAGACGCAATAATAAACATCCATCCGTCCATATAAGCTTTATAATGGTAAGATAACGCTGTAACGTAACCTAGGGGCCGGAATGATATGTTTTGGACGTACTACAATTTCTTAAGATGATAAAGGGTAAAAAATTAAACAACTTCGTTTTTCTCCAATATCTTTTTATTCTAAATACATTAATATTCTTTAATTCAACTCAAATATTCATTAAAACTATTACAAGCTATTTTATTTAAACATAAAAAGTAATGCAAATGACCAGCATTGCACACTTTTAACTCGGTATTTATAATAATTTATCTAAGTATTATTCATATTAGCGATAGTTCTCCACATCAATAAAATATTAGCGCTCCAAGCTTCAGGGAGAGACTACAGGATTCAAGTAAAATTATGACATGCCAGATGTACATATAGCCAACTCAATAAAATATCACATAAAACCTTTGAACTTTGCTCTTTGGTAAAAATCGAGTTAGATGAACAGAAAACAAAACAAACACAATACGATAAAACGATAGGGGATATAACATATCACGACCACTTTATGTTATTTGATTACAATAATAAACATTTAATACATGTAATAGTTCTATTAACTGCAACGAAGTTTTTACAGCAAGCGTATTTAAATCTAGTTACAATTTAATATTTTCGAGTAGGTTATAGGTAATAACATATGCTATTTTGTTCTAATATTTAAAAGTAAAATGTTCCAAATTCGTAAAGGATGCAAAAAGTACATCGAATCAGAATTTTATCAAAATAATCGGCAGTGCAGCTGCTACAAACTTCTGCCACAGATAAAGTAAACATTGTAACGACTAAACATTTACAAGTCTGAACTTGACGAATTTGGATGTATTCCACAACATCGGTAATTCTAAGATTTTGTCCAACATGCAGTGTATTCTTAAATTACGAATGAATATGGTATTGTACTTATTGAGTACGTAAGAAAGTTTTTTACACAGATCATAATATAGTACAAATATCTTTATCCAACATTAACATACATACACAATTGTTACCATAATTTTAAACAATCGTTTATAAGCGTAATGATTTGTTTAAACATACATATATACTGTAGATAAGCGTTCCAAATTAATTTCGTCGCTTTTGACACATCGAATTCTACTATGTGAAATTTTAAAATAAGAAATTACAATTTTTAAGAATGCTAAAGGCGACAGAATTTGGTCGCCAGTTGAATCTTAATTTACCTACGAAAATATTGTACATTGGACCTTCATTCTTAACACCGATGAATGATTAGTGCGATTAACAGGGTAATACTGTCCGTTGTTAATAAATGTACCTTTTCCGTTGCAACAAACAAATTTGACGGCGAGAAATTTATTTAAACGATTATTTATAGTAAACAAATATCTTTTGAGTACATAAAATACAGAGACCAGCTCACAAATAATAAAATCGTAAACTAAGATGACGGCTCCTATGAAATGCACATAATACAGTTAATTAAGTATTACACCCCGATGTAAACGAATACGGGAGTAAGTTTAGTCAACGTGGATTATTGGGTTGAGGCATCTAAACCTAATCACTACTTTGGTAATGGCTACAAGAAAAGGATGCGAGCCGCGGATTCAGATCTGAGGCGTCGCGAAGACAACAAGCTAGGCACATTTAAATGTATACATATAGATACATACAAACTTCGAGTTGTGTGAAATGAGCATTTACATTGATACGAGAGAGAACATCGTTGTGCGCAGTTTCGGAAACTATCTACTTAGAAGTACTATTGCAAGACCCGGCCCACGTCACTATCGTATGCCTCTTAATTAGTACTGTCGCAAACCACGCCTCTGTTAGTACTATTAGTTCGGTTCAAAGATTCAAGCCGTTAGTTGCATACGCGAAGATATTTAAATATACCTATTTTAAAATGACTATTTAGGTGAATGAAATTAGAATTAAAATATGTACGTAATTTACAAAAATAATACATTACTCTAAAGAGAAAATAAAGGGATCGCCAGCGATCCTTCGTTAGAAATGAGGTGCTACAAGGTAATTCAAATCAAGTAAAGCTATCTAACAGGATGTTCTCGGTAGTGTCATTCGGCGAGAGACATGTCGAATATTAAATATTCAGAAAAAACGATACAACAACAACTCCGAAAAGGCGTTTTTAAAATTTACCTTAAAATAGTATTTTATTTTAGGATACCTATAACGTTAATATATTTTGGTGAATAACATCATTATCGCAAACCCGTATTAAATATGAGAAAGTGGATGATATGACAATATAAATTACCCTTTCATACCAATTAATAAGCGTTTTCAATGTCCTTACTTAGCCAGCGCCGGACATGCGGCGCCGACCTCTAATGCTACTTACACCGTAACGTTACGCGAATACCGACTACTGACACGAGGGACACGGGAGAGAGACAGACGACTCGGCTAAACCACCACACAGCTCTTTGGTAACACGACAAAATGAAAGGATAGTAAAAACACTAGACGATCGAATGTTACACAGTCATTGGAGGGACACATTGAGTCGTTAGGTAACTCTAGACAACATTGCGTAGTATTCATACAAATAGTGTCGGAGCGGGCGCATGCTGCTGCACACGGCTCTGACGTTAAGCGTTAACAAGTGTATTACTATTCCGACAAGGGCGCCGCCTAGGGCGTCTACTGCCAGAGCTTCCACCACACCTGCATCTTCTCAGAGAGTTTCTTGCAGATTCCCAGTAGTTTCCGTCACATCCCACCATCTCCCTCCCCCTCGCACTCTTCGGAACCCTCACCCTCCTCTAATGTTACCTGTAACAACAAAATATGAGCATAAACATCTCACTCTCTACTTTCGGTTGTTTAATGATTGCACTGCTTTCATAATATTATAGGAACCAAAAATAGTTATGCTAAAAATAGTGTAGCACTTTTAGACAATGCCCAAAGTAATTTTAAAGACAATAGAAATTAGAATTATCCACTACCCATATCCGGGTCCAATTTCTACTTATAACAAATAAGATCGATAATATTTAAACCACGATACGTATTTAAACACAACAGATAATGAGATTATTGTGCGCAATACCGGTGGCAATATATTAATATAAATTAATTTAATCCCCGCCTTACGGTCATAATTTTTTTCCTCATGAATCTAAGTAAATAATTAAGACGTACCTGGAAGCGTATTTGTTCCGGACGATCGTCGTCGGCTCCCGAATGAGAGGCGGAGACAGGTGCCGGCGGTGGCGACGGTGGTATCATGCTCTGGTAGTAGTCGCGGTTCTCCTCCAGCGTGTCCAGTATATCTTGGGCGTCAGGATGAACGAGGTCCGCCCAAGTCTCCCACAATGGATGCACGATATAGTCGATGAAACCGACTTGAGATTTCTCAATAGTAGCATTGTGCCTGTCGCACATCGGGCTTATATCCATCCCCTGCTCCCGCTCGCGGTCGCCCTGTTGGAAGAACTCCTCCATGAGCAGAGCGACCCAGCGCTTGTACAGCGGTAACGGTTTGGTAGGATTACTCAGATCGGCACAATGCACGAGATTCTCCAGCACTTGTATCCTATCCGTGTAGTTGTCGAGCAACAGGACGCCGCTACCGGCCACTTTTTTGGTCTCAACCATGGTCTTGAGATCGGCAAGAAGGCTCATGTGCTTCGACATGTCCGTGGAGAGCACCATGTCTATTACCATCTTGCGCAGCGTCTGCCTCTGCTTCTTGTGGAGGTTGACGAAAATGTCGCAACCGTCGTTCTGGAGCAGTTTAAAAGCGACAGCGAGATGATGGTTCTCTAGTACAGACTCGTCGTTATACATGAGAGCGAGCTCTGAACTGGAGTTGACCAGGAACTGGTTGGTGAGACCGGGATGGTCAACGTCATGCACGCAGGCGGCGAACAACGCAGCACACACTTCGATTGGCGTAAACACGGCGTCGAGTGCCGGCGTATTGAGCAGCACATTCGTCGATTGCGTCACGTCAGCGGCGTGCAGAGAGTTGTGGAAGGGATTGTCACGCACATAGTGCTCTTCGAGGGTGATTACGAACGCTATGAAAGTGCGTGCGGGAATCTGCAGCGTGTTGAGGAGTTCGCGCGATGTGAACGCGGCGTAGGCGACGGCCGTCAGCGGACGGCCGCATGTCAGGTCGCCGATGCGGAAGATGTCGACACCCCAGCGATCCAGTTCTCCGAGCAAACGACCGAGCTCCTCCTCGTGAGGTGTTTCCACGCCGTATCTCGGCACACGCTCGCCGGTGAAGCTGTTTGTATGTGTCAGTGTCCTCTTCACACCGGATATCTGGAAATAAAATTACGATATTAATTGAAAACGGTACATGTAAAACAGGAAAATTATTATAAAGAAATTACTTCGTAAACAGGATGCGCAGGGAGGTTAATAAATGTTTAATTTATTAGGCAGTTATCTGTATTTCAATTATAATGAATTTATAATTCTGTTATTGTTGATAGTTTAAACTTACTTGTGACATGGTACCTCCTGGCCCGCCATGACGCGGTTTTTCTTTCTTTTTGGTGCGTTCAGTGTTTTCTTCAACTTGCAAGGACGGCAAGTCCAACTCTTGTTGTTTATCTGCAAAAATGTAAGATGTTAATTAACTACATTTCTTAACGCCGTATAGGTTCGGAAGGTGAGCAATTTGTGTGCAAATTGTAGTCGCTCTCAATGTTTTCGATACATATCCTGAGATCAGTCAAGGTAAAAGATATAAGGAATAAAGATAAGGAAACATTACGATATCGATTCCCGCATATAATTAGAACACTTGTTTTACAAAGCAAAAGTATTATTCGATAAAAATAACGCGTCTATTACAACATTATTATGTAAATATTACTATTATTAGCGAGTTTTATCAGGCCACAATTGATGTCAATAGGTGCTCGTGTTGAAAGAAAGTAGGCAACACATGGCGTGCTTATAATATCACTGATTGATACAATTCTGGGTCACTGTATCGGTATACTATCTTTGTATGATAAACTTGCATATACAAATATATTTCTTGTTATTAAACTTAATTTGTAGGGAAACAGATATGAAAAATATTATACGCAAACTTGTTTCTAAAAAAGCAAATTTAACGCATGAGTATATCGATCGCTCAGTGGTTTAAAATATGAGTGGCGTTTATGGACAAAAGTTTGATTCTTTCTATCTTAGACTACTTATAGCAATGTATCTTTTTTATTTAAATTTTTGACACAAATATTATCATACATTAGACGATACTCCCCTTATTAACGCCAGGTGGGATAAACTTATTAAATTAAATTATTTCGTAGTTATAGTCATCATAATATGACGTACAAGAAAAGGGTGAAAGAAAAACAACGATAATATGATTTATAGAGGCATGTGCATTACACAGAGGATTACTTTACCTGTTATCAGGTAAGATACTATGCGACCTGGTTCTATCTAATCTATGGCAGTGATATGAAAAACAACGCAATTAGAAAATAAATCTTTATAATTAAGCCGAAGTATCATTTGTTGACATTTTCCTTTCATTCATTGATACTGAATACATAAACTATATGACTCAAAGGGTTTTATGAAAATGCCGTTTTCTACGACTAATTTACTCCAATATAAATTATCTTCGTAAAATAGAATTATCTGTTTGATTTATAAACAAAAACAATTTCATGTCAATCAATGAGTTTAGTTGGCCTTGTTATTCGAAACGGAATAAAAATAGATCGGGCTGTTTATTGTAAACAAAGATTTCGGCAAACGCTATTGTTTTAGCTTCTCAGTATCCTGTACTTATTGGCAAACGAACAAATAGAAGTCAACGATTCTCTGAAATATATTTCCCGAACAATAAAATAAATTATTAATTATTTTTCTAAAAATTTGTTTTTTTTTTCACAGTCGTTTTATTTAATTTTTAAAACTGTACAGAGAGAAATTAAGTACGTCTGAAATGTATTTTTAACTTATATCGTTACTTGAACTTTTGGAAGTTATGTTCAATATATTGTAACACAATATGAAACGCAGTAGGAAGTCGAAAGTTTAATAATACTCAAATAGTATTCGAAAAATGTCAATCTACGCGGTCAGCGCTCATCGTTGTCACCGGTTAAGGCCGAACAAATCAATTGGCTAACTATTTCGACGCCGATTTGCCAATGGCCTTAATAAACTACCTCATTGATCTAATTAAGTACACTTAGTACTAGCGTTTAGTTCAATTTCTTCGTATGCTATTTTAAAAACATAATCAACAACATGCCTGATAATTTTAACATCAGTCAAATATTGGGAAAAGGCTTCTTCGAATATCGGTTTAAATATGGATGTTGATAGTTCAGCAATTTTTATGTTTTAGATCTTCACTATTCTATATATGTCTTTACTTATCATTGTTTTGTTTACACGGTCGATGAGCTTTCACTGCATTTTGATAGCAATTTCGATAAAGCGTATTTATTTACCTCTCATTCGCGATAGTCTCGAAGTTAAATAGCTGGCTGATAACATTAATATATCTACATCGTAATTTACGTAAAGTATTTTCATATTAGAAGTGTTATGTGCTTGAAATGATTACATAATCGTGTAACGAACTGAAAAATGGGTCAGGAAATTTCGAAAGCGATGTTATGCTTATCATTTTCACCTTTATCCGGCTTAAAGAGGCTTTGATTTGGTATTACCATCTTTATCTTGGTCTAAGGTCAACAGCCATCTTATGATAGCAATTTCGAAAGACGTATCACAAATCAAGACTCAGACAAATACGCTATTGCGTAGACATTCGTCCTACATTGCTTGCCAATTCCGTATTGATTTTTATTTTTATAGTAATATTAAGATGAAATTGAATAAAATATTTTACCATAGATTAGTCGTCAAAAGAAGTTAGAGATTGTGATGTGGAATTATCTTTAATAATCATTTTAAGAAACATCGTATAGTAAAATATAAATCTTTCGTACTAATAATGTAAAGCAATTTTAAAATCATATTTATAGGCAATTTTCTGATAGTATCATCATATTAATATCTATAATCATCATATTAACGGGTTACTTAACTATTTTTGGGATATTATCCAAGTCTTAGGATGTATATTGAGTATACCAAATCATTTTAAATATTATCATCACACCAATTTAATTAATTTTTCTCTACGAAGAGAGCTGCAATACATACTTAGCTTTCTTGCAATAAAAACACAAATTGAGGTCACCTATATTGACCTTTTCAATTAGATAATTAAAGGCCTTGTCTGGCAGAGCGCTCTATTATTTACAGGATCGATATTTCGATTGAGGACACGCTAATGAAATTGAAACATATTATTACATGCGTAAATCTGATGATTTCCATCGCCTCTTCGCTTCCTTCCTGCATAGTAAGATTCCCTTGATTTCCTTAGGTACATTTATTTGCTATTTTATTTTTTCTAAAGGTAGAAAGTATTAAAAATGTATACATACCCAAGAAAGTGGAGCAGATGTATTCGGAGATCTGGTTGCCGGATTTACTGGATTCGGAGAAATGGCTCAGTTCCTTGTTGAGCATGCGTTTGAACTGCAAATGCAATATCTCCATTGAATGTGCCATCTTAGAGGCGCGACGCCCGAGCCAGCGGGCCGGGGCACAACGAACGCACTGTCTCTCCGAGCACACACGCATTTCAGAACGAAAATGTAAAAGTAAAAAAATAACAATTTAAAATTATGTAAAAGTCTCAATCACTTAATTGTTTTCAAATCACAACGGCCAAATTTCGCACGCAAATAAGTATATAACGCGGCGAAGCTAGAACCGTCCGTACACTACGACTTCAAGTTGTACACTGACTCAACTGACTGAAGAGACGTCGCTCGTCGCAAACACCGCTCGCAACGGCCTCGTACTTAAGCGTAGTAAGCTCTCGTCACTTCTGCCTACGTATAAAAATATCGCTTTCCCAGTATTCCGTTTCATTAGTAATCCGCTTGCTAAATATTGGCTCTAATTTCCTTTCACAATACCAAGAAAATCGAAGAGAAATTTTCACACTTCGATCTTAAGTTTTGGTGTCTGATGATATCCAGATATAACTGCCGAAATCCAAGATGAAAGCAGATTGCACGAGTAACTCTGTATCAATTGTAAAATGAATTGTTGCAGTTTACTAGCAGCCTCGAAGTTTCATGGTCTAATCGTTATTGTTAGTTGGCTTGTACAATTAAATCGATAATATTCCGTGACAAAAGCCCGCGCAATAGGCGTCGATAATCTAGTAGTAGCTGATAAAGCGCATGTAGACGGTGCGCGTAGCAACAGTCACTTAGAAATTGATACACTCGATTAAGGAAGTGACGTAGAATGTTCGCGAGGACAATAACATGCGATAATGTTTGCTAACATTTTCGAATATTCAGTTACATGTTGAAGAACATTCATACATATAAATTTTTCACGTGACAGTCAAGGTACTTTACTATGTTTCTTATTTATGTTTTTCGTTACGCAAGAAAAGGGAAATATGTACTAAATTCTAATCAATGAAAATATTACAAGTTTAGTGTTACGTTTAATTTAAAGTAACAATCAAAAGGATAAAGTAGTACCTATCGAAGGATTATGTTTCGATAGTGGAGTTAATCCATCGAAAATAAATGATATTTAAATTTTTTTCCTAATCGAAAGGTGTTCATGACACACTTTGTTATCGATTTACCGCGTTATCCCTAGATCTCACGTACACGTGAAAGAGTCAGTGGGCTTTAAAGAGGTCCAACAAACTTAATCTTACTGAGATTTTTATTCTACTAACCGTTTAGCCGAAATTTGACCGTTTTAAGCCAGTTGCTTAATTTAGTTTTGTAATAATCATACAGTTTTTAAATGTTTTTGAAATATTCGCTTCATGACAGTTAAAGACAGACTAATAAAGAATTCAACAAGTAACAGACTAAAAAACAAATGATATTTAATTAATCATTATTCTTCTCCACTACTCTTGTTGTTCTGTTTTTTCCGAAAAACTTAACACAAAAGTAGTTAAGAGGGATTTAAAACCCGGATAAAAGTTTGTCACACCCAGTTGATAACTACAGTACTCACAGCCCGTATACATAGTTTTTACGAAGTTATAAAAGAGAGATTATAGTCAGGATAACTCGATAAATGTCTATATTTATCCAAAGCCGATGCTGTAAAAACGTCTCTATTTCTGTCCAGACATTGATAATACTTTGTCATTCACTTTTTAGTGAGCAATTCACCGACATTTGTAGGCAGTATAATTATAACAAGTTGTTTGTTTCTTTGTGAACTTTTACAAAGTTATTGCTATTTACGCCGCAATGATTCATATAATAAATGCGACTCAAGTTAATGATAAAAAGTTAATGATTTAAAATAAGATAACGGAAATAAGCTGATTTAGGGGATTAAAAGGATAATTTCTAGATTTACAATATTTATGAAATAATTTTACCAGGTCAGTAGAATAAAAAAAAATAGTGTAAACTGCACGAAAGAATTTTGAAACTTTAGAACAACTTTGAGCAAGCGAGGGATAGAAGTCTTATGTTTCGCAAAGTTTTAACAAACGCTGTCATGAAAATAACACGTTTTAATTTACGTTAAAATTAAATAAAAAGGCTTTTAGTAGAGTAATTCTACCGTATGGAGTTCTGTCTGTCAGTGTCGTATCGCTCTACGCTACTATAGCGGACATCCTTGCCAATGTCTTGTCATCAATCTAAATTAATAACTATTTAAGATTTAGACCGACATTCCAGTAGTGTGTCCAGAACGTTAAATTTACTACTTCATGGTCACAACCCTGGCTCTGTCCAATAAATAAGTCACAGACATTTTATGTAGAGTACTAAATGTTTATTTCTGAATTCACATGGAATATTTAAATATAAAATAAGCTATTTATCCACATTGTTTCTTAATATAAAAACCTAATTGAAGTAGTATAGTAGAAGTTTACTTTAGTAGTATATAAAAAATAATATTCATAACGGTAAACGCATGTCAAACCCAAAAAAAAAAGTGAAATGTACTCTGACAGGCCGTTCTAAATATGTTGAGTATTCGACAAAATACAAAGTAATATTTGCAGAACCTCATTATTTGAAAGATGTTTATAACGATGATGGAGATGAGACAAAAGGCTGGTAAAAGTGGGACACTGGTAATTCGGTCAACATTATGCTTTCGGTTCGTTAGCATAATATTTTCATAATTTCGAACACTCGTTGTATACTTATCACCCAACATTTCACGTTTAAAATGATTCACCTGTTTCGAGAACAAAAACAGTAATGCAAGACGCAGACGAAGACCTTATTCATGCACAAAAGAAGGAAAACTGAGGAAATCTTGACCGCTTACGCTGACGCGATCTCTTCCAGACTGTTATTAATTTTTGACTGAAAGGTTTAAAAATGTAAGTAAATTCTATTAACTAAAACGACAAAAGTTTTCACTATTAAATGTATTGTTAAACTGCGTTGAGTAGCTTTATTAATTTGTTTTCGCATATTGTTAGACCACGTTGAAATGTACCTGACTATACATCTTGTTTTACCTGAATGTACTCAACGGTTAATGGAATTTTATTGACTGTGATTTAACCTTTTGATACATTTAATGTCATATAATTATGTATGGCATTTATAAAAGCCTTGATCACCATCTTTACGTAAGTGTAACAACTACGGATCTTTTTGTAATTAAGTATAAAGGTGTTAAAATATTATATTTTTCTCAACGTATTTTCCTCTTGAATAAAGTCATCTGTGTTGTCAATTGTCTAGTTTTTGAAATATCTTATTTGAATATATGTACTAAGTTTAATATCCACTTTGAATAAACGTGGCTAACTTAAACACTTACTCACAGTTTTATGAAAAATCGTATTTTACGGCATGTTGTGTGACTAATCACAATCTATAAGGGATAACCGTTATGGTCCACAGGGACAGATTAAGACCAGTTAAATAAAAATGCCTATTTATATTTTTTTATTATAGTATAGTAGATAAGTTTTGCTACTTCTACATTTAGAATGTGGGTTATCTTAAGTAAATGTTATATAAATAAGATGTAGTTACAATATACGGTATGATTGGCGTGAATCATTAGCGTCGTGACACACGTGACGTATAATCTTGTGATTTACAAAGTATGCCTCGGTAATACAGGATCCACGCAGTCAACCCCCACTGCGTGATGTAGAGATCAGACATTTATAGCACGCGAGATCTACGTGGTTTTATCCACGTTTATTTTTTGTTTACTTTGATTCGGTTATCGCTAATATTAAAAAAAAAGTGTATAAATATTCGATAAATAACAACGGATACAGATAATGTAATACATTTCGTAATAACTTTACATAAATAAATAATTGTGAGACGTTTCAATTTTTTATACATCAATGAAAAATTAATAATCGGACATCCGTAACCGACTTAAATGTATGCGTAGATGTATGAATTTAGAAGAAGCAGGAGGGTGTGTCGCGCCAGATCGAGGTAAGTGTTCTCTGCCTACCCCTCTGAGTTATGCGCGTAAGTGTTGTTGTTTGAAGAAAATTACACCTTACATGTCTATGCGTATGTGCAATTAAATTCGATTAGCATATTATGCTTTATATGTTAGATGCGTACGTGACTCGAGTGACGTTCTCGTGTGATATATGTAAATCACAGATATATGATTGGGTGTCTATTTCATAATATGTTTACAGTTTTAAAAACATCTATCATTGTCTCGCTACAGTTGTTTCGCAATGAACAAAAGTATAAATCATTGAAGTTCAATTTTAAACACGTGTTGGAAAAACCTAAGAAAATCTACGTGCAACCTAATCTCTCCTAAACTCTAAAGTGAATAATTTCTCCATATTTAAATTTAATATTTTCATTATTTCGGCGAATCGTATTTACAAAAACGGTATTCACAAAAGCATACAAATTAAACATGCGTGTCAATTTCAAGGTGTCACTATTCATACAAAAATATTTTACGGTATTATGTGTAATCGTCTGTGATGTTACGTATTGTATGTGGGTCAGGGCTGGCGCGAGTCGACGTTAACATTGCATGGGCCTCATAAAACTATCTCACAAACTATCTTATCTGTACTCTGATATAATCGCTTTAATTCTACACAGCTTACCTATATCTATACAATTAATAAAATCAGAGTGTCTGCATATAATATGGAATAAAAAATCGTAATTAAACACTTTTTTTATATCATAAGGTGGCAAACAGGCGAGCGGTAACCTGAAATCAATGAAATAGCGAATTGCATATGCGTTGCCTACCTTTAGTCGACGGAGGAGAGGATGCACAGAAAGAAAATATTTTCCCTTCCCATGCATTCTCTCATCCGTAAAGTCCACTTCCACTTCCCATACTTTCCTTATAAGAATAAGGGTGGAATAGGAAAGAGGACTTAATTAGGCCTCTGGAACGCACACTCATCAGACGAAACGCGGAATTGCTTGCACTTCACGCCTGTCGCCTGCGTGGTCGTGGTATTGCACCGGGTGAGCCGCGCAAATTTGTGCCAAATGCGTACCACTGTTATATTACATAATGTATTCGCGTTGCTTATAACGAAAATACAATTTTTAAAAATTTGTCTGTCTATCTATCTGTCCGTAAGTCCGCGTTTCTTAATTAATCGCTCAGCGGAATACAAATAAATATAACCAGTATAATGATGGACCTTGACTTTTTTACCTTTTACATTCACAATAGATTGTAACCATTCGCACGTCTTTTATTTCTATTTAGATAGAAACAGATATATCGATAGTCATTTATTTCATCTGGTTTGGACTTCCTGATACGGGATGAGTTAATAAACATAAAATTATAGGAAAATCACCAGAATAGTGATTTGAAACTTTATAATAAAATATTGCCAATTTTCAAATTAACATAAATCTTATAATATAAATTTAAAGTTGATCTTTATTTTGAATTTTACTAGTATATAAAAAGCTAAAGTGATAGAGATTTTATAGTTTTGCTAGACAAAAGCACTTAATTGCTAAAAAAAAGTGAATTAATTTGAAATTATATATATGCACATCATTTCATTGTGTTCATACCGGTTACTACAATGAACGTCGCATTATGAGTATGAAATTGTAGACGTAGTTTAATTGGCGCAAGTGTGACGCTGCAGTCACAAACTGGTTTAACTGTGAACCAGTCGGTTCGATCCGGTAAACCGAATATCACATATAATAGTAAAAGCATCTCAAGTGCAAGGATTATGGAGTTAATGAAATGCCGGAGTATTTAACTTTTTATCAATGATTCAGGTGTTTCGCCAAGAAAAATTAAACATACAAAATTATGAGGAAAATTATAAATGAGTGATAAAATACGATATAATGTTAGTTTAGATAAATAGTCACTGAAGCTAAATGAAAACGTGTAAGAAGAAACCATTGCTAATAAATAAATACAATAAAGAAGGTTCATCATTTGGATTAATAAATCGAAAGAAAAAATTACAAAACTCATACGTTCAAGTATATTTTGTTACGTTATTTGAAATAAAATCCAATTTTTATCGCCGCGAAGTTGAAAAAGTCAATACGTCCTTCGATTACAAAGAATTCAACGAGTCTGGATTTTTATCAAAAACAACTTTATTTTCTTTTCAACTGATACCGTTGAGTTCTTACAAACATATTATTAAAACATGTTATTGCGAAGGAAATTTGACATTTCAAGAGTTTATATTATCAAATAATTGATTCAAATTTAAACAATTAAATTCTAGTACATGTAAACCACATTATGATTAACTTTGCCTTTCATTTAATTTACGGTTATTTCCAGTACGCACGAGCTGTAGTTTTCACACAAAGCACGAAGCTAAACTTTTATTTGCTTTATTTCATTATTATAAGATTTGTTTTTAAAACCAAGTTTGACAATACGAGTATAAATGTCGTGAACTGTACACATTACTGTTGAATGACAGTAATTATCTAGTTATATGTAAGTATAAATTTCATTAATTAATCAAAACGACTTTCCACTAGAGTCGGTCATCGTTTTCTTAACTTTGATGCTCATGTCAAAGTTTAATTAACACAGAAATGCGTTCGCAGATAATAATATACATGCTTCTTTAATTTAATACCTATAAACATATTAAAGTAATGGAATTATTAAGCGTTCGATTCCGAGTGTGTTAAAGTACGCCACTTTATTACGTTATAAGAATAAAATGCAGATTCAATAAAACCTATTGGAGGCTTAGCGCTGCATTGACGTGCCCACACGTCACAAACTCGATACAATATTTCCTGTATAACAAACCTTGAATTTTATTTTTGAATTGTGTTTGCGTATGGCAATACATTTCTCGAGAGACTTAAATATTCTGACATAACAATGTTATATAATCTCTATCAGAGCCAAAGTCGATGACGAAGCATTCACTAGCTCTAGTTTTACTTTTGTTATTATATAGAGAGTTATCAAATTACGTTTATCGACTGTAAAGAAAAAAAACAATTTACCCAATATACATGTTTATTATTAATTAATCTTTTATTTCTCAATCAATATACAATTTGGTCGAAATCCTAAGTGAAAAATTAAATTTTTGGACTGTACATCAATACGTGATAAGAAAGGAATAACAAGTTACTTAGTAAGTGTATGCTATGCAAAACATTACAGCAAGTTATAGTAAAGTATTTACATGTTGTTTAATACAATTCTATTGTGTGGGAAAACTCATTTTGACCTTCTAGCAGTCGATGGCAGCCAGTCGCGCGACTTGCTCTATAGAGGTCGAAAAATACGTCATTTCCTGCGTAGGGTTGCACATTACAGTTTTGGTTTGTAATCAAATGTTTATAATATAAAATTTTAATTTAGTTAAATATATTACTTTAATGAAAATAAACAGACTGGGCCGTGATTTATTAATGCAATAAAGTATTATATTTTTTATTTTAATTGTCTTTACATCATCATATGTAATTACTTTTGACAAGGTTTTGTCGGTATTAAACGTTACTTTTAAATAATTTTTACAGTCGTATCTTATTTCTGTATGAATTTATTATAACTAGCTACATAAACAATTCAATAAATTAAATTTATCCTAATAAGGACCAATTCTACATTTACATATCTATCCTTACAAATTTTAATAGAATTGTGTTTAATGTAATATATTACACTAATTCAATAAGCAAATTAGAAATTAATCAGTGTAAATTAATTAAATTGGTAACACACAGAGAAGGCTTTTTAGGAAATAATTAACTTTAACGGTCTACCTTTTTAATCCCGCGGTACGTTGGGTCAAAGGTCGGTTAAGTCCTTCAAAGTTCTATTTATTATCCTATATCGTCGGCCAATTAAGGACTTGTCAAAATCCGAGTAATTTGAAAAAGTTTATCTTATATTCAGGTTAATCGTAAATGACATTAACGTTCGAGGAAATGTTTTTTTGCAATAAAATTTCTGTTCGAGAGATGACGATTAATTACTAAACGAATATAGTTTTTGAAACCCTATTTTTTTGGTATTATAATTAAATATATTTAAAATTTAATTTGTAGTTAGTAAAACACTGACTTGAAAATTAAATCGCTGATTCAATTTTTATATTAAATGCAAGAAGTGACAAGAGAAAGGATCACGCCTTTATGTGAAATAACATAGTATATTGCATAATAAGGAAATCGATTGTTCTGGTGATTCGTAGTATTGTTTTGTTTTAATGCAATTGTTAATTACGAAATGTAGAAGAAAGTAGCTATAATTATCGCTTTCATTGTTTTATTATTCTTGGTTATAATTAAAACGACTAATATATACGCCAAATATAGTTTACGAATAAACGATATTTTCAGGGCATATTTATTTCGATTTCTTTCGACAGCCCTGAGTAAATCAGGTCATTCAGTAACCCTTGCGAGGCGAGTAATTTATTCAGGGCTAATACATTCTTACTGCCATATCTTTACATTTTTGTATACATGAATATACCATATAAGAAGTTATTTGTAAATACCAAGTTCGATAAAATAAATTATTTTTAAGGTTCTTTAAAGTTACGTCAATTAATATTATGTAATATTTAAAAATTAAAACCTTTATAAATAATAAAAAATAAAGGAATTCAAATACTTTAATTGAAACTTTAAGTAACAGACTGAAGAAATTGTTTAAGATTTATGACTTTATTTGAAATTTATGAACCAAAAAGAAAACCAAGAAACAAATTTTATAAATTGGTTTCCATTACATCCAATGTTTTATTTATAACAGAAATGAATCTAATGTATTTTTTCAGAATAAAAAGAAGTAAATTAAAATTAATTAACGTAAAAAAATAATCCTTTTAATATGTAGATAATAAATTGTACATAATTTTTTGATGTTTATTTAGTGGGTCTACAAGGCCTGCATAATCTTATACGGAAATAATAACACGTAGTAAAATGATTTAAAATAATCTACATATAATGTAATTTCATATCGCACAAACATGATTACGAAATTAACTGAACTATCATGATACTGATTGATATATAAAGAACAAACAAACATTATTTAATACTATATTATTCTATTGCTAAGACGTTATAAATTGTCCAGACAATTCTTACTAAAATTAAAAATGCAAATCTTTATGCCAAGGGAGTCGCGGGCAACAGCTAGTAAACAAACAAAACCATTGAAGGATATAAAATGTATTTTTAATAATGTGATACATCAAAGACTACTCACGAAGTTTAATTCACAAAATGACACTGCACAAATTAGAACTAGCAAATCAATATAATAAAGGACATAGATGAAGGTCGAATTAGATAAAAGGCTGATAAGGATAACCTCATTAAAATGAGATAAAATTATCTTCAAATATTTTAAGATTACCTTAAATCTCAAAGTCAGATTGAGATTATTTCTAAAATTGCAAATTGTGAATGAACACTGCTAGTAACACTCAATGCCAGCAGTTTTAAAATCTAATGCAATAAAATGAATTCCGAAAAGCCAGTGTAGTGTATACAAGTGTTCTTTCTCAGACATTTATCGATCCGTTGGCCTTATAACGTACGTTTATTAAATCAACCTTCGTGTCTATTTGAGAGCAGCAACATCCAGGTGGTGGGGAATTTTCACGGAACTACATACATGTTGGTATTTCGTGATGAGATGTGCTCTATCCTACAGTTTAGTTCTTAGAAGCCTTATCGTCACTAACGATAAAACTAAATACATATATTTACAAAGTACATTGTTACATAGTTCAATGGCAGCCTTATGATATATTACACTACAAAGCAGTAATCCGAATTTTATCGAGGACTCAAACAAACATACTGTTACAAGTTTATTATAGAAAAATTCTTAAATATATTTTTATAAAGAGGAAAATGTGTGAGATCATAATTTTCTGATGAAATCCAGAAAAATGTTTTGTATTTCTGTATTTCTAAGAGTTAGGCGGACGCCGCGTTTGTTCTTTTCATGTGCGTACGTGACCAAAGCGGCGTGGTTATAACCCACGGCCCTGGACCTTAATCCAAATATCTTAAATATAATATGAATAAGGCAGATTTAACGAGCATGTTGTTGTTTACATTCTAGATAAGATTTGAACACGTTACAATATTAAATTTTGTATATAATTATAAAATAGAACACATAAACTGTTACATTTTGAACATCGGATATAATACTGACCTAAATACAAATATCTAATTCGCTATTACACTGGATTTATCTAGGTCTAGGGTATATATAATATATACCAATTATTTTAAATAAATTGTTTACCCCTAAACCAAAAAGTTTATTGTTGAAATAGTTAAACACATTTAAATAACTATTGTTCCACTTACTATAAAGCTTATACGATAAGTCTTCGTGATACATCTGTCGTGACAATTTGTTTGTCTACATCATACACAATACGTATGAAAAATATAAATAGATCTGAAGTGTTGGCTAAATTAGTCCTGACCTTTGAATCTTTACAATGAACGATATACGTCACAACATACCAAGTCATCGTAATAGGAGGATTGGCGTATGACTCTAAGCTGTATAGAAAGGGAGCATTTCAAATGTCAATGCCTTATTTTGTCGTCATTAGCTTACGTCATATTAAGTTCTAAGAGCTTTGTTGTTTTGATCCTGTTTGCATCGCGGAATTTATTTATCATATATTACTCATCTTTGTTTAAATATAAACTAAATAGTATGATAATTTTAGTTTACTCAATGAGACATAGAATAAAAACAAATATGCTAACAGACATTCTAAGCTACTAAACGCACATGTGATGAATTACGATGTATTTTCTATTAGAGTAATAACAATAAGACAAGTTGAAAGTACTCGAACCACTGTAAGAAAAATCATCCACTGAAAATAATTAGTAAACTTTTTATTTTACTATAAAAGTACAAAAATAAATAAACATTTAATATGTGTCATTCCTCGCTATTCTAAAATTAATAAGTGTAAAATACAGTAGTAGTTAATAACAGTAGTAGATCCCGCTTTAACATCGTCCCTCGAATTGGGCCGGCTCGCCCGGTGAAATACCACGGCCACACAGAAGACAGGGGTGAAGTGGAAGCAATTCCGCATTTCGTCAGATGAGTGTGCGTCCCGGAGGCCTAATTTAGTCCTCTTTCCCTTCCTACCCTTTTTTATAAGGAAAGGATGGGAAGTGGAAGTGGACTTTCCGGATGAGAGGATGCATGGAAATGTTTTCTTTCTGTGCATCCTCTCCTCCGTCGATTAAAGCTAGGCAACGCATATACAAAATCTATGGGCAACGGTCACTTCGCTATTTCAGCGATTTCAGGTGGCCACTCGTTCGTTTGCCACCTTATGATATAAAAAAAATAATAAGCTTGAACACCTTGTGTAACGGTTTTTTTTTGCAATGACAAGTATCAATTTTGCGATTGATTACTAGAATACCGATGAATAAACCTAGTTCTTGTAATCGTTTCAACTTTCTCGCTTATCGAACAAGTGGATTGCGATTACTAATGAATTAATTTCGCTTGGAGCGGATGTAAGCTCTCTATGTGAAAACCCAATTCAGCGATAGTAATATGCTACTATATAGTGATTATAGAGCGTCGGTGGCTCAGGGGTCAAGCACTTGACTTGCAAACTGCAGGTCCTGGGTTCGAATCCCGCCATGTACCAATGTGTTTTTCGATTTCCGATTTACATATGTACATTTATCCGACGTTCTTACGGTGAAGGAAAACATCGTGATGCAACCTGCACATATCTGAGAAGAAATTCAAAGATATGTGTGAAGTCAACCAACCCGCACTAGGCCAGCGTGGTGGACAATGGCCTAATCACCCTTAACTTAGGGTAGGCTCCGAGCCCCTCGGTGGGGACGTATGGTGAGCTGATGATGATGATATAGTGATTAGTATGTTAATTTTATATTATGTAATTGGTATAAAATATGTGTATCAAAAAGGTAAAAAAGGAAGATTAATGTTGCGTGTAAATATGTTAATTTTTGCCATAAATTACTATATTGAAAAAATATTTTATGCACGATTTACTTGTACACATTACTTATATGTTCACTAAAACTGAAGTAAAAGCCATGAAATTAACCGTTGATTTCTGAGATCAAAATCTCTTTATAAAATCGTCACCTCTGTCATTATATTTGACAAACCAGAGATAACAAAATTTTCAACGAAGATTGTGGTCTCAGAAATCCACGATGAACACAATAATTAAACTTAACCAACTTACAAAAAAAATTTATTTAAATCAACTATTACGCAATCTTTATATTATGTTTAATATATAATTAGGCTTTTGTATATTACACGAACAATTTTAATATTCATAAGTTTCTGAGAGACAGGAACGATTCTATTTAGTTACGTAGTACTCTTTGTTACCGATTTCTATATTTCGAAGGTAAAACCGACGTATAAGTTATGTAAATCGTTTCTCATATCAAGACAACGTTACCAATTATGTGCCCACATCGGGTGTAAAATGAACAAGATAAACCTCGCTTAATTTGACATCAAGCTCTCCCCTGGGTGGGTTAAATTACGGTGAAGTATGAACGGGGTACCTACTTTACGTATTCTAAAATGGAGCGCCCACAACCCTTTTGCAAACCTAATCAAAGTACACAACTTCTGGGTAAGATAAGGAAACATCTCACCAAACTTTTGGAATACTTTTTCGTAATTTTGATTAGAGAGTTACATTAAAACAGAAACTTTGTTCAAGTCTCGACATAAAAAATAATAGTTTGAATATTTCTTTGATAAATAAACAACTAAAATTTTATTGTGAGAAGTAACTACTGTAAGTAGGCGTTAGATGCAGACTTATGTCATCATGTTGCGTAAATGAGAAACAGATTTCAGGGGAAGTACATATACCACAGGACATCAGCGTGTGTACGAGAATTATAATTATTTGTATAGTAAGATGATCAAGTTCGATGCATAATTGAGAAAAAGGACAACAGTTTTAGTTGAGTTTTATATGCTCTAATATGGAATTACAATCAATTTAAGTCATGAAAGTGAACGAATTTCTTTTGATTATATTGAATACCCCGCGATTTCGTTTGCGTGGCATTAAAAAAACTTTATTGGTAGCTTACAAACATCAATCCATTCATTCAAACATTCGCATTTATAATCTAATTAAGGTGTAAGAAATAAGATGTGTAATTATTAATAATAATTATGATCATTGAATAAAACCATTGAAAGTAAATTTATGAACAGCGGAGTATATTTCCAACTTTAGATAAGGAGGAACTGGTAAATAACGTGGAATAATATGAATTGTAATTTTCCTCAGTTATAATTCAAGTAAACGCAATAGCGTCTGTGATACAGTTGTTAAACATTTGACCGGACTGGACTGAAATGAGTACAGGTTCGATACCTAGCAATGTATCGATTCTCAAGTTTCGTATGGACATTTATCCGACCATGGTACGGTAAAGAAAAACATCGTGATATAACTTTCGCATCGGCAAAGAATTTCAAATACATGTGTAAGGTAATTTCCCGTCCATGGGGACATATAGCAGCAGAAAATACGAGTACACTTCAAGTGAATTCTAACAATAGTATAAACCAAATACATACAAAGTGCAAATTGGGTTGAGTTATGATTATAGTGTGGAATTCTGCGTTATGTTTTTTTTCTAAAACTTGAATGTAGTACCAACGTCACTGATGGCGAGATGTAAATATAATTTAGTAAGTAAGTTAACACTGACTGTTTCAGTTTCTAAAAAAAGAAAAAATGTTGATGCGTGACATTTAATAGTGACGTCAAATGTTTCATAAAATGGTTTATATTCCCACAGGTGAATACCGGTGCTAATAGATTATGCATATGGTAAAGATGACAATTGTCATAATATAAATAACTAATTCTGCGAAATGATTTGCGGCGTTGGTCTCTAATGTCAACATGACTGTACCGTTTGGATATGCAGTAATCATAACGACAATCTAATTTCTATCAATGAAGAAATCAATACATGTGTGAAATTAAAACGGTATTTTTTTACCTTTCAAAGATAATAAAAAAAATATGCGAAACATATTTGAAACTTGCATGCAAATCGGGATCAAAGCTTAAAATAAAGTTAAAAACATTTTAATAGATTTTTCAATAGAGTCAAGAGAAAACTTAAATCGATTCTATTCCAGTAGAGATAACGTAATGCATAAATAAATAAAAGATAGATCAAGGAGCGACGTTCAGTTTATGATCTAATTACGGCTATCTAAAACTTTACATTAATGGGCTGAGTCGTGTAATATTTTGAGTAATGCGTCACTGTGACGTTAGCTGCATTTATCATTAGGCTGTTAACAACCTTGCATATTGCTGGCGTTGACATTAGCAAACAGTAAAAGTGGAATTCGAACAAGTTTTTGCATATAAAGTGTTTTAATTAGAATAAAAAAGTTTCACGGCCATGTTGCCTTAATCTGTGAGTATTCTTAGTTTGAGTCATTCGGATGTACGTGAGTATTATCTCGTGCAATTAAATGATAGTAATGAGACGTAATTTTATATTTTAACATTAATAAAATATTGCACACACTGCTTCTAAACCTTAAGGAGTATATATTATTAGAGAAAAATGAAATGTTTTTTACTTATTGTAATTTATTATACCTATTTTCCAAATTGTTATAATTCAACGTGTACGTCGCAACAAAACAAAAGCTGGTGTAACACGCATGCACATTTCGTTGTGCAAATGCAATGCAACAAAGTTACAATGCAGTTGTCACATAGATAGCTGCGGAGAATCATGTAAGAAATCCTAGGTTCAAAATCCTTGACAGAACATTAACCTGTTTTATAAACGTTGAATGTTCTGCTACGTATATAATAGGGATTCTTGCGACATGAAAAAATGTCATCTTGAACAAAAAGTATACAAATATAAACAACAAATAATAAGGTCTTAGTTACATTAAATGTAATTTTGATACTCGTATCATGTGATAGTCCTTTGAAATCATTTCACACTTTCTTTAACTAAAGAAATTTATTAATATAAGCTGCTCTTTTAGAGGGTTAAGTAAAGAATATATTATGTAAAAATAAATTTACTTATGTAAACCGAGAGATAAATTATGTAAATACAAAAATATATTTAGTAAAATTTCGTAGTACTCTTTTTATTTCATCAGAAACACCTACGCAGTGTTCAGGGAGACATCATTTGAGATAATTTTCAAAACTGAAACGTCTATAAATTCGGTGCCAAAGTGGACTTTCCGGAAAGTCATTAAAAGTTTGTTGTCTGAGAGGTGCTATTCTTATTGATGTTCGACGAAAACGCGACCAAAACAAAATCAAACGCTAAGCTACTTCACGCAAATTGGAGGATATTCATGAGAATTATAATAAATAAAAAAACATTTAATTTTGCTTTAAATAGAATATTTATCGAAAAATTAAGAAATAACAATGAATTTATATTTTCCCAACCAAAATCAAGAAATGTAGTAATACAGTAAATTAGCATGAAAATGATTTCAGAATTCTTTTAGACATATTAAAGTAGAATTTGAGTCATCGAGCTATAAGAAAAGTTGTATGACACTATTCCTTTGTCTTAAGGTGATTAACCTTGAGTTACGAACATACCAACAAAATGTACACATTTCCTCGTGATGATGGAAGGAAATAGAATAAGCATCTTAGTACGTACAAGAGTCACATCAGATTTAGGAATTGGTACGAATAGAAGACACAATAATCAAAACTTTGTTCCATACATTTAAGCATTATATGCTGTGACTTTTAGTTTCTTTTGTTAGGTGTAATAAACTGAAACTATTATTCGTTTCGTCGTTATCGATATTCACCCTAATCTACTCCAGTTTTAGGACCAAGAGAGTCTTGTATGTTTATTTATTTTTATTTGAAAATACATATAAAATAGTTTAGAGATAAAACAAATTATTATTACTTTTATCTCACTATTTTTGTTATCGTGTGTGGATGATAGTGTTTTATTTAGCCCCATGTGGTATTTGAAGGCTTTAGCTCATATAGCGGCAATCAAACAGACCGCCCGCTAATATTATTGCGGGCTTCGGTTCGTGACGGCTGTTGCCAGTAACTTTCCACAGACGTGCGTGGTGCAAATCTCATAGCAAATAAGCGCCTCGTTTAAGCTGCAATGATGTTTACTTGCTGTATAGTTCGTTCGTCATTTCATTATGGGCGCGTAATCTCGGATTGTGATGAAAATAGAACGGATTTACACTACAATTAACAATAGCGATGAAGAAGGATTAACTACATAAACAAAAAAAACCGAGGTAACTATTATACATAAGTCACAGATCCCGTAGCAAAGATTTAAGACCAATCGATAACATCATTTTGATACTGTTCTTTAATTTCCTATTCGTCATCCAAATGGCACCTTAACATGGGCACCGTTCGGACTTAAAGGAAAATTAATTAAACGTTATTTTTTACTTTCTATGTAGTTTGAAGCAGTTATTATAATTGGGTATTGTGTAGTTACCGTATTAAAACTAAATTCCAACTATGAATCAAAACTTTCTTATAATTGATAAATAAATTGATATATGTATTTGTCGCACCACAAAATATGAAATACAATTATCGGATGAGAGTTTTAGCAAAAACGATAAAGAAAGTAGAGTTTGACTTAGGTACCAAAGTCTGAAAACTAGACTACTTATTAACACGCAATAGACAAAAGACCCATAGACTATTTTGAAAAACCCTTTACTGAATGAGGTATAATTAAATATTCAACCAAGAAGTAAATCGATAATGAAGACATTTCATAACGGGGGAATTTTGCCTCAGTTTTCTTTGTAGATATTATACGTAAAACGTTTTCCTTAGTATATGAGTAACGTTGTAATTGGTAATGCAATCTGTGGCGGATGTTTACCCGCTGTGATGATCGATATAACGAACTTTGGATAAGTCACATTTTGCTTTAATCTACGTATAAACATACTTTTCGTGGTACTTATCCATCACTCTACATTACGAAACAGTTTAGTACGCGGAATACACGGCATTGATTTGGCGCCAAATATGCACGAGTCTAGTGACGCTTGTTTTTATTAACAACTAATAAATTTGCTGTCTAACGGCCTTTGTAATAAATAATCTATTATAGTGTAGCTAATTGATGTAGTATGATATTTATTAAAATAAAATGTTAAATACACCCTATTTACTCTAAATATTAATATATAAGAAGATCGAATATCTTTTATTGAACGTGTATTATGAATCCGAGATTTCAAAATTAATCTTTAGATTTCTGTCTTGATTGTGACGTCTGACGCACGAAGATAAAATTGTTAACGTATTTTCTAAATACAGGATAATAATATTGGAAAAATCCTTAGTGGGATTTTTATACAGAAATACGTTTCGCTGAAAATATTTAAAGTGGAATAAACTAAATGTTATTTCCACATAAAAAAAAATTACATTTCACAAGTTGAAATTTACAACAAAACTTGTGAACATTAAAAGTTCATAGTTGTCATAGATTTTATTTACCAAATACTTTGTATTAATACTTTTTATTACATCTAAGCTACGAATAAAATATACGATTGTACTCGGAGAGATTTAGTTAAATAACGTCTCTACAGTAAATAATAATGAGTCTAACCTTAAGAGACGCCATATCGGACACGGACCGATGTGTTTGAATAGTCTCCAGCTGATCCAAACACCAGTCCAACTCCTCAACGGTCTCCAATGCTAGCTTCATGTAGGCTTCGTCTGTAACAAACAAAAATATACAATTTAAAAACAGTTCCAAACATTCATCATTTCAAAAGCAAGTAAACTAGCTGCTAATTACCAACATAACGCTGATGAACTCTTGCAATAGTCTAGTATCGTATGCGAATGTTTAGATGGATGTTTAATAGAAGGTATTTCAAGAACAGTTTAACTGATCTCTATGTGATTTGGCATAGATGTACCATAGTCTGGAAGAATATATAAGCTACTTATTAAATCAGGGATAAAAGTATAAATTGTATTCATGTTACTCCATTTAAGATTCTTTCAAATATTTATAAACTCATTTTTACATCCTACTTGTAGCGTAACTAGGTGAGCTTATAGTTTAACAATATAACAGAGTTATAAAAATATTATATAGTGCATTCAACTCTATTTAAAAAGTATTTATAATTGAAAAACTCATCATATAAGCTTTTCAAGTAGTCGCTCGAATTTTTGTTTAGAGAGAAAAACTTATTGGATTCTAAAAATATCCGCTTTAGCGCCAGTTCAAACATGAAAGAGATGCGAAGTAACTCAAGCGTATGCATACATTAATTTACTTATGCTTGAAGACGAGCAAAAGAAAAAACTTTTAAATAATTAAAAATACATTTAGTATAAAGGTTTATTTTTTAATAAAAAGGATTTACTAGTCTTATATATGACTACTTATTAAAAGATGCGCCTTCATTTAAATTCATAGTACATTTCTTTAAAATCTCAGAACTCCAGTCATAACCCATTGACACAAACTATACGTAAACAACATACAAATAAATTTATGTTCAGGAAAATACGTTTAATGATTACACTGATATTTAAGGAATAATTAACCTTAAATCAACTATGATGAAATTAATGTCTGAACAATTTGCAATATCCTGGTACTAAAAGAAAAAAAAATCGTTAAAAATTTCAATAAATCGTACAGAAATGTTTTGTAATTACGTTTAATCACGTTCCGTTTTATTGACTGCAGTAATTTGTGTTACAATTAACATTTTTTCAACTAAAGCTTAAACGAGAGCGACAAAAGAAAGGTGATCTGCTTTCTGTAAATGATACCACTAAAGAAACAAGATCTTATAATTGACAGTATTAATTACACAAAGCGAAGATTTTAATGATCTTTGGTCTCAGAATGTTGATATTTATGACAGAAGACAAATTAATGTCACAACTGGTGGCAAAAACATATTGATATGATCTACTTTTTAACAGACTCATTTATGGTTACGATAATAAAATATGACATCAGAGACTTCTTTCTTTAAAATGATTCTGGGAATGATACTCTGTTCATTCCCTGTTAAGTTTCGTGCTTATAGCATCTAGCTGACGACCAAAACTCTGTCTGCACAAAATGAAAAAACAAATCAATTAGTAACCTTTGTGTTCTTCTAGACTTTATTCTACGTCTATAATTAATTTCAACGAGATCCATGCAGCACTTCTGTAAATACCTTCTAACAAACATCCATCCATCACTCCATCCAAATATTCGAAGTAAGATTTTATTGGCATGAGACTAGATCATTTTTATAATGTTTTAAGTTTCACGAAAATTGTTTCAAGATTAAGGCAAAGATCAAATTTCGCTTTATTACGATATAATACGAAAGAAAATATTAATATCGCCTACGGGCATCGCTAAAGCTTCTTATTTAATGAATAAAAAGTAAAATATTGAAAACAAATTGCTATTTTCATCTAATATTAACTCTTAAGCTTTAGCAATTATGTTCATTCGTGTAATGCGATTCAACGCCCACAAATATGCCTGAAGCAAATTAATTATTATCTTAGTAGTTAAAATATATTCATAATAATACATTTTGTACTTTTTTATGGGGCGATTGATAAAATTCTAAGGATTATTTTTGACGTAATACAATACAGTAATTGTATTTGTTTTTAATACATTTTACTATTTAATATTAAAAATGTGAGAGTTTAGATTGATAAAGGTTTGTTATTACGTATGTCCAGAACGACTCAAATTCTTTTGAGTAGAGTGTTTAGAAAAGAAGTTGAGTCATTCTGGGCATACGAGCTGAAATTTGGCATATATGTAGATACACAACCTGAAATTACGATTAAGTAAATGGAATATAATATTTGCTATTTTTCACACAGTAAAATCCCTTTCATAATTCATACAAAGATCATTAAAAAATTACAGTTAACTCACTAAACAATGATAAGGTTATAGGTAGATTACACGAAGAGAACAGAGTTGATTTGTCATCCTCGGTACACAAGTCATATGCCAAGTTCTAGTAAAAATTAAATAACATCCCAGAATAATCGATATTCTCATTCGAAGATGTACGTACGAGGTCCTGATAACACGACCTTCGCTGATTACGTTCAGTAGTCGGTGGCTGCCACGAAAACAATGCGTGATCGTATAGGATTAATAACAAACATTTCTTTTCAATTGTCTTAAACAAAACAAAAGACAGAGTAATCATGTTTGGATAATTAAAGAAACAAATAAGTAATTTAATTTGTACCAGATATGTAGATGTAAAGTATTTTATAAAATCCATTCATCTATTGAATATGGTTTGTTTTTAAACATAAAAAGCGCACTATAACACTATTTAAAGAAAAAACGATTTACTAATCTCCTTCGAGGATGAACTGGAATGTAATGACACGAATTTGTCCAGTCGTATATGTTCTTTAAAACGAAAATTACCTAAATACGAACCCATGCACGTAGAAACTAACATACCAGCGAAAAATATTACCCCCCTGTGTCAATTGGGCAAAAAGGCATTGGTTTTATGTCAATCATATAACGAGAAACTCATAAAAAAGAATAAGTTTCTGTGACTGTAATGAAAAGAGGAAACATTCTAGAAAAGTCGTTTTTCTTCATATAAATAGATGACCTAGTTTATTAGAGCAATGAACTCTTTATTCCGCGGGAGAGCTTCAGAAATATTAATGCATTCACACAAAACATGACTTATCGTTTCATAATGAAAGAGATCTCTTCTAGTGCTGAGAATGCTTTGAACAGAACGTTAAAAGATTTCCATTGGCACTGTTCGTATGATATATAAATAGTATTGTTTATATTTTACTATGAAAAATATAGACGAAACGCAATATGTTCTAGACAAAACAAGAATTTCGACAAACACATCAATCACAGATGTTCAGATTGAAGTTTTGAATGAAGAGTTAAAACTACGCAGCATTGAAAATTTTACGTTGTATTGAAAATAACAAACAATTTTTTTGACTCAAAGACTACCTATGGTGCTGTAAAATACAAAGTGTTGCGCTTGCGCTCATTCAGACTGGTCCTGGTTAGGAGAGTCGCCGACATTGAATGTAACGACTAGAGTCATGTAAAACATTTTCCTAATCTCATTTTTAGGAATGAAGTTTAATGTTACACTAGTTGTAAATAAATACTGATATCTAATGTTTACAGTAACGTCATCAAGATGAATCGAGTGAGATAGTAACGTCACAGCGTGACGCGATCTGATAATGGCCAGATGATTTGTAAAAATTAATTTATCGAAAGATAATTTCCGGAGAAATTTGTACGCTAAAGTTTTACACTTAAAACTCATCAATCATTTTGTCGATATTTTATTTAGAATTTTCAATAGTAATCAATAGTTTCTCTACGTATTTAGTAATTTTTCCACACTTCACAAAACATGTAAGCGAAAGCTTATAATTTATATGAAGATAATGTTACTTATACATACGAGTACATACTCGTTTTTACATTACTGTTTTTTTTTTAATTTTATTCAGCGTTTACAAGAATTAAATAAATAGAAATATGACGAGATATTGTACGCTTGAAATATATTTTGTAATATAAATATTATGTTTTCATAGTCCACAATATCACAAGGGTTCGTTAACTTCGTTGTGGCAATTATTAAGCAAGTCATGTATCGCAGACGACGTAGTTTATGACTACATACACATATGTAGTTATTAAATAAAACAAAGGTGCCTAGTTTGGCTTTCTAAATTTAGTTTTCGAAACCAAAGAAATATTGTTATCTCATATTTGTCAATGATTATGAGAGGGATGACGATATGTTTTATAAATAGATTTTGGTCTCGGAAACCAACGATAAACGCGATAGACTAAACGTTGATTTGCTGAGCTAATTGCATTATTTTATAATGGAGATTTAACTTTTTATTGTCCAAGTTATCTGACCAATAATTTAGGCCAACATTAAAACAATACTTGTAATATCTACTTACTTTTGAGATATGACCACAATAACTTTTACGAAGCCCAAAAATTAAACACAGAATAGATTTCACTTAACTTTACAATACAGTCACATTTTTTTATCGAAACGACACTGACCGCACTACCATCAAAAGCATGTCTTAAGACACAACTATACAATAAGTGCTATTAAGCTATTAGTCGTTGTCACCTGTAAACAGATGCCGTTAATTGCCACGTGCCAATTCGGTTGTCACGACTTGTGTATATTTTCCAATATGTCCGTCTAATCAGTAAGTCGATTCGTACGGATTCAGACACACATCGGCTAATTTAAATTACCAATAAATTTACAAAATTTACAAGTTTTGAAACAAAACCATATATATTTCGTATAGTTACAACGTGAATACTAGGCATTAAAAATAAGTCTAAATTTACTACGTACATTCTTTATAGTTAATAAGGCTTCAAACTGGGTATGTGTCTTATAAGACACATATATGTAGTAATTTATGGTAGTGTATTTAGCCTTTTTCTTTGACTACGGAGTTACTTTTCTCAATTTGCACTCAAAGAGCGATAACACAGAGACATAAATAACTTGCAGTGTCTACATAAGAAATATGAATATGAACATAGTTATTTTTCGATTGACATCAACGCCATCTAGTTAAACATTGTTGTACTATAGTTAAAACATTTAGTAAGTTTCGTGCTTTTTTATTGAATTTACTTTAACTGTTATCATGATGATATTTTAATTACCGCTAAACTTAACTTTTTTGGTTTTCCTCTATGTTTACTATCTAATATAATGAAGATAGCAAATAATAATGTATTAGGGTACAAGAACGAAAGTTAATATGATTACTATGAATTTGATATTTTAGAAATCGTGCAAATATCTTATCATTTATATCATCTAAAGTTTACGAATATAAAACTTATGTATTATAAGAAAACGTTAAAGTAACTCAAATTCACCTCCATTATTGCGTATGTAAATCCAGAGTACAAAAGTTGTTAAATATTTTCACTTTATTATGCCAACTTTTCTAAAAGTAACTTCGAGTAAAAGTGGAAAATGTATGTTAAACAGTTTTGCTAAGTCCTTGATTTACGTTAAAGGCGAAGGGGAAAGCTTTGAAATAAGCTATTTTATTGGACCGGTCTTAGACGAGATTGTTTAAAAGTAACAAGGCGCTTAATTGAAAAACTAAACTGTTTACTTTCAAGTTTTATAGGCTAGCGATAAAGTCGATGCAGTCTTTCTTAGCTGAGAAGTTTTCTTTATTTTTTCAATTAATAATATTTTAAAGTAGATTTTTATCAGATTATTACGTAATAAGTTCTTTTATAATTAAATAAGTTGTAATTGATGTACATATTTTATAACAAGATTGTTTTAAATAAATAATATATAGGTAGATGGTTTCATCACATGTCAGTGTCTGTTTACAATCAATTTGTAATTGATAAGAGTGGGTGAGTAAACTCAACGTTGTATAATATTACACGCAAAAAGTCGATGAAAGCAGATTACTTCATCAAAACATTCTTATCGTAAATAATAAATCAATGATGGTGTGTTGATTGAGTGACAAAGATTTGAAGGTTCTGAGAACTTTGATTAGGTTTTCCTGTTCATTTCAAATAATTTCTTAAAGTATAAATTTAATCATTTTCTTCGAATTAGAAATGTGTTACAACTCATATTTTGTTAAATCAAAGCAACGGAACATTCTGTTTTTGTTTAATCATAATTGTAATTTATATGCCATTAAAATAATTATTATCATCGTTTGATTTATACTGAACGTGTAAATAACTGACATGTGGCGCCATCTATCCTAAAGTAAAGCAGTTAAACCTACGATGGCAAAATCACTTTAGGCTTTACTTGAGAAGGCTTTTGTAAGTTTATACAATAGCGTTTCTGAGAATAATGTCGGTTCTAACATTATATAATATGCTAACTTGGTGTTAAATGTCCTACACTTAATTTTCGATTAAAGCTTTTCAGCGATATTATAACAAAAGCGTAAACTATTATTATTATAATTCCGTAGTCAATTATACGATAGAAATTATCAAAATATCTAATAAATATAATGATATATAGATAAGGCGTTGTTTACTTCTTTTATCTGTATCTAAATCGTCTTTGAATTCAAGATTATTTTACTTTCAAGGAACTTAAGCAATGAAAATAAAAATCTAATCATATTTCTTTAATCAATCATCTGAAGAAGTTTTTCATTTTGTTATCTTGAGTTGTTGAATAAATTGTTTGATTGTCTACTAAATATGATTTATTGTAGTCATTCATAGTAATCAATAATCCATATTAGCAAACTAATATATTCTAATACATAGGATGTAAAATATAAAGCATATGGAAATAGTTTTTTTTATAGTAAAGTTCCAAAAAAATATTATATTATTAGTATTTGAACCTAATGTATTGCGCACAGTCTTTACCTTTTAAAATGAACCATAAATTCAAGTAAAGTTATAGACCAAGTTTCGATTGTAACATTGTAGAAATATTACTTTAAACCAGGGGTTGCCAACCTGTACATCGCAACCCAAAATATATAAATGCGATAAACATAAGGTAGCGGTAGGTGTTCAAACGAAATGATCACACTAATATAAATTAGGTGTTAATTAAGATTAATTCTCACCTTTTATTTCCCTTTTAATAAGATATGATAATAAATTAGTATTGAACTTTGTTCCATTAAGATTTGAAGAAGTTCCTAATTAGTAAATCGCACAGGGTTTATAATCAAGTTGGCCACCCCTGATTCATATTGTCTGAAATAACCGCAAGAATAATAACAGTCATAGTAACTTAACTTTGTTTATTATCTGGCAAGTGTCAGTCAGAATGCTAGGAATGGTATCAACAATCAGGTGTTTCTTGAAAATATTCAACTAGAGCAGGTTCATTCACGCAGTTCAAGTGATGTATTCTAAAATATCTATTTTATATACGCATGGTCATGGCGAGTTTGCATTCTTTTGCTCAATAATTTGCGTTATTTTTATACGAAAAAGTGCGAAATTTCTTGGTTGAAGATAAACACGACTTTTGGGAAATGCAATGATTGTTTTCTTTAATAAATTTCAACGTTTTGAGGGTCAATTATTTTGGAATGAACTAAATGTTCATAAAAATATTATAACATTTTTTATCGTGGCCACAACTTTTAGGATAACGATGTTTAGGAAATGAATACTTATAAATGGTTTAGGGATCTTCTATGTAATGTCGGTATGTAACTAAAGCAATTTTTATAAGAAGTACCCCACGTGGAAATAGTCGTCGAATAAAGCGGAAGTGAGCTATAGACACTTAATAGAAATAACTAAAACAATAACATTTCAACATTTTCATCGCAAAAGGTTCTTTTATAAGTTACGTAAGAGCAAGTTACGCTATCAATTTAGCCAGCACTTAGCGAGTGTAAACAAAGCTATTCTTGTTCCAGTGACCGCTATTTACTATTTTATGGAACGATGCTATTTTGTCAATGAGTAAACCTATTTACTTAATAGTACATGAAGCTCATAAACATCTCTATTAAATACTAGCTGTTGCCTGCGGATCCGTCCGCGCGGAATTAAAAAATATACAATTAGTAGCCTATGTGTTCTTCCAGACTATATTCTATATGTACGTCAAATTTCATCTATATCCTTAAAACAAACATCCATCCTCCATCTAAACATTAGCATTTATAATATGAGTAAGACTACATGTAATAAAATAGGATACCTACTAAATATGTTGTTGAAAAGAAAAACTACATATTTTCCCTTATATTTAATCGATTTTTAACAGTTAATATGTAGTGTTATTTTATAAAATTTTACCATTTAACTCGTTATTACTAAGTGAATTTAAATGTTAAACGCAAATAATATAAAAAGCGTACTTTCTGAATACTATGCTATGTCTTTTATAAAAAACTGATGACTAAAAAGGGTCTGTTTACATATTATTTCTTTTTACATATGTTTTAATATTAATGAGGTATAAAGAAATGTTCTTACCTCCTGGATTAAAGTTTTTGGGCTGCGGAGTAACAGCCGTAGCCACCCCCGAGGACCTCCGCGATCTGAAACGATACAAAAATCATATTTGAATAACGTGGAAATTTATTACTATCACGTGTACTCTATTGTACAGTACACGCAAAAATTTTAAAACTAAATAACCAAAAAGATTGGCTTAAAACATTATCGACTTATTCATGGTTAAGCAAACATTTAGCTTAATAATTTTTATAAATGTTAAGTTAGAAGGATAACAAGATCATACTTAAAAGATTATTAAGTATTGTTGAATTTGAAATATAAAAATAAAAAGATAAAATTCAAGATATATAAACAAGCTTAAAAGATTAAAGGTAAACATCTCGGGTTAGAGCGGGGAAGCTTCCGTCCAATAAAATTATTTACTTTGTAAAAACTGAAAGCTCTCTTTGAGGATTTTTTTCGTTAATTCAAAGGTCCGTTTCGCAGTTTCTAAGTGGACATTGAGTAGGGAAGAATACTTGATTTTAAGTTGTACTTGTACTTGTCATGTTGATAAGGAAATTTATTTATAAAACAAAATTTTAAAGATTACACTGAATTTTACAAAAATTTATTGCAAAAAATACTTGTATTTACGCATAGACTAGGCGATTGCACGATTTCATACCTTATAGAACCTAATTCACTTTATCAATCACTCTTGAACAGGTCTTGGAATTCCGTTTATGACGTCATAAATGACATTTACGACTTTCATGCTTTGCTCCGATTGAGATTGTCCGCATTGTAATAGCAATTGACTGATACATGCTTTGACCTTTAAGGCAATTCATTCATCGTAAGGCTGACCGTAACCAAGTACTTTTCGTTCATTATTAATATTAATTATGTAACAAGGGGAGTACCAAGCGATTTCGATATGTTTATTTTACCCTTTTCAACAATCCGTGTATTTATTCATAGAAAACAGTATAACAATTAATTTGCGATACAAAAAAGGCTTGCAATCGATTGTTCTAAACGAAATAAAAGTAAAATTGCAATCGCGTAAAACGTGCAATGCGAACAATGCTCTTTCTCTAACGAATCATGTCGGCGCGTGACGTAGCCGAGCTGTGACGTCGACGCCGCGTTGATGCGGAAATTGTGTTGTACCTACGCAATATACCAGCCAGTTATTAGCAGAGTTTCGTTACTCTTTGTTAGACATTTTTAAAAGCTTTTAAAAATATTAAAATTGAAATTGATTTACCTTAGAATGGATTGCATTTTAACGATTTTTCTGAGTCATTAAAAGTTTTAATTCCTAAAATTTGTTTATTTTTTATGAATTTAACATCACTTGTATCAATATAAATAATAATATTTTCAAGATCTTGTATACTATATCGTAATAAGAAACGTCTCAATATTATTATTGTTAACAGGTAACATGTATAAAACATTGATTATCTTTACAAATTGAGACTCTACTAATTGTTTTTCCTTATTAGTCGAGCATAGAGAAACATGAACAATTATATTGTCTACAATCATATAATGATATCATCTCATAACAGATCAAAAACAACAAATACAAATTTTATAAATCACGTTTTGTAATAATTTATTCTCTATCTAGTTCCTATTTCATTCTATTCAGTGCCTTGTTTATATCCCTTCTCTATTTTTATACAATATCGTCTTATCCCTTTCTTCTTTGATAACTTTGTATGATGGGTAACATCGTAGGTGAGCTTATTATTTAACATCTTTTATCATATAAACTATAGCATCGATTAATAAAATATACTTACTTTGCGACGGGTACATTTGTGAGGGACAAGAAGTTGTTGCGAACGCTGCGCAGACTAGCCAATACCTGCGCGAACGGAGTCACGATCAAGTCTTCGCCGTGGCTGTCAACAAAAATTTATATAATTAATGACTGGTTTGAGTATTTATAAATCATCCTGTATCTATAAAATATAATTCTTTCAGTATTGTTCATGTTCATGTGTAGTTCCTTAATATTAGGCGAATAAGTGTTCCTTTGTTTTTAATTCTATAAAAAAATATCATGCTGTATCATGAATTAGTATTACTTGTAATATATTAGGTAAATGATTAAGCAGGAAAAATGTTAAGTATGGACTGAACAAAGGCGTAGTTTTATGTTTTGCGCAATTCGTTATATTGACTCCTCTAATGCAAACAAAGAACAAGCTAGATATTTTTATTTTTTAATTAGTTAAAACTTTTAATATAATAATTCGATGATTCAATTCAATAAAATGATTCGATGAATGTTTTCTGATCATTCGGATACATGATTGAATTGAATTGATTGAAAACATTCAATGAATCATAAAATAACCAAAGTATTACTGTTGCTAAAAAATAATAAATTTCATAAAGCTTATTTTAAAGAGATAAATGAATAAAATAATAAGCTAAAGTTATACCAGATATATTAAGTTATAAATGTATTTATGAAATTTTAGTTCAATCAATATCATCCAGCTTAATTATAAAATGTTATAGTTCTTGAATAATGAAAACGACTCTATGCGATTTACAAATTAATAAAAATAATTTGAATGGTCTTGGTAAATCGCGGATTATTTACATAAAAGATTTTAAAATTAGCTACGTAAAAATATGGAAGCATGATTTTAATAAAATTAAGCATAGTTTTTAGTATTAACGATTTTCTATTTTCAACTATATTTTCTTACTTGAGTAATTACAAATATGTAACAATGGTGGTAAGCAGCAAACTACGAAAGTCCCGCTATTAGCAAAAGGGAAATTGTACGCTACATAGGTTCTACAGATTCTTAATTTCGGGAGTTTGAAACATTATTCGTTGACTAATAGTCGTGTTCTGTTAACCCACACTAGCATGAACATGATTAGTACAAATTAATGTTTTTTTTTTTGAACATTAAATAATAATAATACATTCTGGTAATATTGGTAAAGCCTAAAGGCTTAAGCACTATCTAGACCTAATATTATTACAATATTTCTGAGATGCGCAGGTTTTCTTAGGATGTTTCCCTTCACCGCGGAGCCCGTCATAAATCAGGATGCAATATCGCAATTACCAATTTCCTCGGCGCCGGAGCTCGGCACCGAGCTACGTATATTGCTTGTTCGCGTACTGCGCTATATAATACGACAGTTAAAAAGTTGTTTATCAGTTTATTTAATTTGTTGAATATTACGAACAAAGCTCTATGTTTCCTGCGCTGCAGTTGGGCAGAATTTTTCTTTTTTTTTCAGCAGATTTTCTTTCATCGTTTATCAATATAACGATTCACAATAAATTTTTACTGTCTCGTAAATCCTGGATGCTTTAGTAAATCTTTTGGTAGATCGAACATAAACGTTGCAGCCAACATGTAAAGTCGTAATTTTAAAAACTCGTAACACAAAAGCAGTAGAAAACAAGTTCAGTCATGATATTCGTATAACAGCATAAGTAACTTTACTGTCGGATTCATACGTATAACGAATAATTGATATGAAAATTACACAATTTATGGGTTAAAAATATTCCTGATATTGAAAACATTGAACTTCTTATGATCCTTTCTTAGAAATTGGGCGGGCCCTAGATACATTTTCTTTGATATAAATAAGAAATTATTACAATTTATTATCATGAAATCTTATTCTACAAAGAATTTATTTTACCAGAATTTCTTAATCGCGGTATTTTAAGCTGATAAATATAGCAACTTAATTTGCTGGTACCTTAACAAAAGATTGTTCTACCGATTGTTTAATAGAACTTATTTCACAAAATAAATAAGGTTTAATACCGAGACCGTTTTATTTTTATTGTGAAAATAAAGCAGTTTACCGAGGACGATCCGGCGAGGGGATTTAGCGTCTCGTATTGTCTTGCCAACATCAAATAAAACTTCTAAAGGGGTTAGAGATAATTGACACTTGTGAGTTTTCATTGTTTGTTTAGCTTCTGGAAAATGATACGCCGCGGCATCACGTAAATATGATATAAAGGAAACAATTCTTTTTAAGACGTTATTACAATTGAAGCGCCAATAGCCTAATGGTTAAGGATACGGAATCCGATCACGAGGTCGGGCGTTCGAATCCCATCTGACTATTGTCGTAAACCATATCCTAGCACAAGCATAGAGCTTAGTTAGCTTAGGAATGGTACAAGAAATATTAGTAAACTTAATTTAATTGCAAAAATAACATAATTAAACATCCAAAAACATTGTAGTCCAGTCACAATGTCAGGAAATTTATGAACAAAATAGATTGGCAACATTGGGGTACTTTTTTAATTTCTTATTTTCTATTACCTATCAAATAAATTAATAGAGTATACAATGTAGTTAATGGTAGCAAGTTATAAAATAACATTAAATTTGTTACACACTAGTTAGTAGGTACAGAGTAAGCAAGATGTTTGTGCCTATGCGAGTATTGGCAAACGTTGGCAATGCCCTTGGAGCCAATAGCTGCGGTGAGTATACATACATACATAGTATACATATTATAGTATACATATGACAAAGATCTGCGGTCAACCGATGCGCATTATATTCCGCGTATTAATATTGTAATTAATCTATTCTTGAAAGACGAGACAAGACTAGATATTGATAAATATTAATAAAATAATTTACAAAAATAGAATAGAATTAGAAGATTTTATAAAACTGAGATTCAAGGAAGAAGACAAGCAAACATATATTTGCAGATATTCTGCACAGCTAAATATACGAGTAGTTCAAATATAACTTTAACAGTGACAAATCATATAAAGTTACAAAGTTTCATTCAAACATTTCCTTTACTATGACAAGTGTATATTTGAGGATGACAACAGCACAACAAATTATGAAAACGTAAATATAGATAGTTAATTACTATCGTCCTAGTGTATCTAAGATCATGTGAGTGTTATACGGACGGTCAAATTGGCGAGCGAGCCTGGATGCTTGCCCAATGCCCACTAGTACCAAATGAAAAATAGATGTCATAATCATAACCAAGGAATCTGTACTGAAAACAGTACGCGATCACATGATGTCTAGTAAAATTGTAAATAAGAGGAAATAGTACAAGAAGAACAGAAAAACATAACTTCATCTACATAATGGTACATTGAATAAAGAATACATACAAAGCTTATCAAATCTCCTTCGACGAAATAAAGGGGAAAACTGTATAAAAGAAGAGCATAAGAAACGAGCTAGTATATTTACGAAAGTATACGTTGCTGGAGCCGACAAAAGAAAATAGATCGATGGCCCACATTCAGCAAACATACATTTTCCCGGCGTCTATGTGAGCGGACTGAGAATAGTAAGTGGGTAATAATCAGTTACTCACTTAATATAAGTGATAAACTGATATTGTTTGCCAAACTGTCCCTAGGGATATTGAGAGGGTCGTTTGGGAAATATTGCCTTTGTAAATTGTCAGAAATCTACAAGAACATAATCAACATTAAGACAATAGCTATTAATCACTTTATTCCGTGTTTTGGTACAACATATAATATTTGTAGTAACCCCTTAATCTTCTTTGAATTGTTTTCGTTAGCGCAGGTCTATTGAATTACATTACATTCATCATCATCAGCTCACTATCACTATAGGTCCCCACAGAGTTGCTTGAAGCTTACCCAAGTTAGGGGTTTCGTTGGTTGATTTCACAAATAGCTTTGAATTCAGCAACATATTATTTGTTGGAGGTTTTTGAAACAGGCGCTAGAATGATGAACAACAATTGAACATATAAAAGAATATAAGATCACAAGTATGCCGTAGAAGAGAAACGCAATAAAAAATCTCAAAAGAAGTAACTCGAGATAAAAACAGCAATACTGTTATCTTGAGCAGATCGTTAAATCTAAAAATAGTAAGGCAACGGTTATAAAACTCAATAAAGGCAATTGAAACTCTTGTATGTTCGCAAGGAATTTTACTTGCGACTTGAGGATTAGCAAAGCGGAAATAATCTTAGTTTAACCTTTTATTACACTACACCAGGTAAGATTGTGATGGTTAGACAAAAATACATTTCTAAATATACAAACGAATAAATGTTCTTTAAATTAACGTTCTGTCAGTCGGGAAAAATTCGGAAAATGTAATTTCTAGTTAATAAAATCCACCTCATCAATTTACTATACACTTATAAATATGTTCTCAGATTAAATATATTCGGTTTCATTTAGGCTCGTTTAAAATCGATTAAAACATAATCGATTCGATCATAATGAATTTGTACTTTATTGATTTGTCGGACACAAGATAATAAAACTGGCTAATTGACCTTAATATGTTGATCAGTGTACGTCATTGTTAATTAAGACTTAGGTAGGAGAGTGAGTTTAGGAAATTATTGCTATTTATAAAGACGTTTTTAAATTGAACCTTATTAGACTTAATTCAATGCGATATTAATTGACATGATACACTGGCAGTTATAATAGGCAATTCCTATTTTATAAAATGGGTAATTGGATAAAATAAAATTGAAATATAGCTTAAGAAGATGATAATTATAAAATGTAACTTATTAACTTACTCACACACCTTAAACGTAACTTTAATTTCTAAGTTGTTTTTGTCTAACAAAATAAATGCGAATGTTTAGATGGATATCCAGAACCGCTGAACGGATCTCGATGAATATTGGCATGCATATAGAACATAGTCTGGAAGACCACATAGGCACATTAGTACATTTTTTTAAATTCAGCACGGACGGGGTCGCAGGCGACAGCTAGTCATAAATAAAGATACTTTACTTAATTAATATAATTGTAAATTCATAGAGTTCAGTGTCGTATTAACTGTTATTGGCAGTAGGATATCAATTCTAATTCAAGGGGCATTATTGCGACAAGGGAAAGAGCCAAATCACGTACAGAAGCTAAAACTGAATAAAGCCTAATTCCGATATTACGACGCTGCTTATTGAGTTGGGCACGAATCATTTTATTATTGTGCTTCGTTACTGCGAACCAGTGGATTGATTTCATTATACATTTTTCAAGAAAAATACTCGATATTTCTAAAAGATTTACGGATCTAATAAACGCTTAACTATTTTTTTTATTTTTTTTTTATCTTATCTACGCTGTATTAACAAAGTTAAAAAAATAAGGAACACAAAAGTCTTATTAGTATTGCAAAACTCTATTAAATCTTAGAGCTGCGAATTTTGTACGTTCTTAAAAATAGCTAAATATTAAAATAGATTAATTACAGCGACTTCAATTAATTTGATAACAGTTTATCTATACTAAATACTAGCTCACCTCATTTCCATGTATGGCTTTATTTGATGAAATTTAAAAAATATTGAATATTATTAGTTTAATTCATATTTATTTCATTTGACAGTTAATGATCAAATTTGACAGACGTCAAGTTTTTACTTTTAATTTTTTTTATATGGATACGTTTTATAAACAATATAACTTTGTCATTTGTAATATAACCTTATTTATAGTCCAAATAAACACTACGTATTCACTAATATTAGCACTGAAAGCGTCGACATCAAGATATTAATAAAAAAACTGCTTTGATGTTTTTATTATTTTCCAACCTTTTTATATTATGTAAAAGCCTTTACAACGAAAACAACAAAAGAAGTATAACTCGTGGAAAAGGCTTAGAGGTAATGTCTAAAATTGCCACAATTTATAAGTCTTATATAAAACTAGCAATTGCCCGCGACATCGGCCGCGAGGATTTACTAAAACTATTAACTCTTATTGTGGCAAGATTTCTTTTTTGAAGAAAAGCAAAAAACTAAGTTAAAAATTATTTTATAGTGATCGTATATTTTTATAAAGTTGTATATATGGCATAATATACAAAATGAACATAAGGGTTAATAAGCTTATGTCACCTGGTAAAGTGTAACTATATAACAGTGAAAGAATTTTTTAAATCGCTTCAGTTGATTTGGAACCTATTCTATGAAAACAAGTAAACAAACAATCAAATCTTTCCTGTTTATAATATTAAGTATAGATCATCATTTGCCATTACTATTTTTTCGTTAGCAATTCAAATGTCGACCCACTTTACGTCTGCTTTTATTTGGAAATCTTTATATTCTTTTTCGGTGAAGCACATTTTAATTTTAAAAATGGCAACGGAAAATTTTCATGTCTTTTAATTTAAAAAGTACACGTGAGTTATTTAACATTTTGATCATCATCGTAGTTTGGAAATGTGTTCAAATAGAGATTAGATGTTGCTTTTAAATAATTTGTACGAAAATCGTTTTTGTCCTTCCTCGACATTTTTTCTAAATTACTAAACATAGATGTTAATAAAATAAAAAACTTTCTTTGTTGATATTTTTTGTATTAAATTTGGAAGAAGGTCATTATTCAGAGGTGACACGCAGCGATCTATCAAATATTTTATCCTGCCAATATTCTCTGACTCAGCGAAAATATGGTAAAGTACGATCCTAAATATATAATAATAGAAATTCACGTTAGTAGGTTGGCCTACATTTTAAAACGGCGTACATTCTGTCCTGTTTTGTTTATACAGAATTTTATATTTATACTAGCTGTCGCTCGCGACTCTATCCATGCGGAATTAAAAAGGAAACTAATTAGAAAACCATGTTTTCTTCCAGACTATGCTTTACATCTATGTCAAATTTTATACTCCTGTAAATTAGGACATAGAATTTTTTGTAATACTTAATTATTCTGTAAACAAGTGAATACATATTTCTTCTAAACCCGTATTAATTATCTACTATTATTTTATTAAGTAATCATGAAAACAAGCAATTTTATGGATGTGAAAAATATATAGTTATAAATGTCAGCCGTTGTAAATACGAGTAGATGCCACCTCTGTACTATCGATTCCAAATTGCCTTATTTGCGGCCGCACTGGTTCGGATATCGGATACCCCATTCGTCATGTGGGTATTACGTATGTAGCTCTATGTTATTTATCGATTTTATTTGTTACAAAGTAAAATATCAATTCTTATTGTTTCGTATGATCTCTTAAAATTTTATGCATCAATTAGCAGTGCAGTGTTAGCATGATCAGTGCAGATATATGAAAAATGATTCTACAATAAGCCCGTGTGCATCTTCCCGTCCAAGACCCTTCAAGATCGGTGTTGGTGTTCCGGAGATTACCAGGAACAAACGCGCCCTGGCGGACAGACATACAGGCAGAAGACAGAGAAACAGATAAATGCTTTAAAAATGGGTTTTCATTATCAGTTAAATGAAGCGTTTAATAACATGAATAGATTTTGTTCATAATTAGTTGGATAGAACAAGTAAAAGTTATTTAAACAATTTAATCTCAGTATACCGGAGCCGCAGGAAATTTGCATCCGTCCCTTGCAATAACCAACGTGCACAGTCTGATAAAAGTTAGAAGGCCGCGCATATTTCCCCCGCGTGCGTCGCTGTTGTTAGTTCATATTGTGTTATCTATATCAACATATCGAGTTCGAGTACCTGTCGTAATGTACTCCTCGTGTTTTGCTACTTGCCGATTTATTGAATACTTAACAACTTGCCACATCACGTTACTGGTACTACATATCTTCGACTCTGATAAAATAGTTATATTATAAATTTGACTGCACAGATAAGTACTTGGTAAACAAGGTAAAAAGCTGTAGTGCAGAAAGATATGGTATCATGTTTCAGACGAAGATGTTGAGGAACATACGAAGTGGAAGAACCATATGGGATAGGGGCTAGGTGGAGAGGGAGTTGAGAAAGAAAAAGTGTCATAAGATTTTCAGCTAGCAACTAATATTTGAAGACTGGTACATGGCTTTAGGCTTAGGTTTCGTGACTGGTTTCTATAAAAAAAGCTATTTTATTTCGACAATGGAATAATAAAGTATACAAATATGTAACAGCACGAAAAGCGAAATTCATTTCGTTTAAAAATCGTGTTAAATTTCTCCCAAAAAACTACAACTCTATTTTTATGTTTAGTGCAAAAAAGATTCAAACGTACTTTATAAAGCATTCTCGTATAGCGTGCGTGAAAAATTTTTGAATGCAGAAAAAGAACTATTTAAAATAATCTGCTCTATAAACTTTTTGGCAACTTCATCGTTTGAAGAAACTATAAAAAAGTTCATTCTAAAATATGGCAAGTCATAATTGAAAATGACATGGATACTGTCAAAAGATATCAATGCAAAGTACGGACAGTATTGTATCGTAAGAAAATGAGTCACCAGAAAAAAATGTAGCTACGTAAGTAGATAGAGACGATTATTGCGCAAGTTGGTCGTCAGATCACTACGTCAGCTTCGTGAAATGATTTAATGTTACATAGTAATAGCGCAAAAGATAAGTTACATTTTGTAATCGGCTGTTGAGAGGAAGTAAAATTAATAGTGGATAAGAATAAGAACATTGCTTTTATCGGTGTAAATTGATTTGATGGTTATATGTTTAGTAGTTGACAAAAGATGGGACTTTCGATTCACCGTCGACGTTCAAATTCGTTTAAGTAAAGACATGTATCAATTTTGTCACTACACAGTTTAGCTTTTTCGTTCTTTTTACAATATTTCGCTAACGATATGAATTTATTCGATAATAATCGTAAAATCTTATAGCAGTTTTTGAAAAACTATTAAGATATTTCTCTATCCAATGTACGTAAAAGTTATTTTACATCAAAACATATGTGAATAATTACAATAACACTATAGATTTGAGAAAGTAATAGTGTTAGTTTGAGAAAATAAAAATTAATGTTCACAACAAGTTTGATGGGTCTACAAATTATCAAGTCTGTTCTTTCTCATTGAGAGATTATTTATAGAAAGCTAGGGCCGGTGCTGGCCGGTGCAGCGATACAACGGCACGTGTTTTCAATTAACAACCCACGCGCTATCTCACAACAACCAGCTTACAGCTTAATTATACATAACGTTTATTGAAGAAATATAATTTATTCTTTATACTCCCAGTGTAAGAACCAGTAATAATTTAAGTACTACCAACATTTTAATAAAATAGCTATCTTTTACGGAAGGATTTTAGTATTAATTTATTATTGCGTTGCTAGAATATTTTCTTATTTGTTTAATGAATTTGCTTTGTATTTATTTCACGGGTTAACACTGTTTTTTTTTGTTAAAACCTTTGCAGGTTACACGAAATAGCAACGATATGTCAAATAATAACGCGGTGTAATTTTACGACGGTATTGTTTATGGTGTTTTTACGCAATAGTAGTTTGCGTAATTCTTAACGAAATGCCTAATGAAACTGTTCGCGTGTTTCTATTCTCATCTGGCACAAGGCGTGTGGTAAATGTTCCAATGAAAAAACACACACTATATAAATACCGAAATGAAAAATTACCTTTGAAGTGAAAGTCTAAGAAAGAAATACCCAAAAGACTAAAAAATGTTTTTAAACGTTAATAAATAACTAACTAAAATTTTAACATATGATTGAAAAAATTGTTCATTTTAGCATTGCAATTGTAAAATCGATTGAATGATATGTTTGATAAATATAAAATAAATAAAATAAAACTATATATGTTCGTCATTTATTTGTACTTATTATGAGCAAAAAAATTGAGTTTCGTCTGCTCTGAAATACAATTATTTCATAATAAAAATTCATCGAGACCTTTGAACCACGGCATTCACGAAACGCACAAAAGAAATACTTTCAGCTTCGTAAACTAATTGATTCCTCTGAAATATACGAATGGGTAATCTTTTAATATGTGGAATAAAAACTAGAAAGATATTATTAACATTTAAGGAACTGTCGGTTTTATTTTCTCTATACTTTGCTTGCCTAGACATTTGTTCTTGTTTCAACTACAATTCTATCTGAGCAGTTTCTTTATTAAATAATGACTTTAGCAATAACGTTTAATTTACGTTACCGGTCGCGCAGAAGATTGTCAATAGTTACAGTTTAATCGAATTAGGACAAGTCATTCTTATGTACTGGTTGTTAACAAAGTGTACAAGGATTCCGTTTGTTTTTCTTTTGGAGTGAGGGAACCCTAATAATCATGACTAGTAGAAATGTGTAATGTGTAATGGCAGGTAATGAAGGCCGCGTTAAATGTTTTCTTTTTCTTTATTGTTAGCTTGTTCCAGAGGCTTTTACGAGTAAATTGTAATAAAAATGGCAACAGGAAAGTGGGATCCCAGGCCCGGAGTTTTTATTTATAGCTGAGCTCTCCCGGCGACTGTTATCTCTATAATAATATTCGTCAAACACGTGCACGCTATGTATGGAATACGAATATACGATATGTAAGTTAAAATTACATATAAAATAAACTTCAAACAAAGAAACCGAAGCTTTTCTATGGTGCGATATTTCATTCAAATCGAATTTTCTAAGGCATTGAACTTGAAAGTAACGGAGAAATAATTTCATATTAAATGTCTGGTTAATCTCGTTGTCTCTGTAAATGTAAATACGACATTTTATTTTCCAAGTAGCATACAAAGACTGATGTAGTGAAATTAATCTAGCTTTGAGCTACGCGGGCAGAGCTCTATGCCGTTCTTAAACGAAAGCCGTATTACAAAAGGATTAAAACTCCGTAGTGCACATCCTATTAAAAACAAGGGAGAGGGATTGAATCTCCAATGTTTTCCGTATTACAGCTAACCATAAAGAAAAAAGCATGCTCGGTTAGACTAAATAACGTTTTGAAAAGCTATAATAATTTCTATCATATCCATTCTGTTTTGTTATATATTAGTTTCAAACTCTCCAAATTGATTGTCTTAAAAGCAAATAGGAGAATCTAAGTAATAGTCATTATCGTAGGCTTGTAATACGTTGTCCAAAATTATCTAGTTAAACACTATTTGCAAAGGTTTTGTTTGTAGAGTCCTATATTTAATTACATAAAGTCTTAATTACAATTAATTCGTTAACAAAAGTTAACCTGTAATGAGCGAATGAGCTGAATAATAATACGTACGAGTCTGTAAGATTGTGTAGGAAATCAATGAACATATGAAGGTAATGAAAAACCCAAGCATAATTTCTATAATATATATATATATATCATTCACTCCAAATACAATGCATAGGTATGTAGAAATTATGCTTGGGTTTTTCATTACCTTCATATGTTCATTGATTTCCTACACAATCTTACAGACTCGTACGTATTATTATTCACCTCATTCGCTCATTACAGGTCAGGTCATAAGTCTGAGATTATAGTTATAAATATTTATATAGACAGACAAGGAATCACTTAACATCAGGTGAACAAGTGAGAGCAATAATCATTAGCAAAGCTCGTCAACACCCACGCTTGCAGACTGTTCGCCTTCCCACGATTTTCTTGTTTTATAAGAGGCATTTATAAAGGTACGATGGGATCAACGGTTCATACCTTTCCAGGATTATTTGTGCTTTTATGTATTTAAATTATATCATACACGATATAAATATAGTATATGAAAATTTTGTTTTATTAAGGATATAAAAATCAAATTGTTTCGTGTTTAATTAATTTGTATAGTGTATTTTTTTGTTTTTTTTCCTTTAACGGTGGCAACTTTATGTGGACACGTTTCCTGAATAACGGACAACTGAATTCTTATCTTATCTTTGCAAGTACACAGTTTTATGTTATGTTGTGCAATAAACATTAAATACACGCTGTAAATGGTAAATAGAATTTATAGTCATGTATAACGTACTTGTATATTTTTGTATGACATATATTTATTATAATTATAAATTTTTCATTTGATTCAAATAATGTGGAGATTAATAAAAGAAATGAATGATACTAATGTCATTAAAAAAATATTACCTAAAGGTTTCTTTCCGAAAGTATTAAAAGATTCGTTATAATTTCTTTTAAAGACAACAGACTACAGAAAATAGGGATTGCCCGAAATTCTCTTTCAATCTTATTCAATTAGAAAGAAAGCCGCTGTAATGCCCACGTATTTTCAACAGAAAAGAAATAAATAAAACCCAATGTATAGACTTACTGGCGACCGATACTTAGAATAAAATCTTCTAATCGAAAAGAAAAAGAAAAATATTACAATGAATTTGAACAACGTAAGCTAATGTAACTTTTACAGATTGAAAGAAATCCTTCCCACTACGCTACACGTTTTCTCCATTATATTATAGTAGCTTAATGCTTCTGAAAGCCAAGGGTGGCAAATGGTATTGCTAAGACGTAATTCCGACACAGCTTGGTTAAAGCAGTGAATAATTGATCCGGTATCGGTTCTATGGTTTAATTCATAGATTAATGTTAGTCGTAATGGTACTTCTATGATTGAATCAGGAATGTTTTTATTTTAGAAGGTATGTACATCGACTGCTGTTGCCTCTACAGTTGGGCTTGATTAAGATAATTTTTATCATCGTGTAAACATTTCTAATGAATTAACTATTACAAGTTATTAAGAACCACTTGCAATGTTGAAAGTAAAAAGCCTCGTTTACAAGTAGGTACTTATGTATACAAAAGGTAGCAAAGCAACTCACGCGTCGCGTCTGGTTCGCTCGTCCCAAAATTTGTCCCAGAATGTGGATCTGTTTTTAATTCTGAGCACGCTGGTGCTGAGGGTTCGAGGTAGTGTACCGCCACTGCTGCTGGCCGACACACCGGTCGACATGCTGTGTTCCGAAGCCGAGCTCTTCGCAATGAACGTTGCGCCCCCGCCGGCGCACAGCCGGTCCGACTGCGAGCCCGAGCGCTTCATTGTCATCTCACCAAGCGCCTAGCTACGCACTACATTATTTGACCCGATGAAACGAGCAATTGACTGATCTCCTGGATTCCCGCACTATTATCAGATAACGCTCCCTATACCATCTCCCCATCTGATGTAGCCGTTTAATTCAATACCACCTAACAAGGTTACGCGAGCGAACTTGATTTGGGTGTGAATTATTTTTATTTAATTAATGACCGAACTATGAGATAATAATGTACGAGAGCTTATGCATTTATCACACGCGCGTTATAGGCGCTGGAGCAACTAGTGTTCTGAATGCATCGATAAAAACACAAGCTTACAATCGATAGTACATATGTAGTTTACAACCGAGTAAATAAATATTTAAGCCGCGTCGACACTAAGATTCTATCGGAACATGGGCTAGAGCTAGTGAACGACCTCGGTGGTCCGTCTTCACACGTAATGTACGTTTGTTATATTAGTATTGATACAATCCCGCACTGCGTATCGTAAGGGATCTCGGCGTGCGTGATCTCGCGTTAGGAAAGTGCGGGGCTTATTTGTGCCCGCTCGAAGATCGAAGGGCGTCCGTACGTTCGGTAGCGTGCCGCCGACGCGGCTGGCGGACTCTCAATGAGGAGGACCGGCGGCGAGGAACGGCGCGGGGAGGAACCGGGGACGGAGAGGGGGTACGTCGCACTCGCCCGGCGCGCGGCTCCGCCCGAGGATAAATTTGGCGCTTATGGAAACTGGCGGTGGGCGCCGGTAATCAATGTTCGACGTGGAAATCGAGGGTCGCGCGAGCATTATCCTACGCGACTCGGTTCCAGGTGAAAGTGTCGCCGAATATTAGCTAGATCCTAGTATTGTTTTGACTAGTATAACTGAATTTCCTGCATCGATCCGTGACGTTTACTGTGAGATTGCACGTCGCTCTACGTGACATAAAGGGAATGTTTTGTCTTAAATACGTATAAAGGATTTCATTGAATAAACAAATTAATTAAAGTGTTTTATTCATGTATAACTTAACGATATTAAAGAATATATAGTCGCAATATCAAACAACTTTTTATTACAAATGATTTTGTATAAAAGTTAACTATTTCTTCAATTATTCGTGATTAGATTGATTGAAAAATCTAAAGAAGGAAAGACAGTCGGAGAGCCCGAATTGATTTAATGGACGTCGGTCCTAGGTAAACTGTAATGGGTTAATTCAATTTCGCTTTCACGTAATCCTTTGAAGATGTTTATTTTGTCTCTACAATGTGTTCATATTGTTTAACTAAGATAGAAGACCAGTACAAGCACCATAATTATAATAATTAAAGTGATTAATAAAAAGAGATTAGCAAAAAATATCGTACTCTGGATATACTTTGTTATGAATTAAAAAAACAGTGAATATAATTTAATTAACAAGAAGAATTACGTTCCTTTTGTAATAGAAATATCTTTCTCTTGTCACGTAACATGGGCGTGGTGTGCTTTAGTTACAAGAAGGCTGTAGTCGGCTTATGTTGATTACTGTCTGCTGAACTCTCACAATAAAATAGAGAAAATATCCTATTTGAGAACCTAAAGCCGACTACAGTTACATTACTTAAAACATGTTTTCGATTACTAACAATTTTCAATTTAATCGTAGCAAACAGTTTGTTTGCTAAAATACTGCCTCTTAAAGGCAAACTGTACTAAAACAATTGCTGTGTGAAATATAAGTATTAGCTTATATACACTAAAGAAAAGTCATGTATAATTAATATATATATTTTTGTATATTAATATTCAATTACTTTTATTTGATTTGTTAATAGTTTTAAAATAAAGGATTTACTTGTCTGGCACATTCAAAGAACTTTTGATTGCTTTATGCAAGTATTTAATTTAATTAAAACTTAATACCTTGTCAAAAAGATATTTAAACTTTGAATAGATAAAAGACAGTAAAAACAAATTATATTCATAGACATAAATGTAGATGTATTAACGTGAAGTTATTATTATTGCAGACGTGCACAGAACAAAGGAAAATTCAAACGACAAGTTATGAAAAACCAACAGTAAATATTAGTGACTAGACGGCAAATGTACTTTTATTTACTATGAGAAATCCTTCCTTTAACTAGTTTTTATATTATTTATTAAGTTATTTAATTGTTTTAATAATTTGATATTTATAACCTATCAACACATGTAATATCCTTACAAGTTATAAAGAGAAAAACTGGCACTGATTGCTAACTACTGCTCTCTTTAAAATTTCTTTCACTGTAAAAAAATTGCTATCAGAAGGTATCTTAATATAGTTTAATTCTTTGTTTCTTCTTCTATTTACCCAAGCTAAGCTGGCCATGTTACTACTAAGGTAGAAGAGTGAATCTGATGATGGCTACACGTAATTTTTATGACAGTAAAGTAAAACCTGTAAAACTTACCTTTACACAAGTTTATATAGAGTTTGCTACATTAACACGGAAAGCATAAACGTGTTGAGGTAACGTAAAATATACATGGTAATAAAGGAGAAAGCATTAAGGGACAACGAGCGGAGCAGTATGTCTACACAAAGCCCATGCAATATGCTTGCATGCGTGTTATCCTAGTACATACGCTCTGTCCAGTTGTGCAGCCTCGGCCTCCTTGAATCTGCAAGCAATTAAAAAAATATGGAAAAGAAAGATAGAACGGAGGAAACAATTATTCTCACCTAAGCATTCGCAATAACGTTATAACCTAACATCCAACAAAACTGGTATGAACATATTATTGAATTCTGGCAGAAAGAAATATGAAGATTTCGAATACAAAAATCTCTTTTTCAGCTTAAGTTTGCAATATTATTCGTGATCAAAGACAAAGCGTACTATATAACATTGTTACCATTTCGTTGGATATAAGGCTTAATGCGGGGTTCGGCTTCACATCAATTTATATTGTGCTAGAGTAGTGTTTCGCAGGCTTTGTTGTGATAGTGGGAAATATAGCGTGGAGAGTTAGGTCGCATCGATGTCCAGCCGCTCACTTTACTCAGGACTACCACAATTACTCTCAGCATACACAAGACAACACAATTTAGGATTCATTCATCACATTGAACGCATGCTTACATCTCAATGTAGAGTGTGTGAGTAAGCTCTACTTAGATGTTAGTCGACACAACATTTATATGCAATATTTTATAACCAGCTTACTTTGTCCCTTCCAAATCGGTGTCTTGTAATGTGACCTGCTTGTTTTGGTGCGGCGTGTTTCTAACCATTGGTTTCTGAGATCAAAATCTCTGTATAAAACATATCGTCATCCTTATCATTATCTTTGACAAAACTGAGATAAGAATATGTTTTAATCGGAATTTCGATCTCAGAAACCCATGGTAAGTACAATTTCACTGTGTCTAAAATTGTGTACAACGTGGTATTTTGTTTTTAATAAGTAGTAACAATACTTCATATTTTACACGATCAAAGTGTATAAAAGTTATACGAAATTTCCATAAAAATATTAGATTGTTAATGAAAAGAACAACTTTATTGTGTAAATCTTCATTATCAACTTAAAGTATTATTAAAAAAATATATAATTCGTTTTTAATAGGAAACGTCATAATAGAACATAAAATGTCATTATTCTTGAATAAATAGTCATCTCGAATATGAAACGTTTGTCAGAATACAAACAATTCCAATATAATTATTCTAGCATATTCAAGAATGTTCTACAATGTTGATTGTATTTACGTTTATTGCAATTATTTTATACAGCAAAAGAGCATACTTAATTAAAACATCACGTTACGATGAATCATTTTAAAGACATTTAAGTAACCTTTAATTACTATGTTGTTTTTATCAGACAAAGTCGTTTAATTTAAAGTGAATAACGTACAAAAGTATTAGCAATATTTGTAATTTTGAATGAAACTATACGATTATTATAGAACCGTGATTTAATATTCAACACTTTTATTTGAACAAAACGAAGTGTGTATTCATTCTATTATCAACAACTGGTTAAGTTTTCGGCTTTATAGTAATTTGTAAGGATAATAGTAACGTTGAACTTATTATTTGGCAAGTTTCGTACGAATAATTATTATGATGCCGTAAATAGTGGAAATTCGATGAACTGGACTCATTATTGGATAATCCAAATAAACAAAAGAAAGTTGTATTCTGTCATGTGGTTCCATACTCAATATACATACAATTAGATTTTTGTTAAAAGATAACAAAAATCTTTTACCTTTCAATTAAAATGAAGGACAAAAAATTTAAATTTTTCTGCTCTGTGCTTAATGTTCAATAATTACTTGAAAAATTGTCCATATTGTTAAGGGATCGGAAAAGTTATAAAAGCTTTTTGAAAGTTATACGAACCGAGATTCTAATGCAATTCATTCGAAGTCGTTTAAAATTTAACACTTTTAAAATCTATTATAGTATCAAATCATTTTTTTAAAGTAAATTTAGGAAATATTTTTTTTCATATTCTATTAAGTAAAGAGTAGTTACGTTTATTTTGAAGTAATATCAATAAGAGAAGGTTAAATTTACATTATAATCAATTGCTGTATAATTTGGATAAGGACTTCTGAAAACTTAAGGTAAAATTATTACATTTTATTGTATACCTTTCATTGTTTTAGGAATAATGAAATTAACTCGGTTTATGTAAATTCCTATTAAATTACACTCACTAAAATAATTTTGCTACGAAGAACGAAATTCATATTAATATTTTTAAGATATTTTATTCGTTGTACCATCTTACTATTTAGCTTATACTATAATCTAGAATGAATACAAAATTATAAATCTTATTAACCATCAGTTTCGGCCACCAAAACACTTGAACAGAAACATATATTTATCCCTCTCAATGGCTTTGAAAATAAAAGAGACAGCAACATGTTGTAAAACAACTACAATAAAGTTTTATAGTTTTAGACTTTCCATTGTTAGAAGTGGCTAATTTATTTAACCCGAAAGTTGTATAAAGATTGAAAGATCACTATTGTTTTCAATATATCTGAACAGACAACAAAATACAAGTATAAGAAATATTTTGGACATAAGCATTTTCAATAAAGCCAATTCTTTTTTAATATGTATTGAACTTATTCATGTAATATTTCAGACATGACTGATCTGACATTTATGATTATACTATGTTATTTTCTAGACAGACAATATAATAAGATAAACAATCTTTAATACTTAGAAAGTATTAAAGATTGTTTATTGATCACTTGCTTATAAGATACAGATTTGAAGTCATTCTTTACCATCTACCATTTTGTAAAAATAACTAAGAAGTGCCTCTAAATAGCTTTGGCCTTATTGTAGCTTTCGCTTAAAAAAATGATTTAAATATTAATATAATTAGTATATAATTTACTTGTTATAAGTAAATATTTGCTAAATCGCTAAACAAACGTAAAATAGTTTTCCCAACTATTTTATTATTGTGTTTTAGTCCTGTTTTCAGTGCATGAAAAATGACATTAGAAGGGCTTTGAATTTCAATTTTAATTTCATGAAATCTTCTATTTATAGCTTTCGGGTGTATTAAGTTAGACGCCAAATACAGTGTATGTGTACAGTTGTATATAAATGTCATAAACGTTCAGCTGCAGTGTCGACCGGTCACCAATTCACTGAAAATTCAAGAGCTGAGTCGTGATCACTCGAGCTTTTACCGCGGAAAGTTTATTTAAAATTCCATATTAAGTATCAAAAATTATTTATCTGTATATTTCTTTATAGTAGAGCTTTACCTTATTGCTTAGTTGCAATTTATTTTAATTCGAGTTCTGCGATGTACATAACAAAAACATAATGCATTTTCTTTGACAAAACAATAGACGATTCGCTATTTCTGCTAAAGACTTTGTGTTGCACCTTGTGACACCAATGTCAATCTAAATTGTCAAATTACCAGCATGAATTTTTTTTTAATTAATCATATAACGATTTATGTGAATGTGTCAGGTTTAGTTCATAGTTTTGATCAGATGTAAACTTACAAGTTTATTTGTTAAGATAAACATAATGTGTTTTATGGAGGCAAGAATAAATTGTATGTGTCAGTATAATATTTAGGTTTAAATCTCGCTGTGCACTTACCTTTCGCTGGCGATGGAACTATTCCTGGACATCGACTTCGGCGACATCTCGAAGTCGGAGTCAGATCGGTAGAGAAAGGACTCGCGGCGCTGCGGCATTGCCTGCAGCACCAGTGCGGCGGAGGGGGAGCCCCCCTCCAGCGGGGAGCGCGCGCCCCCCGCGCCGCCTGCCGCCCCACCATTCTCGACGTCGAAGCTGAAACAAAACACAAAGGAATTAATCATATGGCATGGGAAAAACGACGTTGGAACCATTACCTCTAAGGGTACTTCAAGAAGAAACCCTACTTTAAGAAGATTTTCCTTATATACCAGTACCTCATAAGCAGTACATAACATCTGATATTGAAGATCTTCATGGAAATCAGCAATTTTAATTTAATAGACTTTTTGCAATATTATGTTTATTCATATAGAACTAAAGTAAAGATTCAAAAGTAGGTCAATCATAACTAACAGGATTTGCTCCTAACATTTTATAACAACTTAACTTAAAAAAAACTTATGACAAGCTTTCAAAAGTTGCGTCACCTGTTGTTTTCAGTAGTTGAAATTCGAAACAGTTTGATATTATATACCAACGAATATAAAGAAATAATATTTATTAATTTGGGTAATTGTAATAAAGATACTGTTTTTTTAAATATATTTCTTGCAGAAACTTATTTTCAATTGGATAATAACTTCAATGTTTTAAGTAACAAAGACATTTCGTAACAGATAAGAATTTATTGAAGAAACATTATCGATATCGATAGATAAGTATCTGTGCATTTTATCTTTTGCTACTGTATTAAATTGTTTATTTCTTCTTATGTACTTCGATCATAAAATTTTATCAAACACACAATTAGGTATCAGACAATCAGCAGCGTACATTTGTCAGTACGTATATATTTGGCACGTGTAAATAAAGAGGAAATTTTTGATTGTTTCTTTGCATTCAATAGGCTACGAAACTACAGAACCGATTTGAAAAATTTCACTATTCTCAAGTTACAATATCGGGGATGTCATAGGCTATATTTATTACTTGTCGTTTAAAATATTTTTTTAGATATAAGTTTGGCTTCATTTTTAAAATTATTGATTTTCGTAGTTTCAATTTGATTTTATAACTATCGTCTATCACTACACTTATGAAGATAAAAAACTGGCCACGTGGATATCCACGATATGGATATTCACAGTATGGATATTAAAACTAATACTTGTTTTTTTTTTGCTTCCTCGTACATACGTTTGTTATTCTAATACATTATTAAAACTATCCATTTTATATGAAAATATTAAAACTACATGTTTAAATTAAATGTTTTCAGGAGGAGGTGACAGCGACATCTATTTTCATGAACACATTAATATCAGTCTCACAAATCCGTGAAACGTTTCAACGACAACTTAACGTTCGTTGCTGCCACAAGAGGTCGCTGTTTCTAAGTATTTCGTAGCATTTCAATAAAAATTATAAATATACTGCAATAATTAAGAATTCATGTATTATGTATATTGTTTATTACTAATAAATATTATATATTTATTAGCTTATATTTAAATTACACATTTATTTTGCTAGCTAAACAAAGACAACTTACTAACTATTTAATAACCCTCTATGGTGGGCGATATCGATTTTATACGTAAATAGCTCAAATACAGAGTGATTTTTTTTAAATTCAGCTCCAAATAACCGAGAAGCCAGACAGACTGCATATTGATTTAGCACTCGCTTACGAATAAAACCGAATTACACACTCGCACTTCGCACTAGAGATCTTATTCGAAGACACAAAATACTTACATTGTAATATATTCTCAAGAAATCATGAACTCATGTTAATCTGATGCTATTTACAATTTAAAACATTTTCAATTAAATCGTAAGTATACGTTAATGAATCAGTAATCAAAAGATATACTTATATTGCGTGCATTACCAAAAAAAGCCGTGATTTGGGCAAGGAGACGCGACATAATCCGATAATCGTATTAGAGACCGGCGGATGGATTGACTTCGATTGGTTTCCACTATCTCTCTGCAGGCGTAAGGAACAATTACTACACAAAATGGGATTAACGATATCTTTAGACATTTTGTCAACGTACGTCTAAATTAGAAACTGTAGAGATAGTGTAAAAGATTTCTTATAACTTTTTGGCATCACAGACAGCAGCGGGATTAAAATTTAAAACAAAAAAACTTTTATTTTATGCGCCCAGCATGGATTGGAAAGTGAATTAGGCTTTTTATATTATAAGGTGGCAAATGAGCAAGCGGCCACCCAGATTCGCCAAAATAGCTAAGCGACCACTGACAATAGACATCAAGAAATGCAGACGTGTTACCTTCCTTTAATCAATTGAGGAGGGGATGTACTGAAAGAGGATATTTCCCCTTTCTGTGTGTCTCCTTCTCCGCCAATCTCACTTTCTTTTCCAATTATTTTCATGTAAGAAAAGAGTAAGAAAGAATGTGGACTAAGATAAGATCTCCGGCACGCACACTGATCAGGCGAAATGCGGAATTGCTTCCACTTTATGCCTGTCTTCTGTGTGTTTTCATGCAAGCAACTAAACACTACCTAACTCATAGTACCTCAGTACATTTATTTTAATGTAATTTTCGTATATTTATGCGACGATATTAGCTCAATATTGTCGGCTTAAAATAAGCGGAATGGAGATTTACTGCTGTGTACGTATAGGCGGCGTCTCTACTGAGATTGCCAATCGGCTTGCCAAGCAATTCGATGACGTGCAATATAATTTTATACAGATTTTGTATATTTTTGTGATTTACTTATTTAGGCATGTAATATTTCATTAAAGTGACATAAAATAAATAGCAAAGGTACATGAGATATCTTATTACTACTAAAAATATTTTTTATAGTCTAGAACCTAGCTGATTACTTGTGATCTAGATCTGGAATCTAGATCACAAGTAATCAGCTTATAGGGAATTTATAGAAATATTAATAGAATATATTTATAGGAATAGTCCAGACTATTGGTTACAGGTTCCAGACCATAGTTTTAAGGACCGTATGAAAATACATTTAATCAAGTTTAAAGGAATGGTAAATTCCCTATAATTAAATTCCTTTAGGATCGTAGGAAGTGAACCTGATAATGACATTTTAGACAGTTTTATGCGTAACATTGATATATATTTTTCTAGTTAAAAATTAGATAATAAATGTTTTCGAAGTGATTGAGAAATGAGATAAACGCATCTCTTCTATTTTAGCGCGCCCTCGTGATACGCCTACCATTTATAAATCTACATTAATCTGTCTACGAGTTAGTTACACTGGTATACTCGTTATATCAATGTAATAAATATAATTGTTTAACAGTATCTATATATAAGATACTTGTAAACTTATGATTAAAAAGTAAATTAAAAAAAAATAGTTTCTTACTAGACCGACATCTTTGAATTCATAAAAGCTACACGTGCCTCTTTAGATGACATATTCAATACGAAAAGTCGTTGTTTTATGGAAAGTGTTAAGAAAACACCTTAAGTAGATTTATTAAGTTAAGCATTAAGTTGTTTCTTGATGTTGTCAATCCATCATTAAATATACCACTGGATACTCATAACGAGTTATTTTCGATGTGATTTGTATATACCTGCCAGTAGTCCGTCTTCTTGCGGACACTGGCGGCCTCCTCAATGGCCGCCGCGAAGCCCCACGTGCACTCCATCGTCTCGGAGCCTCACTCCACCTGTATAGTCCACCCAACGCTCCAAGTCAGACCACTACTCCAGTCAGATCACCATAGTATCATCGCACCGCGCATATTGCAAACATAATGAATTTTAATTGTAAATATGTAATCAATTTAAATATAGAAACATAGGTGTAATTATTCTATTTCAAGTGCATGTGATGTGACAAATATTAATTGAACGATCGCATTATTAAGATAAGAATAAAACGAAAGCAACACAGTTATCTTTTACCGTAAGCCGAATGGATTCCACGCGTATTTTTTATCAACGCTCATAAATCAGTTGGCATTATTTGTATTAGCATACGTTTACTTTGCCACTTCTTGACTTTGGAACACAAGTGTGTATAGCCAGACAGCAAGGCGACATCCGGTCGCCGGCCTTTGATGAATAATGGCGGGATTCCAGGGTGCGTGATTTTGCGACCGCTGACGACCACGGACGGTCACGCATTTGAATTAACGACACAAAGTGATCTAATCTGAATTTGGATGGATACAAAGGTCGATCGAAAAAAGTACAGATGAGTTGTGAAAGAGTACATGTGTAAGATTGGAGTGAAATTAGATATGACGGCTGATTATGCAAGGAAAAGTAGTAGTTACTGTGTCGACCATTAATTATTAAACACATCAAACTTTTTATAACAAAATTCAAAAAAGATCTTAACTAAGTTTTTGTAACTTTATTTATTTGCTGTGTACTGGTACATTAGTTCTTTTAAAATATTTATTTCGGTTTAATAAATTCTATAGACAGTTGTAGAAATTTTTACGTGACTCTTTTAAGTGTGATATTGTAACCATCGTCAGCTCACTATACGTCCCCACTTAGGCTCAGAGCCTACCCTAAGTTGGGGGTGACAATGATATTGTAACTAAGGGTATATTAATATCAAAAATGTTGATACACTATGATATGAATGTATTGAAAGTACTCAAGGGATACTCGATTTTATAAGATTATCTGATAAGATTGCGACAATTGGAGTAACGTTGCTATGGGAATTATGAATAGTGATAAATTGATTTATCATAGATAACAATAATTATCTATAGCCACGATCAAATCATATTTACAGCTTTAAAATAAATATTCAGCTTCTGTTCAATAGCAAACTGATATTAAGAATAATAAATTCTATATTTAAAATAAAGGTTAAAAATAAATTTTTAACCTTTGAAATAAATAAATTTTTAACTGAAATTAAAATTTCAGTTTTTAACATATTTGTTCCATTAAGTTTGGGCACTTGACTATGCACACTTACTTTTATCATCCACTAAGCCAATTCCCTACAGTGCGATCGGCATATTATGTTCTACTCTTCTACACATCTCTATGAGTATTCTGATGCTGTATTATCTAAATAATGAAAGCTAAATAAGCTTAAAGTAATCAAAATTTTATAGATTTTAGCAAAATGTGTAGGAGAGGTATCACGAAATAAGTAGTAATTAGCTTTTTTAATTGTTATTGATTCTTTTAATCGATTTATAAGTATTATAAATTATGTGCGTTTGTGCAGCGTTTTTTTTAATTTGAATGCGTTGGATATTAAGGCGTCACTTTTAATTTAAAATGATACGAATGTATTCCTTGTATTTGTACTGCAGCAATGTAAGATACGAGAGAAAGTTGCCTTGTTTTTATTACGTTGCACATTTTATTGATGTCGTTAAACTTTAACGTCTTTAAACTGTTGGATAAAGATGCAAATTCTAGAACCTTTTTGAAAATTTATTTAAGAATTTTTGGTTGATTTGTGTAACTTTATAATATTTATTTTTATGTCCCAAAATAAGCATTAATTTGTCCTAATTCATAGGAAATTCTGATCGTATAAAATAAGACTTAAGCGTCAATTAAAAAAAAACATGTCAATATTTTCGACATTGAGAAGGTGAAGGATATTGAATGTATTGTTATCAATAAATCGTATCCATAAAAATATATCGATAAAAATCGATTCGTTCAACCGGTACATTGTGATTGGTCAATTAAATCCAATATAGAGCTAAATTCAGGCTCGGTTAGACACGAAATGTTTTATTGAAAGGAATGCGTCGCACCTACGACGCCTCACTACATTCCTGTGATTAAATCTTTCATTATATTTATTGATATTTATTGTCTATGAAGTTCGTTATAAATTGCTTCATAAACTACCTAACCTTGTTCCGAAATATGCATTTGTAGATCGCAATTGTAATATTTTATGCTCATTTCTGAAGTGCGAAGACGTCAATAAATTTTAAAACCTTTTAACGCATCGGTTATTAACAATCTATGTGAATTATAATAGAAGTTGCTTTTATGCGTGAACTATATGCTTATGCGATGGTTAATTAATGATATCATATACTAATATACCGCGCATGCACTTAGTGTCCAGCTTTTATCATTAATAATAAATACGTCTACTGGCAAAGTGGATGCGATGTATGCTACCTATGTATATATAAGCATCGTTGGCATAACACGTGTGTTATTTATAGTGGTCGTTGACCTTTAGTTTTGTGTCTTTTTTCCGAGGAAAGTTATGTAAATAGAGCCCTAACTTGGGGACGGTTGTCGATAGTTCAAGATTATATTGCCTCAACACCACTATCGTGCCGAGGTACATGACAGTACCGTGGCGGCCTTCAGTAATCATCAACGTCATTATATCATTACTCGCGACTAGATAACAACTAATTGCTGTAGAATTCTTATTCGCTTGCGAATGCTTTCTAGAATATAAAATTTACAATTTTTTGTTAATAAATCGTTTGATGTCGACATCAGCTATACATAAAACGATCCTCTGAGAGCTTTAGTATTGATCGCTGCACATTTTTTAGTTTCAACGTTAAATAAGCAAGTCTGATTTACGGAATGTACTCCAAAAGGCAAATAATAAGAATAAGGCAAATTTAAATGGCTTAATATGCAAACTCCCATGTTTCATTTTGTGTAACGATTCTAAGACAAACGTTATCATTTTCAGACACCCTGTGCGACCCTATTAAATTTAAGCGACCGAAACAAACGTCGTGTGTTGTTTCAGCGGCGACGAACGAACGTAGTTCGTGGACCTTTTGGAGTGATCTCCACTGCTGGTCTGACTGGAGCTGGTGGTGGTGGTGCTGAGCGTGGACAAGTCGCTAGATGCGCGGGCGGAGCGCAACCGCGGCAGCACCGGTGCCTCGTCCGTATCGCAATCGCCCTCGCCGTCGGGCGGGGTCTCAGGGTCACAGGACCAGCCGAGCGCGCGCGCCGCCGTCCACACAGCAAACACCAGGCTCAGCATGGTGCGGCTAGCGCAGTGCCGGCCGCCGCGCGCCTCGACCAGCCGCCCCGCACACTCCGCACGCCCGCACATGCATCACAGTCCAACGTGCACGTGCACCGCGCGCTCGCCTCGCCGCGCACACGACCACTACTGCACTCGCCTCGACACGCGGCCTACTCGTTCTCCGTATGATGTTATCGTCATATCTTCACTTCACTGCTAATCAACGGTTTTTATAAAAATCTGTTTATATAATTATTCGCACGAAACCATCGAGTCGTCTATCGCGTTCACTCATTGTTTATAAATCGACGGGCGCGGTGTCGTGCGGCCTGCGGCGGCGGTATGGTGGGGCACGCCGACGCGTGTTGATGTTATTTGTGTTCGTCGCGGTCGCGGCACGGGCTCGCGCTCGCGGAGATAGTCCGTGACGCGGCACTGTTGACGTTCGCGCGGCGCGGGGAACATGAGTGCCGACGTCACTCAGCGCGCCGCCCGGCTCACCCGCGCCGCCACTCGGTGAAAGGGCACCTTCTATATTCGTAAGCGAACTGCGATCACATCACTGTCAGCATGCAATGCCGGTGCGTAGTTTATATCGGCGAGTCGGCACTTGTTGCACGCGCGGCGAGTGTCTGGGCGCGCAGGTTGCGGGGTCGGCGAATCGATTACAAGGAAACGTGCACGGAAGTGCGTGCCGAGTCGTTCGGCAACCGGGAGATCGCGCTAACGCCGTTTCAGCCGGGAGCGGCGTGACGGAGCATCCTGCGGCTGCCCGGCGGCCATGTTGGCCGCCATCTTGCCGGGGGTCGCACGGGGCGACCCGCATGCGTACGGCGGCACGCAGACTCGGGTTGGAAAGGACGCAAGTCGCGGCGGCGGGCGAACGCGATCGGGCCCTTGTATCCCTCTCTCAAGGACCAAATCGACGGGCCGCCACGGTGCGTTCGTTTGTAGGTCACGCGAAAGCCCCCAATGACTGAACTGAAGCTTGCTACGGATCACCGAGACTACTTTCAGTTTAATAAATTTAGGTTAAGGTATATTGATGTGTTAATATTATGAATAACGTAAACGTAATTATTATTATTTCAGACGGGACAATCAAATCATCATCGATTCTTAACGTTGTTTAAATACATCATTTTCAAAACCGAAAAAGCAGGCGTACATCACTTAAAACATCAATCATCATCGATTCTTAACGTTGTTTAAATACATCATTTTCAAAACCGAAAAAGCAGGCGTACATCACTTAAAACATCATCCAACATTCATATTGCCATATATCACCTAGACAATACGAAAAGAAAAAATCATTCATTTCAGAATTAGATCGCTACGTATTACGTTGTCCAATTACTACGTTGTTTTTTTTAATTATGTCACTTATCAATACACACAATACAATAAAGACTATCAATCTAATATTTATGTAATCATGTGGCCATAGAATTAAGGCAACATAATGGTACAACTTGTGAAGGGTTAAAGTATATGATCAATAAGACTAACTTTTTTCCTTAATATTGTCCAGCCTTGTCTTTCACCGTCACTCGATACAAAGAGTTAAAGTGATTTCAACGTATCTTACGTAATCCATTATTTCTAAGTAAAATACACAATAATAGTGAATACAATGAATAAGTACATCTTTCAATCAATTTTACTTGGTTTACATAAATTAGAAGTTAAACGACATACACTTGACTATCTTGAAAAGAGCTTCAAACCATATTTCAGGATTCGGTTAACAAAACTGAATGAGTAATTATTTTTATGTTTTTGCGGTACTTGAACGACTTTCTTTTGTAAGGAATAGTCGATTTGAAGGAAAAAAACACGTGGCATTTGAACTTGACCGGTGCCGTCGCCCTTATAACGAGGATGAACTTAGAACTTAGCTACCACGCTAAATAGATAAAATATCTAAGTGCCAAGACGAATTATTTAATCGTTATAAAAACTCGAAAATCCACACTTAGTCACTATGAAATTTGCTTAATGTGGTTTCAGTATTATAAATACACGCTAAGGGTCCTCTTAATAGACAATTAAATGACAGTGTGTGTCAGTAATACGCTCTTAAAGCGTACTTTTTTTACAAAAACATTTTTGATTACGCTGATATAAAAAAGTTAATGTTAGCTGAAAAAATATAAACGTTTTATAAAACATAAAAGCACGTTAAAATTTTTCGGAACCTAATTTGTGCGAGCTTTTTACCGTTCCCTTTCCTCTCGCTTCATCAACCTTCATCCCCCCGTACACGCGCCTCGCTTATTAATAACTTTTTTATTTTATTTTTTAAATTATAATTACAAAATTTACCTCACCTATACAGATTTAATGTTCGTTCGTAGGTTTAATTTGAATTTCTTGTTTGGTAAATAGCTTTTGGTTCAGTTTAAAGGTCATATAATTCAGGCTATATATGTATATATACGGATATGAATCCGACTTAAAGGAAATATGAAAATTATGAAACTATTAAATCGCCTATAATTTTTGTGAATGTTTTTACAGTAGTAATTTATATCATCATTAATAAATAAAGTTTTTTAGTTAATTTTTATTCATTATAAGTATAAAACTTATCATATTCTGATCGAGAAACTGGAGTTCAATACCGGAATCTATGCACACACATGTACTTTTGTGTACTTATGTGTGTATATAAAATAAAATATTACATTAAGCGTAGGAACAGTAGTTCAATTACAAAATTAGTTTAGATAAACTATCTCATATTAATGTATATAAATGTGTATGTATATATAAACCACAAAAGCACAGACACAATGCTTCCACATATCGCCTGGGGTGTATGACGTAATTACTTTGTGTTGTAACAGCCTTGTCTTCGTCCATCATATTATTACGTTTGCGGTTAGATATAATTACTGAGGGATTGCGCGTACATGCAATTATGGCGCACGTCAAGGCACATATTGCATTAGCTTGTATTCTACAATACATTTAGCAAGGAGGTAATTCGATGAATAGTAACCTTCTGTAACAAAAATATCGCAATGTCTTGAAGATTAAAAAAAAAACTGATTAGTGCTCTTTTTTTGCCTTGCTATTGCTCTTTTATATTCTATTTCTTTTTTTAAGTTAATCTGTACTGACATTAATTATTTCTTGATTAACTTAATTTTTTTATTTTTTCACGCTTGGAAAACTCTTCCATTTACAAGTTGTAGAGACATTGGTTATATTTAAGCAACACATAAATAACTTCATTGCTTTTGAATTCAAAAGCAATGAAGTTACCCTGCGAGATGGAGTGGAGTGATGGATGGATAAAGTGAAATAGGTAGTCTATAGATATAGATCTAAACAATGTACCACAATTATTGCCATCAAAATCATTAGCGTTAACTTGCAGTGAGATAAAGGGTAGAGTGTCATTATGATAACATCTCGTCGCAAGTGGTCCCGGGGCCCCGCCCCGGCCGGCGGGCTACTATCTTCGTAATCGAATAATTGTACACTAACTGTCGCTCAGTGACGCCGCCAACGTGATTATCCTTTAATCGTACAATTACTCTACTATATTTCACTTAGTTATGTTGTATATCACATGTTAAAAACGCACTAGTTGTTTCATAATGACTAACTTAAGGATGAAAATAATTTCTTTCCTCTCGTATTAAAATTAGTCCATGTTTTACCAGATGAAAGAGTTGAGCTTATCGATAAACTGTTTATTATGTATGTTAAATAGTTAATAATAGTTTATATTACTTTTATTATCACTAAAACATCGGTTTTACTGCGCCATGTTTTACCTATCAAACCCAATCATAAAATATGGCTCAGGAATAGTAAGGTTTCCGAGGTCGCAATATTAGTATGTGGCGAACTCGTCTTGTGGCCCGCCGATAATCTCATTGTGACTTTACAACTTTAGGATCCCAATACCCTTAGTAGATCAACTTTTATTAAGTCTATAACCACGTAGACCCTAGTTCCGATAGAAAGGGAAATCTAATAAGAAGTTTTCTACTTAAAATTGGAATATTTTATGTCAATGCTTACCTTTTAAGATAGGTAAAATATATATATATTAAGCTTGATCCTATTAGGTATATATAAAATTAACAATCTTTGTATAGCAATTTAACAATATGTTTTTTATGTACAATGATGTAGTTACCGGTTGTGATGCGTTTGGGAATCTTCCTGACTGCTGCTGCGCTTCCTCTTGCGTCGGAAGCACCAGTCCTGGCCCATCGCATCACACCCGGCGTGCCGTGATCCGCCTCCGCCCAGGGCGCCCCACTCACTCCGCCATTTCACCACAACAAACCAACCGACGCAATAATTACGACCAACTACAAATCTTTAAACTCACAATACGATATTCTTAATTCGATGATCTAGGTGTTTATAGCTTTAGATATTTATATTACTAATTCGTTGTTCTAACACTTTTATAGATTTTTTGTAAATTTTATCCAACACTTGTTTTTATTCGTTTATTTTATAAGATCAAAGGGCAGACGTTTCAACGTTGCCGACTTCAATACTGATACTGGATTAAATTAACAGACGAGCTTCCGTTGTTTTTCTTAACAATCAAATATTCACCTTTTGGAAATGTAAAATTATTTTTCATTTTATTACAAAAGTATAATTAGAGATTTAAATGAGTAATGAGTTTATTTTGAAGAAAGGATGGATACGCTATATAACATGCAAAAAGAAAAAATGCATAAGTAAATAAAACTAGCTTTTTCATAATCTACATGAAATCATTTGTGCTATAAATCATATGAAAATTACGTAAAATATTATTGTATACCTTTCGAATGGCCAAAATAAGATGTTGTATTAAATTTAACAAATATTATTATATATTCTAATGTGTATACATATTATAATCGGAGATTACTTGAAACCCAAATATTTGACCCTTCCTAAAACCCGCTTTGACCTTTTTCGATCGATACAGGTACGTCAAATTGTGACAGTTTGTCGGAGAAGGGTTTATTTTGTGCTACGAACCGTTTTACAACAGTAAACATTTATTATAAGCTTATGATAAACATAAATTATAATACTATAATTTATCATATTTAATCAGCTACTAAGACTAAAAAAGCAATAACTTCTACTTTCAGAATAGACTGCCACGGTTTATATTTATTAAAACGTTACATTTAGATTAAAAAAAAATATCTCGCAAATTATTTTTATGTAATCCAATTGAGAATCGGCACAACGACCCTTCCTAGTCCAAGGTCATCACGCATGCGTGCAATGTTATCATCTTCGACAGGGCAAAATGTTTTAAATACAATTGAATTTACTTAGGAGATTATCAAAGAAAATGTGTGGCCCGAAATTAAGCAGCATTGTCGGTCGTAGCCGTCTCAGACGGACTTATACCTCAAGAAGAGTTGTATTAAAAGCACCCGAAACCGTCATGCATGTATACATATGTTAATGTATGAATGTAGAAAAAGCGAGAGAGATGTGTCAGGACCGCGTTAAATGGAGGACCGTGATTTCTACGTACTCCTCTGGGTTATGGGCGTGATGTTGTTAGTAAATTCTTTAAAAAGATTATTTAATGTAAAAGGTATGGATGTGGTTTAATAACCATTCTTCATAAGATTTTCTTATGGAATCCTAACATGATTTCATATGCCATCACCGCTAAGTTCTTAACATTATTTACTAAGTGTAGCAAGAAGCTCTAGTTGAAATATGAGAGAATATTTCATGTGAATCTTCCATATAAGCAAATTACAATCTTATATTCCAACATATATCGTTGATTTGATCTCTTATGTGGTACTTAACATGCGCAGAGTGTAAGCGTATAAATCGAGGGCTTCATAATAGATGCATCATTTCATTCTGACAAATTACAAGATGTTTATATGTAAATAGTGTATAGTCACATACAAATGCGTTTAATAGTAAAGATGAAAGCTGGTAACAATTAGATCAGACTTACAATAATAGCTATCGCAACATGGGCATTGAACTGTATGAATAGCAAAATGAATGCAACTCAAGATAAAATTCTAGATGTTTACATCATTAACGTCTTGAGTTTAATTTAATGATTACTTTAGTTTACTGTTACTTTAGTTGTTAAGTGATCAAATAATTGCAAATATTACAACTTGTAACAACTATGCAAGTTATTTATAAGTAAAATTTTTGTTCAATTTATTTATTTTATTACGGTTGTGTAATTTGTTGAATCGAAAATAATGGAAAAAATATAGAAATGAAAAATAGCGCCCCCTATACAATAATTTCATCAAACGACATTGTCGTTAAGCGTCATCTGTTGCTATCAAATCGTAAAACCCGAGAAGCTTTAAAATTTTCGTTTATAACAAATACAAAAGTTTACGTGTTATTTTATAAGTATAGGTTAATTTCAATTAAAAACTTGTATTCTGTTGTTAAAAATAGGTTTTTAAAATCATCGTTTTCTCCGATTAAGATATTGTGGGTTTAACTTGCTCATAATTGGAATTCAAGGTTTATTCCATATATTTTTCTCAAAGACTTTTAAAAGTAATCAATTTTAGGTTATCTTTTACGTGAAGTTGCAAATCAAAGATGGTTTGATTGATTGTTATGTCTATTACAGAAATAAGATAAGTAATTTTGAAAACCAGTAAAGTAAATAAGCTTCTTAGCTTTAAGTACTCTAAAAGGAAAAGAAAGATGGGAAAGAAAAATATTTATAAAACGTCAAGCTCAAGGACGCTTCATAGCAACCCCGATCGTGTGGCCGTCGCCCTAAAGCTATACGACTGAAAGAGGAAGGTACGAACAGTCGTTGTACTTCGAGTGATTTTGCTACCATTTTCAAATGCACGGTTATAAACTATGCCCGATTTATATCCCGATTTACAATCAAGGCCGAAATGCTTGGAACGAAATTGGATAGAATGATGAGAGCCCCGAGAATGAAGCGAGAAATTATTCAGGTTTATAGTAGTTTTGTTGGCAATGGTACATATTATTGCAATGGTAATATTAATACATACAAATTATTTTTTAATTTAGATATTTAAAAAAAAATTATCTGTATTTAATACTATGTTTCTTATATAGTATTTATGGATAGTATATTTTATCTAAATTGGTATGTTTATATTATTATCATTTTAACAGGACAATGAACCTTGGCATGTTGACATAGGAGTAAATGGTAAGCTGGGTAAAATTCACGTCAGCTGATTGGCATTTCCGTTTGGAATATAACAGAAATGACACATATATTGTCGAGATAATACGTAAAATGTTTTAAGGAAAAGATAAGAAATGGCATTGATATAAATCGCGTTTTATTTGTTAAAGTATAGCATAAATGAATAAAAGATAAAACTATAGAGTGCAACTGAATTATTACTTAAAAGGCTTGTTGATGAGATTTAAAAGCTCATATGATATAAATACTCTACTTAATGAAACGAAATGTTTATATATTGTAAGCTCTACATGTAACTAATGAATAGCTAATGTCTATGAATACTTATAAGAAGCGCGCCACAATGTAACTGTCACGGCGGCGGGGTCACGTGGTCTGCGTTAGGTTTTGATGACGCACACCGCGTTCGGTATATGGTTTGTTATTATTTTATTGGTATCGTTAGAATAGGGGGTGAATTAAGATCGGAAGCTCGTGGTGGTGTCGGGAGCGGCGCGAGGCTGTACGCGGTCGCGGGAGGCACTGGCGCTGCGCCCCGGGACCGCCGTGACGTCAGAGCTCGCGCACGCGCCCCGCCTCGCCTTGCCGTCGAGCTGCCACGCTCAAAAACCCGAGAACCCTCCATCTCGAGACCTCAACTTCGCTTTGAAATTTAATCGATTTTTGAAGTTGCAGTTACACTGAATGTCGCTACTATTAATTTAATTTGAGAGACTACTAAGTTTTACTATTTATTTTGCTCTGTTTATTTAATGAACAGATCAAAACATTGAATAGCAAAAAAAATATTAACAAAATTACAACATAATAATAACATTTAAATATCAAAATAAAACTCTACATAGTGTTACATACATTAGAATATTAGAAAAAGATAGGCTACTTCCTCCATATTCCTTCCAAAAAATTATAACAGCCTACACGCATGACTTGTGTAATCATACTGTACCCTTATCAACGTAGGTAAATATAAATACTAAAAAGGTAAAATGATGTAATAATGTTAAATTATTATGAAATGAGTACTTTAGCTCTTTAAAGCATCATAGTGGGCGAAAGCTATTCACTAGCAAATAGTTCATGGGGTCCCAAATTGTAACATTTTAAAAATAATTATATTATTTTTTGATTGCATTTTTTACTTTAACAAACATATAACTCTAATAAAAGTATAATTAATCAATCTCAGCTTCGTTGTAATTACACATGGTGTATGACGTAATTCTGCTCCGTGCATCGCTACAAGTATCTACCGGTCTACGTGGCTCTACGCACGTAGCCAGTTCTACGACTCTTATTGATTACGTGATCTCTTTATTAGACTTATATGTTTGCATTTATGTTATAAAGATGAATTTTTAATTAAACATTAATAGTCAATAGCCGATTGTCAATTCAATTGTATAAATTAGATGATATTGAAATTAAACATTTCTGCGAATTCTGAACATTCAAATGCGATTTTAAATGCGACTAGAGGTTCGATAAAGTTTACATTCTAGATGCTTGATTTAGCAAAGATTAAAAAGTTAAATAAACAGAAAAGTAACTACTTATCATTCCTAAAAATACAATAGTTACTGACTGAAAAAGTAATTTAAGCAAAGGACGCAAAAATTTTACTGTTTAATATTCATAAATTACATATGAAGAAATTTAAATAGATTGCGGTGTGGTTACGTTTGTTTGAATCTAAACGGATTTTACAGTCGTCTCTCGAAATGAGACTATTACTGAAGCCAAATTGGCTGACATCTCGAGAGAAGTCATTTTTCAGTTGGTTTTTATATGACCCTATTATTTTTTTTCAGCCCAAATAAGGCAAAGGTTTAATATTTTTTAAGTCAAATATTTTGAACGCCGGTAATAATATTTAAAAAAACTATTGAATGTTTGATTATTCATAAAAGTATTTTTCTATTATCTAAACTATTAAAACAAGTGGTAATTATTACTATTTTCTATTGAAACTCATAGAAAATTATTTGACTAAAGGTAGTTTAAGTAGAAACATAGCATAAGGTATAAAATGTAACCTGATTTTTTGTCAATGTCTCTATTTTAAAATATATATTTATTAAGAATTTGTAAATTGGAACAACATTTGTAAATGAGAACAATAATGGTTTTATGAGGCGAGAGAAAAGATGTGAAAGACGTGAAGATGTGAAGTTAATATAATAGAATTTACACTATTCTAACTTGTATATACATATAGAATCTTCAATAGTCATAAAGAATACTAAACCATTTTTAATTAAGTAAAGTTGCCTAGTTTTAATTTATAGTCAATTTATGAGGAAATATCTACTAATTAAAATTAATTCAAAGACGTACGGGGAGTCCAACTTCAGCTAGAAGGCTTCAGTTAGGGTGTGCGCTCACTGGGATGGGGAATCAAGGTTTTGACGTCACACGCGTGACGTCAAAGTTTAAGGGCGGGGCACAATGATGGCGCTGCATGAGCCACACCTCTCCAAATTGTATGTCATAACACTTACTGCTATATTGCCGGTTCTCCTTCTAGGTAAAATATTGCATACGACATCTATCTATATTTAATTAATATTTATATTTTTTAGGCTTCTTAATTTCAAATTGTATCTAAAATATAAAGAAGTACTATGAACAGAAAAGTTTATCTCTTCTAAAACTCGAAGTAGTGAATGGCGCCATCTGTCATCTAGAGAGGGAACTAACGAGATAAAGTTCACGAAACTGAGCTTTACGTTTGAACGTGGTTCCAATGATGTTTCCGATGCGCAATAGATGTCGCTTTATAATATTCCATAGCCAGTACTAAAACTTAATATCCTTTATCGTAAGAATTTAATGTATATGTAAAAACCATTATCTGAGGGTCTAGCACGAATATTCTTGAGAACGTTTTCGTAATGTTATCGACAAAATTTGTATTAAAATTTGTGCAGCGCCCCTACCGGGCATAAAGTACACCAATAATTCTTATACTATTGTAATTTTGACAAATTCATTACGAAGGCGTTTGTCGCAACGCAAATATTAGTGTTAGGTCCTCTGTGCAATTTTAATAACAACGATTCATTTAACATACCGTTTGGCTTATTTTTCCTTTACTGCAAAAATATAATTATTATTTTATTACGTTAATTAATTATGCTGGGAAATATTACTGGACAAGTACTTCAGGAGTTTGTTTATGTATATTTGATAGGGACTATGCTAATGATATTACGATAGCTGCGATTGGATGAAAGATGGAAGTGATTGGTCACGTAGGTTTAAATCGGTATTTGGGAAGCTATTCTTCAAAACAAGACCCGAGTTCATAATATTTTTTTTATATTGAATAAACCAATGCTTGACTACTTAACTTAATAGTACGTGGTTCAGTGATCGAAGGATGTTACGCACTAACCTAGTTAATACCTATTCACTCTACTCTTGAAGCCACCCATGTTACAGCTGGATGAAAACAATTTTATTCTTATAAAAGTGTAAATTAACTCAATTTAATTAGTGTTCCACACACAAGACAGCCGTGAAGTGGAAGCAATTCCGCGTTTCGTCTGATGAGTGTGTGTCCCGGAGGCCTAATTTACTCCTCTTTCACTTCCCACCCTTTTTCTTATAAGGAAAGGATGGGAAGTGGAAGTGGACTTTCCGGATGAGAGGATGCATTGGAAGGGAAAATATTTTCTTTCTGTGCATTCTCTCCTCCGTCGATTAAAGGTAGGCAACGCATATGCAATTGCGTATGTCTATGGGCAACGGTCACTTCGCTATTTCAGCGATTTCAGGTGGCCGCTCGCTCGTTTGCCACCTTATGATATATATAAAAAGTCACTTTAATTTTTTAGCTTGTTTTTCCTTGTATAATATTAATCATATTTTTGCAAATTTAAAATGACTAGGTTAATAGGAAGCGACTAGATATACGGGGTTTATTCAGTCATATTCATTTTAAGCGCAAATTCTGCGAGCTTTCGCTGACTCGCTTTGATGTGAGACTTCATTGCTGATGGGAATGATACGACGTTTATACATCGTTCTTTAGATTAGATGTAGGGTGACATATTTTTAGAAGAAATAGGAATAACATTTTTCTTTTATTTAGCTGGAGTACAGTAAGAAATGGTAATATATATTTTTTTTAAATAATAGAAAATTCTAGAAAGATCTAGTCAATAAAATTATTTGGATATGAGCATAATAAATCTGAATTAAAAATGTATGCATTCAAAAGAAAAATGATAGACCGGTGGCTCTTTAGCCATAACTCTTCTGACTTTTTAAAGAAAATACATCTTAAAAATGTGGTCCCGTGGAGATTTGTATAATTTACGTACTTAACATTTTTCTTTCGTTGTCTTGTCCAGTCGAGTCTTATGTTTGTAAAATTTTCGTGTGGTATATCAGTTTAACACTGAAGTATTAGCAGTCTCAATGATCATTTCCAGAACATCTACATTCAGTACGTTAAAAGGATATATGCACTACTCTTAAATCTTACTAAATAAATTCGCTGATATTTTAAAAAGGATCTTGACAGACAGCCGGACGGACAACAAAGTGATCCTATAAGGATTCCGTTTTTTTCCTATAAGTTACGGAACCCTAAAAAGAAAATCGATCGCTCACCATTCAATCTGATAGCGATTGAGTCGTTTAACAAAGTTTATAACTGATGGACGATGAAGAAAATTTTGCAGCATATTTAAAAGAAAAACGTAATTAGGTTATTTTAAATGTATTTAATTTTAGTGGTGGCGGTAAGGAAGCCACGACTGTTACTGCTTAAATTAAGTAGAATTAATATTTTGTCGTAGGCTATCGAAGATATCTTATACATGTTTAATTAAAGGATTGATCCATTAATTAAATACTAAAAGATCCTCTTTCGACTTGTAGCAAGTCTTCTGAAACAAATTTAATTACCCTGATCATGTTGAATTTCTTCGTTGCTTAATTTTCTTTCTCAGCTTTCGAACTTACCTGAAAAGAGATAAAAAAAGCGGTTAGGAGTTTCTGCGCTAGATTTTAAAACTTAAACAACAAACTTAAAGACAACTTTGTGAATAAATTTAGCTTCAGCGGTTTTCAGATTAAGTTTAAAATGGAAATATGTTAATGTAATGCAGATTTGAAAAAAACACCTTATGTGGAAACTTCGATCTATTGTTATGTTATGAAAAAAATGAAGTTTAACCGTAAGTTTCTATCAAATCACGAATACAAGAAACATATTTATAAAATGTATATATTTCTAGGAATAAATGATATACGTATATTTTTCTAAGATTATTTTTCTGCAGGATAAATTCTTTTAGGTTAGTGAAGTTTTGTTCAAGTTTTTATTTGGTTTGTTTTGCTACTGAAATAATAATAGTATATATTAAGGGCCTTACTAGAAATCGCGCTTAAAATGAAGCGATAAAAATATACATTTCCTCGACAGAGAAGACCAGACGACCAAGGTTATGTTACGAGTATCATTGTTTTAATATAATAATGAGAATCCTTTAGTCAAATTTTGCTAGGCAGTTTGCTTACGCTTCACGTCGAAAGTCGAACTTCAAGTTGTCATGTTGGCCGCAGGGGCTGTGTTTTCTGACGGGGAGCGAGTCGGCCTTTAAATATTCACAGGCCCACATTCAAGGGACGAACGACTTGCCTCTTGTTTACCGTTATTTCTATTTAGACTGTTTGAAACGTTCTATAAATCACTAGGTAATTAGTGTGGTAAATGTCTGTGTTGTAATATATTCTTAATATTATTGAGAGCGATTATCTTTATATTAAGCTGATAACACATACTCATAACGTATCTGCGATAGTAAATAAATATTATTGCAATATTTTTGAATAAATAATTTTTCGTACACTTAGAATTGTGGAATTATATGAAATTTTTTCCTGAAATTGCAAATACTACAAAAGATTTAAAAATATATTTTTTTAGTAATTAACAAAAACGATTATAGAACCAAAAATAAATTTAAAAAACCGAACGTAAATTACGTAAACATTTTCGCGTGATGATTTTGATGGATAGGGATGGTCCTATCCATCAAAATCAGCTACCAACAGGATATTACAAGTTGAGGTATTTTCTGACACGTCCATGCTTTTTAATTAAAGGTGTATAAAACTAGAAGCGTTTTCAGCTGTAGCTGATTGCGAGAATTAGAAGGATTCCTTATTCTTCTCTAGGTAACTCTAGGACTTCTTCAAATAAAGGTACAAGATATTTTTTTCTCTTGGGACTTTTTTTTTCTTTTAACTTTTCAGTTTACTCCTTTTAAACCAAAATGATATTTGCGATTACACATTCTTCACAGTTTGATTTTGTTAAACGTGAGAACGTGTTTATCACAATATATTTTCAATATAAAAATTTGTTCTAGTTATATCTACTTTTATTTTATTACCCTTTGGTTTCTCATTTCATAAAATATTTTTTTATTTTTGTATCTAGTTCACCATTAATTCAAACGCAGAATGAAGACTTCGTCCGTTGGTTTACATCACGAGTGTCGAAAGTGGGATAACTATTAAAAAGAAAACATAAGCATATCTTTAACTAGGTCAAATATGTTAAAATAGATACTAGATAGTGTTTATATATTCGTGAAAAACAAAAACATTAAGGTAGTAAAGAGACATCCAAAGCCGAGCCTAATCCTTTAACGGATATGGGTCTTGTGTCACAATCAAAGCGGATAGGAGCTTAAAGCCCATCACGTCGACTTAAACGTGATGCAACACCGAATACCCGGACTAATATTAATTAAAAGACACTGCATAAAACATAAAATACGTTCTTATTTCTACTATGATTTTGAAATATAATGTCCGCTAATGACATCTTTCTAATTACATTTAATTAATCGTGCATCTATTGTATATTGAACCGTAAAATCATTGGAAATAAATACATAGATTTGCATGAAATTCTATGTAGATACCATATTTTGAAATTCATTTATTTATTTAAACAGTTTCGTTGTGTGGGAAGTCTGTAATAGTTGCTATAGAAACTCCTTTTGAGATTATTTAACTACTTTTAACACGGGAGTTACCGTGGGTTTTTGACATCAAAATCTCTGTATAAAACATATCGTCATCAATGTCATTATCTTTAACAAAACAGAGATAACAATATGTTTATACGGGGATTTTACTCTTGGAAACCCACAATGAGACATCTGTTGACTAATAGTATAAGTCCTATGTTTACACAAAAAAATCAAGATTATTTAAACTAGCTTACTAAATGAAAACACGACACAGAATACTAAAGTTTTGTTGAATATTAAAGTTTATTGTGAATAGTGAATAAAGTCCTTGAAATGGATTTAAGATAGTTTGTACTTAAGGGTTGTTGAAACCTAGAAGAAAAAAATGGAAAAGACCTATAGAGATTATCGTGATACAGATTATAAAAATTGTTAGGAAATATCAATGTCTTTTGAAACATAATTTATGCTATAGTTGAGATTCTGATTTAGATTTAATGATTTGAGAATGCTGAAACTAAAAAAAAATGGTGAGAGAAACGCCAAGTTATTTATTTTGAAAAAAGATGTTAACTACTTTTAAAATTTGTAATATTGTATTGAAATGGTAGTCTTGTTTTTATTTATGTTAACCTATCAACTTTTTATCTGTATGTCTGTTCTCAATATGGTCATTTTGATATTTACATTTGTAGTTTTTTTTCAATTCTAAGAAAGGAAACGTAGATTAAACACATGAATGTGATTTATTTGAAGTAAACTGTTATTATTCATGATAACGGTTATCATATAAGTATTTACTTAGGTTTTCTAATCTTATCATACTGAAAATAAGTTTAATTTAATCTGTATATGAATCAACATATAATCGTCGTGTTAATTTGTCGACGTGAATACGAGACTTGATTACTGTGTCTGGTCTGAATGATTAATGCTTATATACATACATGTACCTATGTTCAAAGACGTAACTTATGTAATTGTTAATGCCTTTGAAGTTATCAACCTAACCAATCTATTATAACTTAGAAGTTACATTATGTGTAGGCCTAAGTGTTTCCCGTTGTTTTTCTTAAGTTATTTGTACAAAATATACTTAAGATGTTATGCATACACTAGTCACCCGCGATTGCGTCCGCGCGTAATTAAAAAAAACTAATTAGTAGTCTATATGTTCTTCCAGACTATGCTTACATCTATGCCAAATTACAGTGAGATCCATGCAGCTGTTATGAAGATACCATGAAACAGACATCCATCCATCCCTCCATCCAAACATTCGCATTTATAGTATCGGTAAAATATTTCTGTATGTGCACTTAAATAAAAAACTACATTAATTTCTACGTCTTATTTTTCTTTTGTTTTGACACGTCCAACTTCAATATATGTATGTGCATCCTTTTTAGTTTATTTTAATAATAAATAGTAATTTAAAAATAAAAATATTCATTCATCTATTTCGTCGTTTAATGCAACCTACATATTTATTATAATAATATTGTTAAATAACTGTGAGATTACGACATCAGCCACATGTGTTATCATCGTTTACAGGCCACCTGTACATACATTGCTGTTCCATACTTACCGAGCCATTCATAAACTTCTATATTTCAATATTGGTTACGTTACCACAATAATGATTTCTGATGCACTGTCTAAAGTGACTTTAAAATGTTTAAGGACATTTAAAGTGGAAAATTTCTTTAAAATTATAATTTTTTTATGAAATTAAGTTTTGTCATAGTCACTTTTATAATCAGAATTGTATAAAATAGTTATTGTACTTCATATCCATTTTTTTATTCAATGATTTTTCGGAATACGCGGATATCTGAAGAAAATAATCTTTTTCCGAGTAAAACATATTTAAAACTATTCGTGTAGCTTATGTATGAATATTTATACCCCATAGAGCATTCATTGGCTTACCTTTTAGTATGCAAAAAGTTAAATCATAAATTCACATTTAAGGTATCAAGATCTACTGAAAATTCATATGCATGAGATAATTTATCAAGCAAAATGATTTTGCTATTCATTTTACTTTTACATTTAATATCCTTAAAGTCAATTAACGGTAACTAAAATACCCTGTAGGAATGCATTTAAAAATATAATGTTTTAAAAAAAATATTACGACAAATCCCTTCTTTAAAATATCGTATATTCAAGGCCTTTGCTTGCCAACAAAGCTTACAAGTTAGCCATTAATAGGTACATGATAAGCTTTAAAACAGGATAACAGATTATATTTGCATATGTTCTATGTGTGTACGTACTTAGTATGCTCTAATTGAATCTAAAATGAAGAAAAGAATTATTGCATTTTTCATTTTTACTTTACGTCGTGTTGTGACACATACTGAGCTCAGCTGGTACGAAAATAAATTTGGGATTTTAGATTTGAATTGTTGAATAGCATGCTGTGCGATCGATGTAATGTACGCTTTTACCAAATAACAAGGACAGCGGCCATCGTGGTATTGATCGAGCCTCGGCTGCACCAACAATTGCGGAACAATATACTTACAATAATACGTTATAGAACATTGGGTCATCTAATCAGGGTAATCATGGTTACAAATTTTGACGATAAAAGAAAGCGGCAACGCAAGTCTACTTTTGAAAGAAGCTATCCAACTTTAAGAATAATAAATTTATCTAAAATTTTGGTCAGTATCGTATCTCAATAATTGTGGTTAAGCTTAGTCAGTCAAGATAGACCACGGTTAATTTCCTTCGAAGAAACGACAAAAACATATCTCTTAATTATTTCAAATTGCATGGTGATGATTTCCTTCACCGTAAGAATGTCTGATAAATCTACATACGAAATTCGAATATGGAAACACACATTGGTACATCGCGGGAATCGAACCACATGACCTGCAGATTGAAAGTTAGGCGCTGAACTTCTGAACCACCGACGTTAATTTATTCAAATATTATATTTCATCAATATAGATAACAACTAATAACCGTGAAAGAAAATGTAATAAAAATACTTGAGGGAGAATACCATTATACAAATACCTAATGTGTTCATTAAAAGCAAGCATCAAAAAATGCCGCAGTTATTATGATTAAGCTTTTCCGAGCGCTCTGTGTTCTTTTTGTCCGTAGACTCGTTTATAGAAATGACCGTATTACAGAACTTCTCTTTATCCGTAAGGCATTTGTGAAATTCAGTAAACTTTTATCTTGTTTATTATGATTACTGGTTTTATGGCGGTCAGCTTGTTATAAGGAAAGCCAGAAAAAGGGTGAGAAATTACTATAATAGTATGTAATAAAAACATAAGAACACATCGGAATTATATCGGTATTGTTATGAAGAACAATGATATGTATTCGTTTAATGTTTAAAATAGTTTAACGAATATGTTATGGGCCGATGTCCCTATTTGTGTGTTTGCAGGATTGAAACACGGCGTACATTATTTCAAATCAAAATTGGTAGGTAAGGCATCTATAGATGATTCTCTTATACAACACTTTATTTGATTCAAACATCATTAATACTTGAGCTGCCGTCCGATTAAAAAAATATATTAGTAGCCTGTGTGCGGAATTTCAGTGAGATCCATGCAGCCGTTCTGGAGATGACTTCTAACAAACATCAATCCATTCATCTAAATATTCTCATTTATAATATTAAGTAAGAATCGTAACATTTGATCTAATACTCGTAGTATTTAAACACCCGCTATCTACGAATTGATAATTTGTAACATTGACACGGTGGCCGCTTGTAAAGTGATATAATGTTATTTCCTTATCAGTGTTGTATAATATTGATCATCGTGTTATGATAAGCGATCTATAAGTGAAACAGCTCACTGTTTTTATTATAATATCCCTACTCATTGAATAAATATCTATTCCTAATTAATATGTTTATATATGAGATGTGAAAACTACCTTAAAATAAACAATTACCTTTACTTATATTTTCCGCAAGTTAAAATTTTAGTAAATATCAGTTTTGATGTATGTCAGGTCTAAAAGAAATATATTTTTCTCAATTCGCAATAGATTACTGTTTTCTTATCGGATCAGACGGATCGACACTATGACAGTCGCCTAAGTACAACATTAATCAACATACGAAATTAATTCGATATTTTATAGATTTCAGTTACCAAACTATTCTATCTTAATTAGCGCCAGTGATCGAGAAATTGAGGAGTAAAAGATTAACGTGGTTTGGACATGTTATGAGGAGGGATGATGATGATATAAGCAAAAAAGTAATGAGATTGAATGTGGATAGCTACAAGGGTTGGGGAAGACCAAAAAAAGTATGGAATGACTGTGTGAAAGAGGATATGCGTAAGAAGGGGGTAGACTCGGATATGACGGCTGATAGAGATGTATGGAGGAGTAGTACATACTGTGCCGACCCTCGATAGGGATAAGGGCAGGTTGATAATGATGAAACTATTCTAACTTATTATAAATAGACACACTTTTTCATCATTTGCTTATCCAACCAATCAACGCCGCTCGCGACGTATATATTCTGTGGCTATGAATAACGCGGCTAATATACATTTTATCTATGGTTGTAAATTATAAGCTTACAAGGCAACATTGTTTACATGTGATATCTGAAATATTTATTAAGGATGTCCGTTATTTCAATATCGATCGAAAAATAGTTAAACGGTGGTCAGAGATTATGTGTCAACTGTTAAAAAGTTATTTAAAGTGTCCGAATGTTTTTCAATATATCTTCAAGTTTATATTTATATCATATCGATGCACTGATGCATGTAACATAAACATTTAGGCTGTTATTTGGCGAGCGATCTTTATCATTTTGATATCAATTGATTGTTGTCTGTAGTCTATACTCACTGTACATGACTAGTACATAAAAATCTTACAAGTATATAATTGCATATGCATGGTTGGATGGAGGTATGTTTGTTGGAAGGTGTATCTCCAGAACGGTTGCATGGATCACGATAAAGTTTTGTATAGATGTAGGGCATAGCCTGGACAATTATCTTTCTAATTATATTTTTTTTATTGGAGGACGGAGTCGCTAATAAAGTAATAGATCCCATAGTTAAATATTACCATATGATTTTATAGGGATAAGTTTTTATATTACAGGTTTCTATTATGTATAGTTATAATAAATCAATAATTAAACAGAGTCTGTTTTTTTTAGTAATACAGTTATTTTGTACCATTATTTTCAGAAGCCAGCAGTGGTTGGCAGACGCCTGATTGTGACGTTTAGTGCTATAAAGTCTCACTGTGTTTTTCAATGATTTATTTTCGGCAGCTAGAAAACACTGGGACTGTTTGTCTGCAAAAAATCAGTTTCTGGTCTGGCCATTTTACCAATGATTCTTATGAATACATGTTAATTGCGTCCTATCTTTGATTTAATATAATAAGTAAATATCGGTATAAGAAGACATTTTTCTTAATTACGTACCCGAAAACGGTTCACCTGAAAACGACTAATTACTGGATACTAAAAACTGTTTTTTTTTACTAATATCTCAATGGATTCTTATGTTACATGACCAATTTACCTTTTTAGTTATTACTTCAATTCTTACTAAGAATTATAACAAGAATTTCTAAAGTAAATATATTTTATATAGTCAGTAGATTACAAAGGGAAAAGATTGAAAAAGTTTCTTTAGCTTCTTTAGTATTTCTACAAAGAAAACAAAGACTTTAAAATGTCTCGTCTTGTTTACTGTTATGTATTATATTTCTTTTATGATAATTATTACAACCTATTAAGCTTTGTGCATTGTATTATATCAAATAGCTATTACGTAATGTATCAACGTCTTTCATTTTGGTTTTATGTTTTATAGTAACCACAAGAGTATGAAAAACAGACTTAATTGGCCACATAGTATATATTAACTTGTAGACTATAGCTATAGGTAATTTTAGAACAAGTACAGATAGTTGCAGAGATTTAAAAGGGCCAGAAATTTTAACAGTACAATGTGACTAAAATCCGCAGTTCCTGTTCACCTCTTGTCTCAAAAGAAATATCTTTTGCCAAAACTAATCTATATGTATAAAAGAAAGTCGTATTAGTTACACTATTAATAACTCAAGAACGACTTTACCGATATGGCTGAAAATTGGTGAGGAGGTAGCTTAGAGCCAGGAGACGGACATAGGATACTATTTATTATTTTTTTTTGAATTTATGCCTTGAAGAGCTGCTTTTTATTTTACTTACTAATATTATAAATGTGAATGTTTAGATGGATGTGATGTGTATGGATGGGTGTTCGAAGATATCTCTAGGACGGCTGAATGGATCTCGATTAAATTTGGCATACGTATAGAACATAGTCTGAAAGAACACATAGGTTACACTGATTAAGTTTTTTTATATATGCACGCGGACGGAGTCGCGGGCGACAGCTAGTTTACTCTAAAATAGATAAGATAAAGCTGCAAAGTATTGAACTAGTTTCATTTGTGTTTACCTGTCCGCATCGTTCAAATATAAATAGAACATTAATGATTCACAGTACATGTTTGATCTTCTACTCAGTGTGGGACCGATAGAGCGGAACTTATTTGGATTTCATCCAACATTCTGCACGTGTGTTCATATTGTATACGTACAGACGAATATCATTTTCTATTGTTACGCTATCTAAAGAAAGTTCTAGCCTAACAATTAGTTTCTCATCCATAATGTTTAATTCCTTTGTTCCAGATTTCATTGTTTTGCTAAAGGACAAAGAGTATATTTTCTACATTGAAAACCCATGAGCTGCAAGAGAACGATCTTTGGATAATGATTTTCTACAACAGTTCCATTGGTTCAGAATGACGGTGATGATACTGAGAAAAATTTCGGTCTTAATGATACGATATTTGATAAGGTTTTGTTGAATAAATTAATATTTGGAAATGAGAGTTATGGCCAGAGATACTAAAATAAAATTCTTGAGTATTTTATGTTGTAAAAATTTTGCTCTTTGGTGTAGTGTAACTAAGAACGAACGGTAACGCTTGTTTAATATAGCAATAGTCAAATTCAATCCTAAACTTTTAAGAAAGAAGTCTTTATCAAATAAATAAAGAAAAGAAGTAAATGAGAATATTATTAACATTTCAAAACACCCTAAAATACAATTATAAAAAAAAGGAATTTTCACTTACGATCGCTTTTAATTAAAAAGAATGGAACTTTTACAATATTGTGAAAACAACGAACAAATTCCAGCACAAATAAAACATTCTACTCCTACAGAATAAACAAACGATGTTAGCGTTTTGTTGCTGACGTATTCGTACATATGTGTATATATCTTCTCCGAAACATGTTTATCTTGAAAATTTCAGTCGACAATTTATGGACTCGCTGTAATAACAAAGTAATAATAATTTCTATCAATATTATTCCTACCAGATGTAAAGTAATGTCATAAAAAATGTATAATACATAGATTCGTTCTACTATTTCTATTTTTATATACTGAAAAAAGTATGCACCTTTCAAAAAATACTTCTGATCCGTCAGAGTCGCTGCGTGGTAATATAAGTTTGGGCAGAACCATGCCCTTCTTCCGTCTACCTCGTATACCAGGTGGTGTAGGCCATTGCAGTTCAGTCGTTGCTAAGGGGCTATGTGGGCTAAGGATCGTTAGGCGGCGTTCAGGCGGAGGCAAGCTCAGCTGTTGTAGAGCCCGCCGCTCAGTGCTCGCGAACAGCCCACGTCGCTTTTCCGCCGAATTTCCCATGTCCTCGCCTGACAGCGCACGCCGTGCCGGCAGCCCACGGGACTCCCGCACATCTCGCTCGCTTGCCGTTAAGAAGGAGCTACGATGAATCCGTACCGTGGTACAGGAGCTCGCCGGTCGCGCCGGAGATGTGTCTTTGCTCGGACGAAGGCTCTCCATCGAACGAGCCGTCTCCACTCTCGCGGCTGCCAGGTACTGGCCACTCGTTATGGTCGTCTGTGCCACCTCACATTCCTCTTGACTCGAACTAGAGGTACCGCTTCGGGAGAATGTACTCGTCTTAGATACGAAACTTCTATCACTGAACTGAGCTGTTGAAATGCTGGATGTATTAGCATCGGCGGATTCAGAGGACGCTTGCTGGCGTAGGAATCCCTCCTCTAATGAGGAATGCACGATACGTGCGTTAAGGGAGCTGAAAGCCGCCAGCTTTTGCCTACGGACTTTCCGCTCGTCGTCTTCCTCCTCCATTTTAGTTTCTTTTCTGAGTCACCTATTACAACTTGGACTTTACTGCACAAATTCAATACACCATTTTTGATTAAAACATTTATTGCATTTATAAAAGTAAACTTAAATTTATGATAACATTTAGAAAGGAACACTGGACACAGTCTTTATCACTCTTTGAGACCACCACACGCACTTTAAACGACACCTGAAACAAATTGCTGTAATTAATAAAGAGTATTTACATAAAATATTTTAGTTGCGAAGGAGAAAGGGAAATTAAGGAATAAAAGGATTTGTACATCTCGAATAGCAAGCGTTAATGATTGTTTTAATCTTAATAGTAAAATATAGTTGTGTTTCTCGCAATTTGGTTTGAATTATTTAATTATAGCGGGGGTATTCGGTTTAAATAAATGTTTTTAATTACATGTCTCAATTGGCGGGCTTGGAGTCGAGCGCGAGTTGACCCGCCTCGTTGGCGCAGTCTGTGAGGGCCTTCACTTGCTCCGCGTTCAGACCTGTCGCCTTCACCTGCACATTGGCGCTCTTCGAGTGTTCTGAACTCTCACTGCTCGACTCCACTCTCTTGGTGGTCTCATTTCCGAACTGATCGATGAAAGTTTCCTCCTCGAACTCCTCTTCGTAACTCTGTTCAAAGTGTTCGCGGAACTCTTGTCTCGCCTGAATGGTGACTTTTTCTGTAGTTTGTTTCTGTTGTATCAACTCGTCCATTGTCTTCTTAACGAGCTGCTGACCGGCTTCCAATTGCTTGCTCTCAGACATCTTGTTTACTTTTGAATTATCTACAAAAATGTACAAGTATTGTAACTTGGAAGAAGAATATAAATGCGAAATCATGCATATTTGCCTTAAACCTTTAATGTTTGTTTTCAAAACACGTGAGTTTTTAAAATTATTTTTGTTTAAATTATTCAAAACAATCGATAAATAAAAAAAAATATGAAATTCGTTTGAATTATTCAACACGATGCAAAAGTAAAACGAAAAGTCAGAGTTGATGGAAGCGAATGCGGCGGTTGGCTCGCGGCCAGAAGTGGAAAGCAGCGGCCGTATTTAAATTTACGTCTCTGAAAAATTTCAGGGTAAGTTCGACGAACACCCGGCGACGCTCGCATTCTTGTAAATCTATCTACACAAACCTCGGGACTATTGTTGTACGCGTGACTAGAAAATTTTCGAGAATTGACAAATGTTCAAGTCTATCTAGGTTATCGGTCTAAATCTATTATGAACTCGGAACTTTCTAGAACATAGCAATAATTTCATAGTTTATCGGATATACTTGATCATACTTTTAGGATTTATGTTTGTTTAAATTTGATGTGAACTTTGTATTAACAACAAATTTATACAATTTCTCTTGCAAAGTAATTTAATCTACAATTAATCATGATATTAAAAAAAATTACAATAATTTATTAAATGATATGTAACTTAAGCTGCATATTTACAAAATTTGCTCTGAAGCAATAAATTTATAACTAATTATTGAAATTTAAATAGAAATCGCACGGAATTTGGTATAAATTCCTTTCGTTGCAACTCTTGTGACTTTGGATTAGTTCTTGGGTGTAGAATTTACGGAAAGTATATTTAATAAAATATCACATGCGGTGTGTAATTAACGCAAAAGTATAAATTAAAATATTCTGCTTCAAAATTCAATACGACAAAAACAAAGGATATATATTTAAGAAACGCTCTAAAACGATTATTTAAAGTCACAAGAAAAAGTTATTAAAAAAAATACCTGAATAATTAAAAAATAAAAGCGTATTCCTTTAGCTTCTGTACTATAGCACTGTATTGTGGAGTTGTTTCCCGTTTCGAGATCCCGCGTGTACTGAACTGAACCGAGAAGCGAGTAGCTTTTGTCCGCGAGTTTTGCGTGGGCGCAGTTGGGGCGCAGCGTCTGAGCTCACGACGTTTCGCGGTCACATTTCTTCGAAACAAAACGGACAGTCAGCTGCCACGCCGGATTTATTAATTGCGATTATTAATTTAAACTTGCGGAAAATATCTAAGGAGTCTTTGCATGTCCGTATATAGCTTTTATGCATTTTGAAATTGGATGTATGTAGGAAGGTATACCTTAACTAATAAATGTCGCTGAAATTTGGCACAGATTTAAAATGTAGTCTGGAAAAATAAAAACGTTACTAATTAAGTTTTCTCCGCGCGGAGGGCGTGTAATAATTGTTCGTTTTGTTAATAGAACTTAAATGGACGTATACGACGTTGAGATTAAAATATTGGGCTTCTTGTTGGTATGAAAAATTCTAGATAACATGCATTAATTAGATGAGGATTAACCTATTCCTATCTAATTTCATCATGTTATCAAATACATCACTGTATTATTTTAAACTCCAAAAGCGAGCAACCAAGGAATTAAGATCGGTGTATTTTAAGATACGAGTGCTAATTAATTATCAATTTCTTGGTGTGCTTAATATAAATCCTATGACGTTTATTATGATGAATCGCAACATGTGCGTCTGAGTGCACCAAATGTGTGAATAAATAAAACGATACTCTGAGATAACATCACAACTTAGGGTTCAATTTAATATTCCATTCTTGAGTTCAATCTAACAATTAATTTAATTATAATAGTTTGTATGAATAGGAACTACAAAAATAATTCGATCGCCCACAATATGTTTTGGGATTGCTTTTCCGATCTTTAGATCGGTTAAATTTGAAAGAAATGGTTAAAAAAATATATAAATACTGTGGATAATTAAAACGGGTGGAAACGAGATGGAATATTAATTTCAGCCCTAACACGATGGTTACATTGAACCGCGACGTCTTAAAATAGTCGTATGATCAAGAGATAGGAGAAATACGTCCCGATGAGTCTTCCATACGTATAGCGTGATAAACAAACCAAGTATTTCAATGGCGGTTGCCAAACCTCTGAATCAGTTCATCACTCATATAAATGCGAATCGTGTTTTCCGGAAACCGTATAAAATATATTTGTTAATCGTTTCTATCAAAGATGACGTCGGAAGCAACTATAAAAACTAATAAATTTCTAGTTTTTATATACAAACTATAAATCAATATGTTAAACGATTTCTTAATAATAATATCCTAAGTGGTACAAAAAACATTGAGCAAACTTGTGATTAATATTCCATCTGATCACAATATTAAAACGTATTTCCAGAACACGTTAAGCGTATTTTTGTGTGGGGGTATAACTACACAAATAAAATGCTTCAATTTTACACCATTAAATAAATTATAAATAATGTTAAACTTTTGTTATAAAACCGCTATGATTAAATTCAATCAGGCATCATCCGGTGTGAAAAACTAGTATTACATAGTTTTAGAATATTCTATTATTACGCCCTACGCCTCCAATTATTTACAAAAGATAAGCAAATGACTGACATCAAGGCTTTCGTGGCCAGGTGTCAGTGCTCGGGTTAAAGCAATAATTTATACCAAGGCAAACAAATATAATCTATTTCTAAATAAGGTTTAATGGTATTACGTATTTATTATATAACTTGCTGTCGCCCGCGACTTCGTTCGCGCGGACTTAAAAAAACAAAACTTAGTAGCCTGTGGGTTCTTCCAGACTATGGTTTACATTTATGCCAAATTTCAGAGAGATACGTGCAGTCGTTCTGGAGATACCTTCAAAAAACATCCATCCATTCATCAAAACATTTACAAAAATAGTAAGAAGTAACGGTGTTTATAAATCGGACATAATTTTTCATTTCCTATTCATATTTGGAGTATGTGAAGTTTAAAACACGTGGTTAATTATTTGTTATGAATAGTATTTTTGTTATTGTCCCAATCTCAAGGCCTAATGGTTTTTTTTTCCAGAAACAACCTTAAAGACTGTCGCATTCTCTCATTCAAGTAAAACCTTAATGAGGATTTAGTATGAAAAATCTACATTAAGGTACTACTTAGGTTATCATACAATTGGGTTTTTCATCAGTATTATTAAAATATTTTAATAACGACTCATAATTTAAATATTCTACATATTCTACACGTTCTAAACCATTGTTATCTTAATTTTTCAAACGTAACCTACGTAATTGTTTGTTGAAACTACCAAGCACATTAATCAAAAGCTTTTAACGTGGCTCATAGTATACGAGATAGTATAACCAACGTAAACTATCGTTAGTGTGTGATGCTAACATCATTAATATCTTTACTTACGGCTAATTGTGTTTATTTTACATTTGTATAAAGTTAAACGTAACGTTAGCCAAATATAAATATTATATATATTTCTTACTAGTTATAATTTTCATTGTTCAATATACATCAAAAAGCGACACAGCGTACCCAACGTTACATAAGGGCTTAGCCAAAGTTATTTTTGTTGCACAAAAAGTTTAGTTTTCCTTGTAAAATTCTTTGATATTTTTAGCATAAGCGCCTATGTGTAAAACTTAACAAGACCATAGTAGTACTAAAAGGACACATACTTTTATGTGTCTATAGTTAAGGGACTTACAATTCTACTAAGGGGCAAGATCCGTCGTACACAATAGTTACAAAACAGTATAAAAGTTTTATAAAGCGCATTAAAAGCACACAATAGATACGTAGGTATTAGCGATAACATAAGTTGTAGATACAGGATACATTTCAAGGTCTTCCCGGGTGCTCAGACATCGCACAAAGAGGATACCGCCCGAGGTTATAGTGATAGAAACCTTTGGTCTTTCTAACTTAACGTACCTTATCTACTCTTACAACATAACATAAATAGTAAAATAATACATGTACAAATGTAAAACATGGAATGAAATAATCAGTTTTGAGTTTTTTTTTTTATTTTTCCATTTTATCGAATTCTCTGTGACCTATTGATTAATTAACAGTTAAAATAACCTGACTTATAAAAGGAAATCATTTGTTAAAATAGATTTCTCTTTAATATATAAAAAAGCGTTCATGCAATACGATATAAGATTAATGATTTTTCTTCACAGACTCATCAATCAAGGAGAGCCGTAATCCACAAATTAGTAATTTGCCTCGTTACGTCACCCGTCTGCTATGACGTCATGAATCATATTGATGATATTTACAGCGCTACATGGTTATTTCTTTCATAGTTTGATGTTCGATTACCACATTTAATAGTATATGGGCATACTCTATTGGCCGTAAAACTTTTAACAGTCAATTTGCTCCGTCAATGTCTCTTTTATTACAGACTATCTTAGTACCCTTTACTCATAATTGAAATGCGTTCGAAATGAAACTATTTATGACTTCATCATCATCAGCTCACTATACTTCCCCACCGAGGAGCTCGGAGCCTACCCTGAATTAAGGGTGATTAGGCCATAGTCAACCATGCTGGCCAAGTGCGGATTGGTTGACTTCACACATATCTTTGAATCTCTTAGATATGTGCAGTTTGCATCACGATCTTTTCCTTCACTGTATACGTCGGATAAATGTACATATGTAAATCGGCAATCTAAAAGCACATTGGTACATGTCGGGATTCGAACCAAGACCTGCAGACTGCAAGTGCTTGGCCCCTGAGACACCATCGCTTATTTATAACTATTTCAATGAAAAATTATATTTTAAGAAACATTTTGACACTAATTTGTTTTCAAATCTTAATCAGGGGATAGAAATTAGATTCTATACATTACAATAAAACATGTTTTCGTTGGTTCATTTATTGTTTTCTTCACGTATTTTTTTATAAACGACCGTAGTTTATGCCCAGAGAATGTTCTTGACATGTGAAATAACATGGCTTAGAGGCTTCTCAATTTAATGCGTAGATTAATTCCACAATTATTTTTTAATATTCGTTCTACAATTAATTAACTCAACACAAGATCGGGTTGAATATATTTTTTTATTTATATGCCTAGTCATTTACATTACAAAACTAAATAATGAAAATGTTTAGTAGTTTAACATTTTCTTACAAAGAAATCGGAGCTATTCCATTATTAAATAAGATGAATTGCAAAACTTGCTCCATTACTTTCGTTGCATAAGAAAGGCTACAGATGTTCGAAATAAATCTTTATTTAAATGGAATACTCACTATTTATGATAATTTTTTTTCTTTTACTTTCTTTAAAATATTTTCAATAACAAATTTAGCCTTTAGCAATTTATACATACATTAATGTTCACGCAAAAATGGATACAAAGTAAACGAACGGAAATATTTGAATAATAAAGCCGAAGAAAGTTTTCCAGACCCTACCCAAACCATTACACGACGCTTTCCGGACGGATTTACGTCAGTGAAATGTTACGTTAAAGTAGAAATAGCTGTACACACAGAATTATAATAATAAACAACTCTTTAATATGACGCGCGGAATAAAATGCGAATAAGTATTTGACCCCGAATCAATATACGTAATAAGCATTGTATAATTTTTAATGCGAAATTGATATTTTAATAGGATTCCTAATCTTACTAATATTATGTATTCTTATGTTTGGATGAATGAATGTCTGTTTGAAGGTATCTCCGGATATATCTATATAGAACATAGTCTGAAAGAACACACAGGCTAATTAAGTTTTTTTATTAATTCCGTGCGGACAGAGTCGCATTCTACAGCTACTCTTTTTATAAATTTTAAATACAGTTCTTTAAATTAACCATCGAAATTTTTGAGTTAGCTTTTTCATTACTTCTCCCCGCCCGTTATTAATTATTGTTCATTTTGGCGCAAGTTTCAATTTTCACAAATTGCTTCTGATTCTATTAACTAAAAAACCTTGATACCTGACGAGGCTAAAGCTAGCCGTGTTAGGGCTGAATTAATCGATTAAAATAAATTCTACAAAGAAAAGTTCTGATTCAAAGCTTTTTAAATACTTTAAAAGAATGCAAGGAATAAAGTTAAAACATTAAACTACACTATACCTTAATAATCAATGAAGTAAACCGAAGTCAAATTATTTTAATAACTACAGACTACAAATATTCTATCAATAGATATTATCTTCCCGTACATCAATTACAAGGGGCGGTGCTGTCTGCGAGCCGCACGGTTAAGCTCAGATTTATTTACGTAACGTGACCTTACGATAGTTCTGGAGCCTCGTATTGTAGAGTAAAAACTATTGCTAGGAAAATGCAGTATTGCAACACGCGATGGTGTTCCGCGCATGATGCCTATCGGCACGGCCCCGAGGTATTTCAGCTTCCATTATCCTCATGTACATGTATTCAATTTAAAGTTTAAATGAGGCAAACATGGCGATTGTTCTATTATAAATCATATTTTATACATTCAGGTGAATAAAGTGCCTTTTCCTGTGATGATGAAATTGATAATCGTTAATTTTAAGTACCGATTAATGACGTTTGTTTTTATTAGGCATTTAAACGGAATTATCTGGCAATATGGCGAAATAAATCTATTTATATAAAAGTCAAATGTCTTCAGTATGTGGAGTTAAAATTTTTCTACCATTATCAGATTTTATTTTGACTAAAATTGATGTACAAATTACTCGAAGCTACAACTTTGTACATTTCAGTTACGCGATATTTCCGGTTGAACATGCACATTAAATAACAGCAATAAAGATAACGGGGGGGTAATAGTGGAAGTCGTAAAATTTAAGTACCAAAAAACGTGACCACTTGTGCCATTATCTCTAACACTCTTCGTGTTGCAATTAAGTATAAAGAACATATAGGTTATTTGGTTAAAAGACTATAAAACGATGAGTCACATTTTAAGCTAGAAACTGCATATGCAAATAAACTGTAAGGGAAACCACTATTTATATTAAACTTTACATGAACGTTTTCCTCGTCGTATTTTCTTTAGTTTTATACTTTTTTATTTGATAAAAATGCTGCTACTTAGATTAAATCTATGAATAAATTCCTATTGAAATATGGAAGCAGCGAGCTCGTATTAATTTGCAAAGACTCCAGCGTCTCCCGTATTTGTATGCTGGCTTATTCTTTAAATTTATTTATAGAATTACGAAGACTACTGATCGCTTGTTGCAATTTCAACCGTAATTTGCAATATCTTTTATTTATTACTTAAAGGTATTTCTCTTCCATATTAACTTTAACTATATCAAACACGTTCATCTGTAGTGTACAATGATTTTCAGTACGTATAATAATGTACAAGGTTAAACATAGCGTGCTTAGCATAATTTGAAGTTAGAAATGTTATGATGGAAGTTTTGTTACGGGTCCATAAAATGAGTTTCTTGCCATATAATTTACAGAAATGTTACATTGCTCTATGACCTTTACCAACTGATTATCATGGTTTTATTGAACTATGTCATACGTTTATTTCAATATGAATTGTAAGTAAACGATGTCTCTACAACATTTATTAACATATTTTATTGCTTTTAGAATCTATAATTATTTTTACAAAGAATACTTGTCTTGTTGTAGTCAGAAAGCCTTAGTACATCGCCAATACTTGTAAAATAGTACTAAATCAAGGTTGGACTATTTATTTTGTAGCATAAATATAAAAATGTCATGAAACCCATCTGTTTCAAAGACTTCAACGTCAAATTTAATAAACGAGCGATGTTGCTTGACATTTAATATATAAAATAGATGGTTGTTTATGGTCTCATCAAGATAGTGATTAATTTAATGGATAGTAAAAATTAAAAGGTCAAAAGTTGAGCGACGATATCGCCAGCTGTTGTCCTGATTAATACCGGATACTTCCAGTACCTGGAAACGGGGCATAACTTTTGTTATAATTACAGAAATACCTATTATTCAATGACGTTCTATTATAAAATGATTCTAAATTAATCAAAACAGAAATGTCAAACATGAAAATTAATTAGATCATTTTCAATTTTAGTCCAGTTAGCTAATATAAGCTTATTTCGATTAAAAATGCCTTAATATAAGAATGGTCATAAAAATGTATGAGAACAGAAGTAAAGCGATTCTAATTATCTCTGAACTCTGAACGTATAAGTTACAGTTAGACTCCCCGTATTCTTCTACCGTAATCTCTAAAGCAATCCTGTCGACGGACTGAAACCCAATTAAATGGAACAAATGCGATTGCTTGCTACCATTCAAGCATGTAGTATATGGTAATTTGTACGTGCCGTAAGTCCGGTCTACGGGGGATGCTTCCATATGAAACAGGTTTAAATCGTTGGAAATAAACTTGCACTCCCTGAGCTATTAATAAAGAGTACTGTCGCGTGCAACGAGCGATAACCTGACTGTAGGAAGCAAAAGAACTCGACGAATGCGTTTAGTACTAGATAAATGTTATGGCATTTGGTACTGGTTTTATTGTTTGTTTTTATGACTATGTAATTTATAGGTTAGAAATTTTATTCGCAAAATGAACAATAAATAAAGCATTTAGAATTTTTTTTGTTCATATTTTAAAAATCTGAAAGCTTATCAAATTAATCCAAATGATTTTTATCAATATCATAATTACCTGGCAGAGAAATGGCAAATATCATGGTAGTAACATGTATTCTTTGATCTAGGCATCCATGTAATTCAACTTAAGACGAACCAGTTACAAAGAAATATAAACGTACAATACTTAAGTATACATAAAATCTATTCTGAACTGTATCCGTTTGTCATATCATTCCTTTCTTTATCGCTATATTTGCTCAGAGCATTTGAGGACGTGCATCGGATTATATTTCATTGTCTACTTTGAAAGAGACAGGCTTACGATACGCTTTTCAGTGGACAAATATATGATAAGATTTTCTATTTAGGCTGAACTATTTTCTATGTAAAAAGATAATCTTAATCCAGAGACACCCTTCGTGCTTTAAATAAAATAAAATAACTTTGGGAATGTTATACAATTAATTCTATAAATAGTAACTTAGGGATTTATTCACATTTTTCAGCACTTTACATGCAAGCGCAACTTTTGGTCCCTCGAGCCGTTAATGCTCATCAATCACGGCATTTGACATTGAAGCGTGAACTTATCTATTCCTTGAATTATTCTTTTTAAAGAAAGGTAAACGAGCAAGCGAGGCATCTAATGTTATGTGACTCGGCGATGTTTATTATAATATCCGCAAAAATTGATCATTAAATTTTTTTTTTTACGTTTTATAAGCTAGTGCTTGACCACGATCCCACCTGGTAAAGTGGAGATTTGGTCGAAAGATGGTACGCGCTAGCTTAGTAAGTGCCTATTCACTCTACTTTACTTTATTTGATAACTACGTAAAAAAAACAAATTCGTTCATGTAAATATTTTTTTTTATTAATGAATAAATATTATTGTCTAAGAATCAAAGCAGACATTTGAATTAAATATTTTTGCGTAAATGCTCTACAAAAGAATCCGGGATGTGATACTAGTTAAATCAAATGTTCTGGAATTGCGTCAAAATTTATAATTGCTTTGTTTATATACCGCATTATTTAATTAAATATCAATCACAATTATAATTTGGTATTAATCCAGGCTTAATCATTCGAACAGCAGATTAATCCAGCCTTATATGGATTAAGTTGAACGGATTGACAGTAAGTTACAAATACATTTAAACAAATTACCCTATATACTACTTTTTTAATAGTTATTGAAAAAATCTATTAAAACTCTTTGGTAATCAATTTTATTACTGTTTTTTATGCATTACTGTATAAAATAAAGCATAAGTTTTATTTTTCTTAGGAATTTCACTTAATACTCGATTCCTTGTAGAAACACAAAATGGTGAGAACAAAGACGTCGTTGGCAGTAATTGAATACGTGCCTATATGCACAAAACAAAGCTAGTATAATTTCGAAACGCTACGTTTATATCTCAACCGAAAGCGCAATTATTTATAACAACTAATATTACCGAACATAAGCACTATGATCATCTTTATTTAATTAGTCCTGCGAATATAAATTGTATCTCAAATAGTTATATGCATAGATAGTTGTTGAAGTTCCGATGAAACCATCTAACCGCATACCGTACCGTCAGTGTAGGTGCTTCTCAACTGTGGTTGCACATTACTTAAAGGACTAAGTAAAGCTTGTCTCTGTTAACAGTTAGAAAATACAAAGTGAAAATTGACACACATTTACTGTATCTTATCTTACTTCTTACTAATACTAATATTATAAATGAGAATGTTTTGGTGGATGTATGGATGATTGTTTGAAGGTATCTCTAGAATGGCTGAACGGATCTCGATGAAATTTTGAATACACATATATATATATAGTCTGGAAGAACACATAGGCTACTTCTAATTATTATTTTTTTAATTCCACGTAGACGGAGTCTCGGGCGACAGTTAGTATCACTATGAAACAAACGATTTACACAGTTTTAAAACGGGCTTTAATATATTTGTTGTAATACAATAAATAACACGTTACACTCGTACATTTACAAATATGTATTAAAATTATGTCTATTCATATATTTAATTCGCTCGATTTTAATACAACTTAATTTTTCATGACTTTTACGTACATACAGTTCTGTATTGTAGGTTAGTAGCGTTAGATAATTTTTTATGAATTGTACATCCCATTTTATGACCGCTACATACATTTTAATGAACATATATTTTTTTATTTTTTTCAGCGTGAAAAGCGCTCTGTAAAAATTGAGCGTGGTGGGAAGCAGAAATTTATGCAGTAAAAAGTTGCATTCCTGACACGGGCGGAACGAAGTCGGTATGAAATAAATTTGATTCAAACGCCGCTAGGTGGCGGACCGTGAGTGAAATGTTGTTTAAAAATACAAACCTGTAGTTATCGTGGTTACCTTCTAAAAGTAGAGTTCGTATTTTTAAATATTTGTGAATATAGGAAGGACTAAAAATAATAAAAGCAACTTAATAAACTACAATTGCATTTTATTTTAAACTAGCGGTCACACGCGACTCCGTCCGCACAGGATTAACAAATAGATAGTAGCTGATTTTAAGACCTTCTGAATATGCATATGTATTAAAATTCACAAAAATTAGTAAACCCATTTTGAGGAGTATGGTCAAGTAACATTATGATTCGAGAATTTTATGTATAACATACTCTCTGTCCACAACCTCGTCTAATGACCATTAAGCTCGTCCCTTAGTGTTGATTTGATATGAGTTTTCTACACTTAGGGCCTGTTTATTTAACGAAATTAAATACGGCAGTAATACCTATATTTATTCAACAACGTCTATATAGAAACTAGAACACCAAATGTACTTTTGTGTTTAATTATTATTTATTCATAGAAACTTAGTCGTCGTTTCGTTAGAAAACAGCAATAGATAATTAATTTATGCTTTACCTTGAATACTAAGTATGAGTAAACAGAGTTCCACCCACTAAACGCGTAATAAATGTAAGAATGTTCAGTACTATAAACATTTTATAGCTTGTAAATTTAAGAAAATTGATTTCATTTCAATATAATAAATTAAAAAATTTACATCTCAAAATCTTTACAATCATAATTTTAATATTAATTAACTTTCGTATAATTAATTAAATTTATAAAAACTAAAAAAAATTGGAATTTTAAATGTAAATAATAATTGACTTGTAGACTTTGACATTTATATTTTGTTCTAAATACAATCATGAACTCTTAACGTGAGTGCTGACCGGTCGTCTAAACACTAAAGTCTTACATGCACGGAATTGTGTACACACGTTTTGAATATTACTGAAAATGTTTGCCATTTGCAGGCGAGACTAATATAAAGGTCGCGTTGATTTATGAGCGGGCTCGAAGTTAACGAGTCCATTCTTTCAGTAGCCGGTCACGGCTGTACCGTCTCATTCATTAGCGCCAACTTGTGTACCTCACAAAAGGAATTGTTAACGCGACAGCGATGACAATGTTACGGGATCGTAAACATTTTCCTAGTATTCAAATACTTTAGCGACAGTCTTCTTATTGTTACCATTTTACATTGTCCAAGAGTCTTCACAATCTTAGTGGAATTAGGTTAAAATTCTTAAATACATGGTGTTAACTTTGTTGCCCCTTTATTAATTTTAAGGTTCTTAATAGAGATGCGTAGATACTATAATATTCTAAAAAAATCAATTAAATTAAAAAAACTGTAAATTCCATTTTTTTTTTAATTTAATTGATGTTAGGAACAAAATCCGAAAATGTGCCAGTGTATTGACAACACTAGCCATACTAAAATGTCGTCGTTTATATTCCCTCACTATTCATTCTGACACTGGACTTTGTAACGAAAGCACGTCGTTCTCGTCTAAGGATTCTAATTAATAATGTCTAAAAGAGCATGGAAATTTCGTTGAAGTACAGTACTTTGTATACTTCGCTACGTCAGCTTGGGTTGCAATTGTTAAAAATTACATATTATAAAACCACTTTGTAATAAGCATTATTTATATAAAATCTAATACCTAATTACCAATTGATGACAACGTAATGTGAATTTGTAATAGATATGATTTCAATGATTTCATCGGACATTACAATACACGTACGTGTTTTCCAACAATAATTTCTACCTACACGCCGTCAATAAATGCATATTTTATGTAAATCGTTTTTGTATTTCCACACGGTGGCACTATTATTATATTATGACTTGAAAATGTTATTCAACTTATACTTACCTAACTATTTTAAAAGTATGTCACACTTTACTGTACGTCGTGATGTGTTGGCTTTGTCAAAACAAAATGTCAGTCACGAAGCCTCACACGACGCGTCTGTATATAACCGTAGATATCCATTGATTTAATATATAATTTAAACTTATATCTAATCTTTTGTTCTATTTGTAAAACCAGAGACAATAATATGTTTTTGGACAAGTGTTTCTTCGAATAAATGATATAGCTTATTCTTCCAATTACTGTACAATATAACAAAAGGTTAAGTCTTCTGTCGCAAAATAACGACAGCTTAGCGTTTTGTTGTCTAGATAAGGTAAGATTTGATCTTCTATTCTTTTCGAGTTTAATTCCACGCATTTTTAACATTTTCAATGCTATGAAATATGTTATTAAAATGTCGTGGTTATATTATCTTCAAGCAGACTGAGCAGCGATTCGTTTTGTCTGAAATTAATTTTCAATTTTGCCAGCGAAAAGCGCACTATACTCGTAATTTCACAAATGGAGAGGTGGGAAGTTCGCTTGTTCATATCTTCCATTTCCGATTAATCAGTAGCCGGTCTATGAATTAATAAAGCTGCAAAACGGCATAAAGCAAATACGTATATTTGGACAAATCCCTATTTTGAAACAAAGTAAAATTATGGCATGAAAATATTATAACATATAAATATAAAGTATCATCTAAACAGAAAAATTAAACTAACGCTTCAATCAATCAATATGACAAAAAATTTCAGTTTTTATGTAAGTTTGTCATAACTGTTAATTTTGTTAAATGAATGCAATTAAAATTAAAAATCCTTTATTGACCAAATAAAAAACATTTTCACAAAAAATTTGTGGGCTCTGTCTCCTGAACTAGTAAATACTGTGTTTCAGGAGACAGCACCTTCTCTTATCTATTGCCTAAAGTTTATATAGATTCTTAACATATATTTAATTAAATATAGATTATTATTTAGATACAAATATAAATACTAGATTTATAGTGTGCGATTGTGTGTGTTTGTGCATGTGCGTTTGTGTGCTTAGGTATGTATTGTTTTGTTTGTGGTTTTTACTACTTTTCTCCGAATTATTATTTATATTGTTTATGTTATGTATTTATTTTCTTATGTTTATTGTCACGTTATTTTTAAAAGATTCTCAGTACAATTGACTAACGTATTTATTTACGTGCTAAACTGAAAGCTTAGCATTAAATTAATATTTATCATAACTGTAATAAAAAATGATTGTAGTTTATAAAATTAAGTCAAGCAGTAACACTGTCATGTTATGTTTTTAGATCACACAAGGGAAATAACGTAGGCGACTATTTAACTCACACGTTTTCATTATAAAGAGAACTTATCACAAACTATTTAAATCAGACTGGCATAAAATACTAATATGTTCCTTGCATTATAAGTATTAATGAGCGTCGGGGGCTCAGGGGTTAAGCACTTGAATTGCAATCTGGAGGTCCTGGGTTCAAATCTTGCCATGTACCAATCTGTTTTTCGATTTCCGATTTACATATATACATTTATACGACGTTCTTACGGTGTAGGAAATCATCGTGATGCAACCAGCACGTATCTGAGAAGATATTCAAAGATATGTGTGAAGTCACACTTGGCCAGCGTGGTTGACTATGGCCTAATCACCCTTAACTTTGGGTAGGCTCCGAGCCCCTCGGCGGGGACGTATAGTTAGCTTATGATGATTATAAGTATTCGAGAAACACGATAATTTATAAAATAAAATATAAAATCATAATTTTTAAAGAATTTTTTAAAAAAAATCTATGACTCATTTTAAATGATCACTTATAATTATGATGAACATGACTTTAAATAATTGTTGGATAATTGAAAGTTAACAATCTCGAAGCACAGTAGTTACTGAATGCATGAATACTACGAGTCCATTTAATTTTCTTTAAATATAAAGCAATAAAACCGAAACTATTTTCTGTATATTCATAGGTCAACTTCTTCAAAGATTTAACTGTTCGATGCAGCAAACAGATTTCAAAATAAAATTTTAGTTAAAGTACTAAAAAGACCCAAACCACTCAGACTTTGACTTCAAATTTAAAACATAAGAGAAAGATAAGTAATCATTTTAAAGCTTTTCTTAGTAAATGTCACCGTTAAAGAAATGAATATTGACGAGGTGAGAATATTCTCCACTTATTGTACCTAATCAGTGTGACGTCAGACAAACGAGGCCGTAGCCCGAAGTTCAAAGGACTATTTTAGTCGATCCTGAGAAAATTTCCATTGAAAATTAGATTCAGTTGATAAAATAATAAGTAATTACCATGCATAATGCGAAAAAAAATTACATGAGAAATACTCATTTTTTCATGCCATATACAAAAAAAATGGCACATTATATTTCCCTCTATGATTCTGTGCCATTGGAACAAACTATTCACGCAGTAGCCAGTTAAGCCTCTGTGGTATATTCTGATTGAACTGACGAAATTCTATCAAAATGGAAAATTGTGGCTACTCTTTGTTCGCTTATAGGACCGAACGCCAAAGCAAATTGAATCAATTCAATTTTCATTTCCCATGTTTGTTGTATTGTGCTATTTAATTATATAGTTTTTTTTTCGTTCAATCAAAAACAAATAGAATAGTTAATATTAACAATACAATACATTACAGTGGCCATGACGATATATGACGATTATGATACGGTTAATATGACGCCCATTTATAACCCTAAGGTTATTAATTATTTTATTTAATAGAATGTTTGAATTTCGAACAATGGGTGACTTTGTTTAAATGTGTCCAGTATCTTTTTATCTCTTGCCAATCATTTATACTTCGATTTAAAAAGAAAACCTAACAATAGTGCTCAGATCGGTTTTAAATTGACGGAGTACGCTGTGCATTTTATATTCTGCACGCACGAGAATCGTATTCTATTTTTTAAGCTGCGCCTAGATTGAAACTGAGTGGTTTTCTTTTACGGTGATACGTTGCGCATACTGTCTGTATTCTGATACATTTTTATAGAAAAATAATCTATTTTATTAGGATTCTCTTTTAGTATTCATACTTAAATGATTTAATATTTTTTGAGATAATATAAATTAAATAACAATCTAAAATATATTATAATTTATACGTTTTTCTTAAATAATAAATAAAGTCAAACTTTTAGTTGATAAAAAAAATATGTCTTGGTAAAATATTAATAACAAACTCTTTCTTAATATCGACGAATCTTTATAAATATGAGCCATAGTACACAGTCGTCTTCATCTTATGTACATAATATATGTAACTAACCTAGAACATACTCGTCGTTAGCTTATATACATATACATAAAAGCTCACCTTCTCGCCCAAAAGCCATCAGTGGGATACATCCCACTGATGGCTTTTAGGCCTATCCTAAATTAATAGGTGACTAGGCAAGAGTCAACAACAAAAATCTAGTACATACTGCGTAAAAATATAAAATAAAAAAATGCTTACTTTTTGTTACAAAGAGATTATTTACCTTAACATACATTTGAAGCCATTGTTACACACAAGTAAAGCAATAAACGAACACCTGGCTACTGCTTTTCAGTATATATCAATATAAATATGACCCATCTTGTTTATTTAGGACTCCTGTTACTCACATACATAAACGTAGGTTTAACCAAAGCGTTCGTAAACCTTCATAAATATTGTCACATTAGATAGAATATCGACATCGGAATAAACATATTTTATATTTATGGCCGGTAATTATTTTGTTATCATTAATTAATGTGTTGTATAAAGAAAAAATGTTCCGCTTTTTATCCAGATTATGTGAAATATTACGGATTCTCTCACCTAAACAAACATATCCCTTTTCAACGGGTTTTTACTTCACTTAATAACAAAAATGTTATACGTAAATTTTATGTAACGATTTTCGAAAATTTTGATTATCCAATTATTACTTATGTGCTAGTTTTCAATGATTTTTTTATCTTAACAAAATTCTTAATGTTCCAATAGACAAAGTTCGAATTGAGGATTCTTTCGCGCGCCGCAAAACTTCTTACGAACTTCCGGGTTTCTTGTTTTATAAAAATACTTTCATGATTGTACTGTTTTGTTTCTGTTATTTTTTAAGTAGATGAAAAGAAATAATGAAAAAGGTGGAGATTTATAGAAGGTAATTGATGCACAGTTTCCATCTAACTTAGGACCAAGTTGAAGTTGTGTGAAAGCTAATTAAATACTTAATAAAAGTTTGGATGTTTACTTAATTACAAAAATACTTTTTATTATAAAACTAAATGATCGACAACTGTTTTATTCAAATTGGTTGCGAAATAACGACCGAACGAAGTCCGATGAAAACTATTAAAATGAATTCATTTCTGATGTTAAAACATAATGCATTTCACCCGGCGTTTACTGAAATAGCACAAAAGTAAATGAATTACGTTTAAATATCGTAAAATTTATACTATACTTGTTGTCCGTGATTCTATTGTGAATTTAAAAAAAAAGTTAATTAGTAGCCTATGTGTTCTTCCAGGCCATGAACAACTATGACAAATATCAGCGATATCCTTCAAACAAGCATCCATCCATCCAAACATTCGCATTTATAATATTAGTAAGATGCAATAAGGTAAAATGGAAAGGAAAACTTCTGTTGTAAGAGTGAGTGGTTATCCAACGCGTATGTTTGTGTAAACATAGGTATTGGGATCATTCAAAGCATCTGCCAGGATAATACGAAATTGAAAACGATAATCTTTCGCTTTTCATCCGATCAGAAAATATTGCGGTTACCATCTGCGTTTTCCGACTAAATTTCAAAATTGCAAGTTCAAAACAGTTACCTTTATTGTTTTAAATATTAATATACGTTTATTTCTAACTTTTAAAAGTTAAACCATTGTACCGATTTTGTCTTTCATAATTCCAACTGTTACGAAGAAAATCCGACACTGTGCCGATATTCTGGCGCAACACTAGCCTTACTAAAATGTAGACGTTTATGTCCCCTCACTAATCATTCTGACACTTGACTTGGTAACGAAACGGCACCATTTGCGACAAATGATTCTAACTAATAATGTCTAAAAATACAACCTTCAATAAGCCGGAAAGAAGTTTTATCTTTTGCAAAATTGTTCCCAACTGAATGATATGCTAATAAAGTGCAATATAAATGGATATAAGATAATCTTACTACACTGGCCATGATGATAATTAAGTATGTTGAGCCTTTAAAGCTTTTCGCTTGCTATAAAACAAATTGCTTATAACCAAACCCAGTATTGCACCTGTTTAGCATTAGGTACAGGTTTATTGTATAATACTGTTAATCTAGCTGTTAACCGCTTTTACAACTTAATTAGTAGCTTATGTGTCCTTCCAGAATATGTACATCTATGAACCGTTCCGGATATATCTTCTAACAAAAGTCCATCCATCTATTAATCCTAACATCTAAACATTCGCAAACAAACAAAATTAGTAAGATTTATAGAATCAAATGGTGATAAGTACCACAACTTCAATTTTGAAAGGTAGAGATTTTTTTTTATATCAAAAGGTGGCAAACGAGCGAGCGGCCACCTGAAATCGCTGAAATAGCGAAGCGACTGCTGCCCACAGACATACGCAATTGCATATGCGATGCCTACCTCTAATCGACGGAGGAGAGGATGCACAGAAAGAAAATATCTTCCCTTTCCATGCATCCTCTCATCCGGAAAGCCCACTTCTACTTCCCATCCTTTCCTTATAAAGAAAAGGACGGGAAGGGAAAGAGGACTAAATTAGGCCTCCGGGACGCACAATCATCAGACGAAACGCGGAATTGCTTCCACTTCACGCCTGTCTTCTGTGTGGTCGTGGTAATTCACCGGGCGAGCCGGCCCGATTCGTGCGAAGATGTTAAAGAGTAACCACTGTTAAAAGATTACAGTCCATTTGACAAAAACCAGACACACCTTCCTATTCGAAAGTAATATCTCGGATAAATATATATTATGAACAAAATGTTGTACAAAATAAAGTAACTCGCCATTATTACTTCCAGTATTAAGTATCTTCGGGCTACGCAACAATTCTCGTAAACATATTAATATTTAAGTAGATGCTCACCTATTTGACTTTTACCTTTATACAAAGACGACGGGTAATTTACTGAGCAAGTCGTATGAAAGCAGAATTATTTCTAAATATTTTACATCTTTTCGCATTTAATTTTGTTTACAAAAAAAGCTGAATTGCTATTTTTTGTTTAATTAATTTGGTATAAAAATTGTATGGAAAACTTACATAGTAATTTAAAATGCAAAACATAAAAAAGAAAAAAATTATTTTAATGTGATGTTTGTTAGAATTTTTATATTTAGGTAGGAAGCTAAAAGTAATGGATAGGCATATTAAATTTAAATTCCAAGACGTAGATACATTATTTTCATTTTAAATAACTAAATCATAACACCAGTCTTACGAACTCGAGATTCGAAATTCGAATCCAAAACTTAGACTACAACTAACTCAAGATAAATTACAGGGCGAGTTGTTTTATAGTACTCGTATACATATTGTTATAATCGGTGTCACAAATCATTGTAAGTTGATAAATAATGGTTGGAAACAAAGCAGGTGAATAAAGCGAACTGCTGAAAAACGATAATTTCAATTACTGTATCAACGTAACAATTGTTTTAATATTCACTATTGTTTCACTTGAATTGAAAAGTTATTTTATAAGTAAAGTTAAACAAATAATTTATTCATAGGTTTAGTTAAATAGTTAGCTTTTTAAATCGCTTAGAAACAAAGGATATGTTTAATTTATATTTGAAAATAATCTGGATAATTTAAGAATGGACTAGTCAACACTATTTGTTTTATAAGAGAGGGGGGGGGGGGCAAGCGAGCAGTGGGAACACCGAGGTGTTCACCGACGCCCATGGACATCAGCAATACCAGAGCAACCGCAGATGCGTTGCCGGCCTTTGTGATAGTGATGGTGGATACTGTTATTAATCGATATTTTTAATGGACACTTTAATAATAAAAAATTAAACTTATAGTTATAAGTTTGTGTTCTTTTTTCCATATTGTAAAAGTAATATGTTATCTTCTAACCGTTTTTTATCCTAACAAAAGTAATGTGATTATAACATTGTTTTCACACAAGAGATAACTTATAGTAATTAATAGATAGATTCAACATTAATATAAAATTGAATAAAACTTAAATCTTGATACTTGAATATTATTTCTGTTACCTTCACATCCAGATAATTTTGTTCTTGGTTTTATAGTTCATATATTTCATTGTTCTACATCAATATTTATGACCAATAAACTATACGATAACTAGTGCAAATATTTATTGATCTCAATACGTTAAGTTTTATTTGTTATTTCAAAATACATATGACGATATTTGTAAAATGTTTTTTTGATCTGGCGCATTTGTTTTTAGTAACCTAAAATGATAGAAGTACATCTAACCAAACTTTTGTTTGATATTTAATAAAAAAAAAACTAGCTGTCGTCTACGATTCCGTTCGCAGAATTAAAAAAAAAAAACACTTTTTAAGCCCATGTTCTACATTCATGCCAAATTTCATCGAGATCCATTGATGCGTTCCGGAGACACCTTCAAACAAACATCTATCTAAACTTACGCATTTATAATATTGATAAGAAGTAAGATAAGATTTGCTTTAAAATATCGATCGAAATCTTCATACCATCGTTTCGCAAATGGGTTACTGCTCGAGTGTAAGTGAATCATCATAAATGAATGACAAGTCTCTTTGGGGTTTCACTGTTAATGCCACATTTGTTTACTCTTCGCCCACAAAAAATGCCTGCCTAGAGCAGGTGCCAACTGAGTAAGCTTACAAAATTTATGGTAATAATCTTTGACCCAATTCCCTTATTAATATTGACATCATTCATTATACATAGACTTTGTCCATAATTTTTTCTTACAGCGCAAGTACGGTCAACACGAAACTAAACTTTATCGCGTGAGTTTTGTTATAAAATTAAATGATAACGAATTACCTTGGTCATTTAAAAATAGAAAACTATGATACATTAAAGTTTCCTTTTTAAAATTAAAAAGAATATTACAACGACAGATTTGCATTTTTATCCTTTATTTGAGAATAATGTTCAACAATTATTTACATCAAAAACATGTTAATACTATTATTTACGTCAATAAAATCATGGAATCGAGTAGACAGGTCCATGATAAATTCCAGCAACCCGATTCACATCGATAACAAGTCGTGTACCGATGAAGGATATTCAAATTATTCGGGACTATCTAAAGGTTCTTGATTCTCATCCCTGCGCAATACAAGGAAGATTGAATATTTTAGCTAAAGGTCACTGGTGTAAGTTAAGGAATTGTCAGAACATTTTTTTATCAATAAGCGTTAATTTGTTAAATAAACAAAACTCTATTTTATTGACTGAGTCTGTTTCAGAAAGAATTTATTTTTATTATAATATATCACTTCCGTTTGGTCTTCATTGTCATCAATATTTTGGCTTGAACTTTTTCATACCATCTTCCATATTTGTAGTATATTTTCCAGTTTTTTGTAAATGGTAATAAATTCAGTCCATTGTACAACATCGTATTTTGGTATCTGATCGTTGTGGCTTCTTGTTTGTTACTCGATGCAATCTCTTTTATAATCATGCGTAGCTGCTTTTATGTCTTAAATAACATCTGTAATCATGTTGTCTCATCTCCGTAATCTAGATAAGTGTGTGAAATTCGGCTCACCACAAGGCCGATGTCGATAAGCAAGTGCGCGTTACTGTTTGGAAGGCGATGAATGGTTACTTGTAATTCCTTTGTTTTAATTTCCCTTTCGTTAAGCCCACCTATTTTTTTACTCGAACTGATAACTTATTCATATTAGGATTTTTTCTTTGAAGCATAGCTTTTACCGTTTTTGTCCGACACAAAAATACTACGCCAAATTCGCATTAGCGTTAAGAGCCGTTGAAATTTTAACAGCAAATCTGTTTGTTTTGAAAAATAGTATAATAGTAGTCATTTGGCTGCGTACGTAACAATAGTTTGTTATTTTGGCAATCTGTGACATAATTATGTCATTAAAGACAGACAGAGTCGCTCGTCTGTTACAAAAATATCAACAACGAGAAACACTTTAAATTGTTCAGTTGCGAACAATAAACAATTACAATTAATAGATAGTAATTAGCGAAGCGGCTTGTTGTTCGAGAGATGTATTTGGACAGGTTGCAGGGAGGGTGTAAACTATTGTGGTGAATGTTTACCTGGGATAGAGTCACGGTGAGGGAGAGCGCGTACGCGGTAGCGAAGGCGGAGGCGGAGGCGGACTCGAGCACGGCGACGGCGGCTCGGGCCGACGCGTCTAGCCGCGCGGGCCTGCCGACAGTGACTGCCGCGGTAGCTCGCCTCGCCGCCCTGCGCTTATCGGCCGCGCCATCACTATGCACTCTACCGCGCGATAACGATTTAAACCCTTTAAATTGACCTTTAATTAAACCCATAAAATGATTACCTTCAGCTATAGACTATATTACCTATGCCACCGAGCATCTCCTACTACGTACAGTGTACGTAACTTCGTTACAGTTTAGAACTATGTTAGCGTGTAGCAGTATAGTTCAGAAAGGCACCGCACCTCCGTATCTATGTTTTGAGTTAGTATTAGTTCGAGTCAGTTTATGTGAGACATAAATCTAACGGTATTAAGACTTCTAGCTTTCACTGCTAATGAATATTGAAATCTATACTTCTAACTTTCCGTTGCTTACCTATACCTATTTAATGTTTCCTGTTTCTTAAGAATTATTAGTATATTTTATTTAAAAAAATATATATTATACAAAGTATTATAACGCAACTAGACTTCACTTAGGGCTGCGCTGTAGTTAACCTATTTCAGTAACCAAATGAGCAGCTTTCAAAAGACTTTAGTGCGTGATGTTGTGTCTTATTACAATTTGCAATATTATGTTTCAACGAAGGTTAAGTTTTCTGATTGAAGTAGGTTGAAATCGGGAAGTTATTTTTTGACAATGTAATGAAGGATCATTGAAAAGACACAAGTGGTGTGCGTCCAACGAAATGTCACGCTTTAGTTATTAAAGCGTCGAAGGCTCACAATGACTTTTACATAAATTTATATTGTGAAAGGTTTTTGTTAAAGGTAATCCTGTTTTAGGTTTATTATCATAAACACATATTGAACATTGTTAGAAAAACGAGTAATATTTCAAATTATTTACATAATTTAGTTAATGGAGTTTTATTGGATAGTGATGGTATTATAAAAAATACATAATTGAAAAATACAAAAAAAAGGCATAACAATATTTAATTATTTGACCAGCTTTTGTCCGCTGACATATTCTGGATTAGTAAGATAAATTCTTGTGTGATCGATAAGAAACAAGCAACTATCTCTGATGTCGGAGGCCAAGACCCACTTTGTGTCGGTGTACCAGCAATGTAAGTAAATATCCTTTGCCATATGTTTTGTTCGCGTTCGCTTCTTATCCCGCTTAATCGTAACTTCTCAGTAATGTGTTAACCAGCTTATTGGCAAAGCGCCATACAGGATAAATGTTATTTCTCCATTTCCTTATTAATGTTTTGATTTGCGAGCTTATCGATTGCAATCACGTCTTCATCTTCTCACTATAAATGTAAAATGCTAAATATTGAAAATTTATAATACCATAGACCATCGCGAGATATTTTATTAAAAAAAAACAATTGTTTTTTTATCGGTGCGGCAATAAGTTTTTCAATACTAGATGGCATTTGATAATTAAGGTTATTACACAATTGATTAAAAGTAAAAAAAATGTAAAAAATTTTGTTTGAATTTAATATGACAAAACAATATTATTCGGTTTACCTAATATTTTGTGCGTAAAAAAAATTACTTCGGTTATAAAAGTTAAAAATATATATGTTTTTCAAAAGACTTATCATTTGTAAACTAAATGGTACGAATTACTTTTTAACTTGGTTTGATCCGCTCTCCTGAGAATATTGGAACCTTCTTGAATAAAATATCATCACATTACCTACTTTAATATCTATTACATATTACACTTAGAAAGTTAAATGACTTCATCTCAAGAGAAAAAAGTTTGAGAAACTATAAGGTAATGGACAAATTTCTACAACAATTCTGATAGTCTCCGAGTTATTGAATTCTTCTACAGGTTAGAAAAAGATAGTGTCTTCAAGAAGACTTTATGGGTGCCATTTGGTATGTATTAAAATCAACATAAAGTATAGTTCAAAGCCGTGATGTGAAATAAGAGATAATTGCGTCTTTAAATCGAGCACTGAGCTACCCGGATCGTAGCAATTATCTTTTAACTAGATTGGAGCTCGTTTGAAATTAGTAAGAATGTTAGTAGACGTTATAATATTGCCACATTAATTTCACTAATACTTTCCTATTTAGCAACAATAATGTTTTGAAATTCTAGGAGCTAAACTCGATCTACTCGCTCTTGCTGAATCTTTTAAAGTTTATTTAAACGGTTGCTTAGTGTAGTTTATCACACTAATTGAACACAAAATGATACACTTTAAAGATCATTTCGCATCCCTGAATGCAAACTGAGCTAAACGACAATTTTTTTTCAAATAAATGAAAATAAAATCAAAGAAAAGTGCTAAATATTTCCAGTACGCTACTTATTTTTCGATGTTAATTTTTATTATGAATTTATTGCACGATATGATGAGATAAAGCAGGACATAAAAAAACCTTTAATATTTATGATGAATATAACACCTATATTGAGTATGTTTGAATTCTGAGAAGAGCTGTGTAAAGTGAGTCTGCAAGGCGGCAACTTCCAAAACGTTCCATTCAAACTTGAAATATTAGAGCGCTATTGAACAAAGGAGTTTGTAATGATAGCGCTCACCTTTTTGTTTTAAATCTTGAAAAGGATTTATAATTAAAAGTACCTAATTTCGTTTGAAATGTTACTCCATATATAGTACTAGTAATTTACCTTTCATTTGTGTAACCAAGTACTTATCTCGTAGGGTTCCATCACTCAAAGTTTTATTCCTTTATCTAAGAAAAGGCAAATATTTTTAGTGTAATTTGTTCTTAATTAAATACGCTGAGGTACGGATTTGCATTTAATATTTAAACTGTGATGATTTAAGTCCAATACTAATTTATTATCTGTAATAAGGTTGTACCTTTAATGTGTCTTTAATTTTAAATAGACAATTAAGTAAAAGCTGACAGCATTAATTGAAATTGAAGTCACTGAGCAAGCTTTGGTGATGTTAATTTACATGTAATTTGTGTTACAAAGACAATTGATATGATAATCTCGGTTCAATAAACTAAGATGTTACAAATGGAGTTATAATCGAGTTACATGTGCTAATTTGTGTCTTAAGCGATGAGACAGATCGTGTTTAAAATGTAAGCTTCTACTAAAATAAGTAACAATCGCCAGCGATTCCGTCTGCGCGGAATTAAAAATAAAACTTAATAAAATTAAAAAAAAACGTAATAAAAAAACATAATTCTTTCAGACTATGTATGCCAAATTTAATCGAGATCCGTTCAGTCGTTCCAGAAATACCTTTATGCAATCCATTCATCTAAAGTTCCCATTTATAATATTAGTAAGATAAATAAAATTTAATGCAGTCTTGTTATAGTAATACATTTAAATATAGTAATATTTCCTTTGACCATTGATTGAGCTGAGACTTGGCGGAACGGCAAAATTAAATGCTACGAGCCAATTATCTGTTCTCATTGACCATTGGTATTTAGAAATATAAATAATATGAAATATTGATACTGAATATATTTGATACTCTTGTGGACTTTACTTCATTTAACAAATGGTAATGTTTTTATTAAAATAATTCCATTTTCAACAGCAAATGTTCATAATGCTAAAGTAACTAGTTATTTTAATTGAAGTTAGGAACGTCGACGAAAGAGTTTATATGTCACGTGTATAATTATAATTATTATTAAGTGCACTTTCAAATATTTGATTACTTAGATATTAGCGTAAATTTCGTTGTTTTATTTTAGGCGAAAGTTATCTAGTCTTTACATAATAATGGTGAGTTTGGTTCACGAAATACAAAGAAGACTTTCAGAACAATGAAATTGAACGATTATGGGCGATGAAAATTTAGAAAAAAAATATTTAAATTAAGAATAATATTAAAACTTTAATACATCTTCAAATGAATTACTTCAAAAATAAATTCTAATATTATTCTCGTAGAGTACGGCAGCGAATAAAAGCCGTGTATGGAGCGTGGGCTTCAATTTAAGCTCTATTTGCAATACTGAGAATCGGAAATATTATTGATAGATTTATCGTACATTTTCCTCATCCGATTTCCATTTCCATGGACATGAGAATCTGATAGTTGCCAATCACGCTGTGCCACTTGCTTTGAATTAAAATAATATTACGGAAACGTAAGAAATATCCACACCTTTAATTAGTATTTAGATGTTTCGAATTCAATGCAAATTTTCATACAATTTTTTTAAAGTTTGGAATTATTATTTATGAAATAAAAATATTATTTATTTTAAATGGAACGTAAAATATTTAGATTTGTGGATGTTTGTATGACTGGTTGGACATTTCATGATATTCACAAGAATAAACACGTTAAAATTTAATGAAATAACGAAATTATTACATCGCAAACTATGAGATGCATTTGACATACATTTTACCCTATTCTTAACAATGTGTTTACCACACCTGGCCTTTAACGTTTCAAAGCAGGTGGATTTAATGCCACCGAGCGTAAACAATAACTGGCAGTGTAGCTACGTGCTACGAACGTAGCCCTAATCCGTAGCGCTAAGAGCTTTAAATGTAGCTACGTAGCATTTATACGCCGCTTATTTATTCAAAGGTGACACAGGTTGTCGAAAGTTCTGTGAAAGAATATATAAAGGACTCGCATTTGATTAAAATAATAAGGAATATGTATAAAAAATATTGAAATCGTTCAATATGTTTTAAGTAAATATTATTTTACCATATAACAACGATAAATGTTAAACGAAATTGTAAAATAATAGTATATTTAAAAAAAGTTTTTGTGACTAGAATGGAAGCTGGATTCTATTTCAGATATTATAGTTATTTCTATAAAACAAGAAATTTCTATTGATTTACTGTAAACAGTAAATAATACAGATTGCCTTTTAAATACATAAGTTAATACTAAATCATCTATATTTCTAGATCCAGACAAAATTAAATTTGAAATTGGAAATAATTCATTTAATAAAATGATTAACCTAAAAGTGCGTCAGACAGAAAACACATCAGGTATTCTACAAAGAAAATGTTTATTGATCCGATATGCGGAACACTAACGAATATTAAATATTTTTCAATGAACACAAAAGAAACCACCAGCGCGTATGATTTTCATGCTTCCAGCGGATCCGGTCTAAACACATGTTCACACCGAAAAGGCGAGGCTTATAAAAGCAAGAGATATTAGAAACTTATCCGCTAAGCTCGCTGCAGGTTAACTTAGCAAAGATTAAGCTACCTACGCTTTATGTAAATGTAATGAGCTCTTTTCTTGAAAACAATGTCTTACCTATCCGATATAGAAAGCATTTCAACGTACTTAAATAAAATTAGTGTTTCAATTCCTAATATATACAGTGGTTTATGGCCGCCTTAATAACCAACTGCCGTAGTCTTTTAGTGGTAAATTAGTAGTCGCATAGTTTACTACATCTATACTCATCTACATCTATACTCATCGTCGTCAGTTAGCTCATTGTTAAGGACAATAATATGTTGTAGATGATGAGAAGATATAAAAGTTGATAGTCTTTTGTATATTAAGTATATCTAGTATATTTTATATTATATAATATAAGATAGATCTTTCCATTCCAGCCATAAGCATGTGAAGCTACACAATAGCACAGTTAATGTAACAGGGCTTAAATTGTTATGTTCTAGAGTTCGCTACGAATGCGCTGCACACGTCGTTTATCATATTATATTACGTTCAAAGTATTGTATTCCGCTATTTACTAAATTGTATAATAAAATGTGTTTATACAAATGGTAATTTTAATAGTATTTGCTTTCATTGCAAACATAATTTTATAATTCAGAAAATTAATTTTGTTACATGATTAATATTAGATTATTTCTAAGCTCCAAATTTTCTTTTTTTTTTAACTGAATCATAAAAAAACATACTACGTTATAAACCAAAGACAAACACAATCAATCATTCAATCGCACTCTTTTCTCGCTTAATGTCATCATGGAATTAAATAAATAAGAGATAATAAATATGGCAAACAATGCGTACTCTGTGTAAATTATAATACTATATTGAAAGTTTATTTGTGAAGATGTCACTAAAAGATAAATAATCATTATATTATTTGACATCAAGCTAACAATTGATTTAATTACTTTAAATGAAACAGAGAAAAAATAGTAAGGTTAAGCAAAAATAGTACGAGATCAAATATTGATTTCGGCCGTTAGAAGTTTACTGTTCGTCAATTGTTTTTTCTATAAGTTTTTTCTATAAGTTTTTGATAGAAGACATCAACATTAAATTCGCATTAATGTGTCGTATATTTAAACATTACAATTTAACGGAAAACATATGCATACTCGTGTGAGTGCCTATTAGGTTAGATAGCTAAAGGATCCATTGATAACTTTAGCCCTGCGAAATGCGGATATTGAACAGATATGGTCCCTTCAGACATATGTAAATTAGGTATTCAACGTCACTTATGAATACATTACCAACAAAGCTGTGTAATGAAGACGTTATGTATCATTTGTGTCGATGTTATTCGATAGAAATCAGGTTATGTGCTCGTTTTCTTGGTGCTATGATTTTTACCTTAACGTAACGTAATTTATGAATGTGAATGTAATACAACTTTTTTGTAATTAGAAACACAATATTTGTGAATTCGCTGATTATTCTTGCAGCCATTTGCGTAACGGAAGAAAAAAATGCAAAGATTATTAAGGTTTAATTCAGTAAGTACTAACATAATTTGATGCCCTTTAAACAAAATAAACTGGCGAAATCTTAGTTTTTTATGTTGTCCTTTTTTATTTTATCCGATTAAACGAATTTAAATAAAACAGACGCATACTGATATTGCGCTAATGAGGTACAGCGTAAGTGGGCGTGAAACAATGGCCCATATTGCAATGGATTTAAATAAATTATGCACATTATTAATGGTTCCGTAACGAACAAAGTGAACGCCACGCGGCCGCGACTTCATTACAGTAATTAGTCGATGACATTATTGGAATTTTGTCAATCAAATCGAAACGATATTAATAGGCGATTGTATTATGGTCATAAGTAGCACTATAAATATAAAGTTTAAAACCGTCTTTAATGACCTTGAACTTGACTTCTCACGAGAATTCTTTACGGATCACTGTTACTGAGAGTTCGATCCAATTTCACATAAAAGTAAAAAAAGTATGATGCAAAATCAAGAAAATACCCACCGAGGCAATGACTATTAACGTTCCTAATATCATTAATTATGAAATACTGAAATTCTTTTAACTAAGCGCTTTTATAATGTGAAGTTTATGTATAGAAAAGGTCTTGTCGCTTGACAGCATAAATAGTTACACGTATAGGTCGTTTAGATTAGAGCAGTATCAGACACGCACGGCCTGTCTTGAATGGAGCTATTTAAAATTATAAAGAGTCTACATTTTCTATACACCAAGGAAGGAATAGAAGGGTGAAAATGTTTTCATAAGGCAGTTTCGTCTCAACATTTTTAAGCTAGATTAATGACATTTTAGCATAAAGCTAGATGACTAATAGTAGCACATTATAGTAATTTATGTGTGTGCAAAACTAAGACTAAATTAAGTGGATCAGAAACAATTTCTAACATAAAGATTTTTAAAGCTAATTAGAAAACAAAGTTTTATAGAACGAGAAAAGATTTCTGCCTAAATCTCCGAATTGTTATTCATATATTTTAAAATAAAATTTATTCAATATAACAGTTTAAAAAATTATATATGTGACAACACTAATCCCGTATATTTAGCAGTTTGCCCTACGATGATACACTTTATAACTTTCTACAGGAATTATAAACTAAGAGGGTTCGATGTTGGTTTTGTGTTCAAAAACTCAATTTTGTACCAAATAAATTACTAAACTTGAAGGTGTTGTCGTTAAATATATTACGTAAGAAAAATATGAATTAGAACTGAAACAGGACACTTTTGTGTCTTGTTTCCTTTCCATTGTCTGTAAATATCCAACACTATTTTTTTCTTTAAAGGTATCGTGTATTAAATTACGTTAAATCATAGAGCAATGGATATCTTAATTATAACTCCAAATTACGGTCTCAGTTTCAATACTGTTGCTTTGGAGAACAAAAACATAGCCTTGGGGCGAAACAGACTTATTTACTTTAGTCAGATTTTGACAAGAATGATGATACAGCTGGTACGACAAAGTTATCAAGGCTCAATCTCCGTGACGCAAAAATACTAAAACCTTCGTTATTTCTATGAGAAAAAGGTGCACATTCAATTAAGCTTACTATTTTTAATATCGTGTAATTTATTTTTTAACAAAAGCATGGCAATCATTTTATCGTGTCTTTTTACACCTTAAGTGTTTTCTTTTACTAAAAATTAAAAAAAAAATGTTGACGTTTTTAATAGTCTAAATTTTTATATTTTGCCATAGTCTCTAACGACGGAAAAACAGAGCGGAGTTAAAATAAGATCATATCAGAGAGAACACCTAAGTTGTCATATGTACTTATGTCGTTCATGCAAATGTTTGATAACATTTGTAGAGGACAATACCAAATCTCAACGATGCGTCTTAGTTTGCAAATAATATAACCAACAGTCGCATAGTTAAGACTGTGTTTACATTAAAAAGTTACAAATTATATTACGATGAAAAAAACAATACGGAAAGGTTCCAAATTTCAAATGGTTTACACATCATACTAGAAATTTTGACGAAAAATAAAATGCGATTTATTGTTAATTGAAGAAAATATATGTGAAATGAATACCAATGTAATATGACCTGGTTAAAAATTAGTTTAGAGAATCTTAAATCCAATTTTAATTTATGTTATCGTTTTAATGAATTCTTTAGAGTTTTATGAAAACTGATTAGCATTAATTTAAGAGCATTTAAAGTGCTGTTGGTAAAGGTTTTTCCGTTCTTCTTTAGATTTATTGACATACCGATAAGAAGTTCAGCTTCTTATATTTGATTTTAAATCAATGACTTTATAATATCGTATTGTCGCTACGCTTGTGTATTCAGTTAGGGCCTTGCACAAATATGCGCTGCGTCGCCGCCGGGCTATATTGGTGAGGGCAGCCTGCCAACGTTCCCGGAACGCTTATCACCCGTCACCTGAAATCTTCGCATGCCGGGTGACGCATCGCGCATATGCCAGTTTAAATATGGACTTGTATCTTACAAATAAGCACAATTTGCAGTTTTCTTTTGATCAACATTTTTGGCACATAACTTATTCGCTACAAGAGGCTCTTAATAATGATGAAAGTGAAAGTGATATTGTTATAAGTAACAGTTTTTAAGAAAAGTTAAACTTATTATTAACTGAAATTTATACGATTTTTAAATTTGCACAAATCAATTCTACAAAGAATCTAAAGGACTTAAGATTAATGTAAAAAGTTGGATAAATAGTAAGCAAACTGCGAAGACAAAAGACAAATACAAAGGAAAGTAGTCAACAGCTAAATATTAACAAGTAAAATGAGAACATTTCAAAGCATGTAAAGAAAATTGTATTTTCTTCTTACTTGCTACTTTGTTCTATCCGTATTTCTATTCTTAAAGATTCTCAACAAATTAATTGTACTCAAATCGATATACATCTGTTAAATTATTACTTTATCTTTACTTTAACTGCAATTAATTAAACGTTCGCTTGAAACATATTTTAATTACAATTATTTTGGATATCTTCAATTGTTTACGAAATGCCAAATTGGTTTTTATTCGACGGTTATTACATAATTTGATTTACGTTTTTTTTTTACATTTTAAAATATGAAACTTAATTTCCTTCTGCTAAAATTTTAGAAAATTCGACAATCTTTACACAAAATAGAGAACTCTGAAGATTAATTTGCTATCCAATTTATAGTACAAAGCTTGGAGCAAATTACTTTAACAAATAACACTTGCGCAAAGAAGCAGGATAAAATGAATATTTAAACGATCAAGTACTTCTGTCTCAATTAAATAGAATAAAAAATAAGATGGAAGTGTCTTAAAATCTCGTAGGTTCGTTATTTAGATCTAACTGTATTCTATTCATGTTATACATTTATTTTGATAAAAAATAATTATTATTAATATGAAAAAACATCATAACACAATAAGAAATCTTTTAAAAAGAAAAATAACAAAGAACCAAAAAAAATATTTGCGAGGCTTAATTTGGATTATCCTGGCGGCCGACTGCAAAGTCCGTAACAAATTATACGAACAAGTATAACATTTGCGATAAACGACATTTTAAGAACTTGTGACATACTTGCTGTCGCCCGCGACTCTGTCCGCGCGGAATTAAAAAAAAACATAATTAGAAGTCTAATTGTTCTTCCAGACTATGTTCTACATCTATGCCAAATTTATCAAGATCTGTTGAGCCGTGCCGAAGATACCTTCAAACTAACATCCATCCATTCATCCATCCATCCATCTAAACATTAGCATTTATAATATTGTAAGATCTATCCAAATACATATTTATAATTAAAAACAAACATTATTTATCGTTCCTATGTACGCAATCTTTTTTTTTTGTTGTTTTATGTCGCCATATAAGAAGCTAATCTACAAGTACAAAGCGTAGTTATCTTGGAAAGTTTTATTACGCTCACCATTAAGTATGCAATAAGAATTGGTCGTTAATTCAACCTCCAAGTGGGTGAGTTGTTTATAAACTCTTCAGTCAAGCGCTACGTAAATAGGTAACCGTCCGAGATCTTCTTCTGTTTATTCTTAACTTAAGCTGTTTATAAAATGCTATGTTTTATTGCGACATTACGTCAATTATGATGCTTTAAAAACAAAGAAATGTTAAAATTAATATCTTATGACAGTTTATATAATGTTTGCCTTTTCACAAGGGGAAGCCAAAATAAAACTTTAACTTAATGGTATATTTGTTATGATATGTAAGGTATTTGTACCTAATCAAATTAACTAAATAATGAGACACAAGAAATTAAAATATTTATCACAAAATGTATTTCATAATTGTATCTTATCGTGAAATATTTTTATAAGCCTCTAAACATTTAGCATAACACCGAAACAGATTTACGTCCATTACATTTGGCCTCGACCCTTCTTAATGTCGTTATTAGATGGTTAATTTTATTCTTTTTTTTAGCAATGGTTACAAAATTGTATTGTATCTTTGTGTTGTTTCTTTAACCAATAAATATCATGACCGTAACCAAAGGGGTGGCTTACAGATTTAATTAATTATCTATACTAACATTATAACTTTTTTGCTTTAAATAGGCTGCGAGGTGACTGAAATTCACTGTTGGAAAGCTACACTATCCCCGTAACATAAGCTTTATTTATATCTATTTTTTTTAATTCCGCAAGGACGACGCTAGTTTCTTATATTTTCCATATTTAATATTTAATTCTTTGAGAAATACAGTTTCTTCAATTATAGAGATCCTGGGACACCGACGCATAAATCTCACATTATTATACTATGTTATTAAAATTCTAATAAAGCTTTCAGTATGACTCAATTTCGAGAAATATATTCGTGGAAATATTACACTCATTTCACAAAAAGCTAGCACGAATAACTTACGTTGGAAATTGTTCATAAATCCGTCTTATCCGGATGTTCCAGATAAATACTTTTTTATACGTCATGGTTTCCCCAAAATCATTATATATCATCAACAAATCATCTAGCTTTCAATCTAAGACTTTAGTATTTATAGAATAAATTTTAAGTATAATAAAAACAAATCGATCCAATATTTTCTTAATTTTTGACAGTTTGAAGGGGATCAAGTCAGACTATCTATCACCCGTATGGTGTAGTTTTGCTGCTTCCATTGTGATAACTCCATCGTAGAAGTTTCCGTGCTAATTTTATTCTACAGTAGTTTTGATATTAATGTAATGCTGTTCGGTAAATGGAAAATTTTAGGAATCTTTTTAACCAAAAAATAAATAATACTCATATTTTAATTAATTTTATTTATTAATTAGATGTCCATAAAATTAATTACAATTTTTGAATTCAAAACTTTGGATTTTTACGAGGATTGAAGAAATAATTGTTTAGCGCCATCTATCGGTGAGTGAGTAAAGCCTTACCTGGTTTCAGAGCCCACTACAGTCCATCCTCGTCTACGACGCAGGGCGCGAACTTCAGCAGTTACTACGCGGTCGCGGGTCCTCCGGTGTCGGCTGGCACTAGCCACTTGTAAATTGTTACTAGCGCCCTCTTTCATCTCCGCGATGGGCAACATCGTGTCACTCGGTTTTAGACTCTTTACACTAGATGGCGTATTTTCCAAATATAGTGTCACATTTTCAGAAAAACTGATATTTTGAAATCGTGAAAAATTAGATTATTTAAATATTTTAAGTGTGTGATATTTTTTAAACAAAAGCACCTGACGATATACAAAAAATACTATGATTAACATATTCGTATTAATGATTGAATATTATCTAGAATAAACTATGTTATGTTGCCAAATACAGATACTATACGCATGATACTTAAAAAAAATATGTTACAATTTTTACAAAGTGATAATAAATTCAAATTAATTATGGTTGTTCTCTATAACCTTTTTCTAACGTCATCAGTTATAATGAAACTAAAGAATTGAATCTTCTTCAAATTGGCACGACTTTATTTTATTGGAAAATACAAACAATGCTTATAATTGGACATGCAGCACTTACATAATTATTCTATATTATATGTGTCCTTTATCAGACAAACAAAAACATGTGTGACTGTGAACGATTTGGCAAGATGTATTGGATTATTTTAGAAACGCGTTACCTTTGTTAGTTTTACTACAGATTTTATTTAACACATTGCTCGGGATTAATGTGTGTTAGATTAGCATTGTTTTGTGTAAATATTTACAAACTAAAATTTTTATTCTCTCAATTCCCTTTAAATATGTAAATCGTGTATTCATAAAGTATCCAAAAATGTATTTAACTAAGAAATGATTTTCAGCTTTGATATTTCAAAGATGATGAAGAATTTATCAAGAATAAAAGAAGAGACATTTTAATGCATCATACATGTAACTTTAGTTGTCATGACTTTTTTGTAAAAAAAGTGTTTTTTTATTTAGTTTATAAAATAGAATATTAGAACGGCTCAAAGAATTTGACGATTTCAATATACACAACATTATCAATCAAATGGAATAAATAAAACATAATTAGTATATTAGATTATGTGTAAATATTAGAACCTAATTAAAAAAGTGTACATAATATTTTCTGATATCGTCTTACAAATATAATAAAAATACTACGCAACATATACCTTGAAGTAACACATGAAAATTTATATTCCGGTGCTGAATAAAAATATATCACGAACACCCATAACACAGTTTATGATACAGCGATCGACATGGTTTTTTATCACCGTCACAAAAATCGCTTTTCTAAATGCGACATACACTAAACTTGTTCGTTTTTCACTGATCTATCGCGTAGTTCGAAGTATCCATGCTCGGGTTATTATAATTTCGATCGACGTTTAAATCGTTGGGCGCGCGTCGGCAACTGCGCGCACGATGGTGCGTCCTAACCGGGCATAGACTCCGCAAGTCAGGCGCTTTCGCGACAACATAATTTTTCAACAATATTCAGTGCAATAAATCAACGACATTTTCATGACTCAACCGTGCCACAGATAAAGGTATAACACTGTATGCATCATTATGTCGCTGTTGCCCTGATTTTTTGTAACATTTTAAAACGTGACAATTTTTCAATGTTTATATGTGTATTCGTACCGATTTTTTTTTTAAGATTTTAAGAAAGTACATTTAAACTTCAGGTTTACTTAGTAAATAGAAATACTTAAAATTCCTTTAAGAACCTACATGTTAATTGACCGTAATAACAATACACGACAATAAAGAATCACAAAAATTAAACAGAAGGTAATTAGTCTCTCTTCTACTCTAAAATGTTTTCTATAGTAGCGGTAGTCCGCCTGTTTACTTCAATTCAACTCACGTATGTGGTGAGCTAAATTATCTCTGAAAAGCATTTTTAAAAATCTCTAGCGTTCAATCGAAGGGGTGGCAATATAGATTGGAGCTTTCAAATATCGTCGCGGTTCCAATGAAAACATATTTATTATTCTTCGATTCACACCGCCACGTGGTAAAGCTGCCGTCAATTAAATATCAAAGGGATTATAAGATATATTTTTAGTTTAATTCTTTGATTTGTTTTTTTTTTAGTTACAAATGAATTTGTTTTTACTAAAAGTAGTCCTTTTTTATAAGTTCTGCTCATTCTATTAGTTTTGTAAGGCCGATGTGATCTGGTATTTAAATTAAACAGCAATGAATCAAATTATACAAATACATTTAATCGTCTTGATTTACTCTTGCATATTTAGTAAAGCTATTTTTTCCCAGAGGTGCCAATGATTTTGTAAACTATCTTTCAAACTGAGATTGAGAACAAATTGAGATGAATTCTACGGTGTCGGGAAAAGAATTCCATCGCCTGGTAACTTTCCAAAGGCGTGATTAAGAATAAAGTTCTATTGCACAATGAGAAACGCCCATAATATTAGGTTGCGAAAATAAGTAGTATCCAGATTTGACGATCTTTTTGACTAATGATTTATTAAATAGCTTTTGCCCACGACTCCGTTTGCGCAGTATTAAAAAAAAATTTAAAAAGTACCCTTTATGTTATTCCAGACTATTTTCTACACATTGTATCGAGATCTGTTGAGCCGTTTTGAAGATATACCTTCTAGCAAACATTCATCCATTCTTCCATTCATCTAAACTTTCGCATTTATAGTATTACTAAGACTAAAGAATGCTTGCTTAAATGACGGATGGATACATTTTTTATGTCTTACAGTACCTCTGCAATTTGTTTACTAGCAAAAGTTACAAAATGGGTAGATGCCTCAAATTTCTACTATTGTCAAAAAAATTCTATTTAATTATTTAAAAAAGTTTTTTTCATATTCGAGGAATCTAGGTAATGGCACAAACGATGATGAACTTGTGTTTCTGAAATATGATCTCCAAAGTGGACGTTATTAGAATTATCCATTGTATACAATGTTTATAATTGTCATTTGGCAGTTGTTTATGAATTAATGAATATTACTCGTTATATTAATATTAAAGACAGTGTTCGAGTGAGACGTGTTTACGCGGGTAGGACAAGAATAGATGGTGGCAAAGATTCAAATATGTCGCACGGTTCTAGTCCTCATTTCGGCCGTTTTTCATAATGTCGCAATTATTAAGTACCTGGAAATTCCAGATTTATGTTTCCAGAGTCTGTCTATAATGTAGTAAATTGCACTACAATCATAATTATTATATCGTAATAAGAACTAGAGATTAGTGGTTAAAACCACCATGCCTTGCCGTAGCATAAAGAAACATCTGAAATAATCTAAAATGATCTAAAATTAGTTTTCATACAGTTATGGCTGTCTCTCGTGACTCCGTCCGCGCGAAATAAAAAAAGTCAATTAGTAGCCTATGTGTTCTTCCACATTATGTTTGATATCTATGCTAAATTTCAGTGAGATCCATGTAGCTGTTTTGGAGATACTTTCAAACAAACATCCATAGATCCAAACATTCGCATTTATAATATTAGTAAAAAGTAAAATAAGATATTATGCAGAGATTACTACGTTCAAACAAACTGTTCAGTTCAACATATTAGTAAAGATTGACAAAGTAAAGACATAGTCTATTTGTGTTAGGTTATTATGAACGACGTTTATTTTGAAATCTTTTCATCTCGTGACGTGCTTTATGCCAAGAATTTGCAGAAGTTCTAAAAAAACATCAACATCTCTAACTGATCCCGTCAACGCCACTCTTTTGACAAATTAGGTGCGTGAACCATTGGATGTAAGCATGTATTTGTTTTTCAAGAATCTGTAAAATAAGTATAAGTGTTTGTTGTTTAAAGTTTTGCAGTGTTTAGTATTAATCAGAGTTTATTTAAGTTTTGTATAACTCTGAATCTGTGTCCATTTTTTTTTGCGAACAAGTATAAACATCTTAACATCCAATCAATACAAGATAAATTATAAATATCTGAACTCCTAAACTAAGCTTATAATTTTTTTTTGTTATCGATATGCGATATTACTCTTTGTTATAATTTTGTATATTAGATACACATATCTGAGCAATGTACATCGCAGCAAATTAAATAAAATAAATTCGATAGCAAAATGCAGAAGTATCTTCTGAAGCAAAGAGATAAGTGTACAATGAACTAATTATACGAAGCGAGTTAACGACGTCATTGGAGGAGAAAATCGTTAGAGTCAAGCTATTTCCACCTAGTGTTTGTGTCTCTAATTACTAAAGTACTATCCTGTACCATAAAGTTTGTAAGACACGAGGTACTAAACGATTAGACTTTTTAAGCACCCTCTATTTCCGTACAGTTACATGCGTCATTGTCAAGGACTTCCTGGGGATGTACGGTAGTGGGAAAATTATATTGTAAGTATTCATATCGGTCTATCTTACGAACCTATGAAGTTTATGGTATTAAACAACCACGAATGTTTAAAATTATAGTACCTACTTTCGTATAAATAGTTGTTAAAAAAGAATCGGTCTAATTATCTTTGTGACCACAGATTCATACTTGTAATTTACATAATATTAAGAAATTATTATATAGAAATTAAAAAGAAGATATTTATTATTTTTAGTATTGATGTTTGTATCACTACAAAAACATTTCTTTGACATTCTGAAAATTATAATAATGCAATAAAATCACATCAAAGACCCAATAAACTTAGCTACGCTAACTAAGCTACGAAAGCTTATAAAAAGCCACTGAAAGGTTTCGTTCGAGCAGTAATCAAATTAATTCATTAAGCCGGTACTTAAGCTAGTAAAACAGAATTGTTTGCTGCTAAGTGAATTAAACCGGAGAGTGAGGTTCCAGATTGACTTTTGTCTTTATTTACTTTTATATATATATCATTTTGTTTAATCATTATTCATTCATAAAATATATTATTACTTTGCTCTTAATATTTTTAAGGCGTTAAACTTTAGTTTTTTTTATTACCATCCTTGAAACCATAAGTTGGTAATTGACTCGCACTCTCCATTTTTATTAACTGTACAGATATATAGGTTTTTCAAAGGTTGAAATACTACGTTTCAATTACATATAATATAAATACAATAAAACTTAATTACAAAGTTGTTTCTCTGTCGGATTATCTATTTCCCGAGGGGATCAACTGGTGACAATTACGTTACTTCTCACAAATACCTAAAAAGAAAGAACAGTAAATCCCCTATAAACGAACGTATTCTATAATTATTAAAATTTGTTATAACTCCTTTATGAAATTCGGGTAGCCCTGTACATATACCCATGAATAGTGCTTCATAAAATGTAAAAGAAAATAACATACAATCTTACCAATAATTTAATTGCTACAGTTTAAATGAACTGAAGAAAACATATTCTAATTTTATTTAATTCCGCGAAGACGTAGTCGTGGGCGACAGCTAGTATTCAATAACAATATACCAATCGAAGTCAATAAAAAACAAAACAATTACAAAATTCAATTAATCATTAAAAGCAACAGAGAGGTTTCAGTCCCTACTTAATTCGTTTATGAAAGAACAGAACACCGACAAAGGTAGTTAAATAAAATTGTAAGAAAACACCAAACAGTGCCGCAGACAGATCTAATTATTGTTTCTTCAAATAATATATTCCTATTAAATTAAGATTTCACTTTGGGATACATAAACCACGAAAACAGTTATTATGTAACACTGACATTAAAAAGATAATCAGAATTATTTATCTGTATTTTTCGCGTCTGTTATTAACCAAAATAAGTTCTTTGGAACGGGATTGCCTCATATCATGTCTGAATTGCTTTAAGGTAAAACTCTTTGACAATTTCCAAGCAAATGTTGTCTAAATTAACGAAGAACCATATCTTTAAGATACACTTTTGTTTACCAAAAATCGAATAGTTCTTTAGTAATTGCTTAGATTATTAATTAAGTTCAACGACAACTTACGACAGAAAATGATAACGATAAAATTTATATAAATTTTAATCAAGGTATTATACTTATTGAAATAATAGATTAAATTAATTTGTAAGTACAGATCAGAGTGACGTTTTGATACGCAATTATTAGTCTCGGCTAGAACTCAATCCCAGGGTAGCAAAGTTGTATCGATGGTCAAAACCAAACAAACCGTTACCGTAAAGAGCGTCCATAGACAGTAGATAAACAACTAAATAGTCGTAGGACTTTAACGAGAACTCAGCAGTAGTTGATTTGAATTCCGATTGAAGCGCCAAAAGGTAATTGGAATCAAACTGTTATTTCCCTGAGACAAGATTGATCTATTTCCCATCTATAAAGGCGTAAGGATTGTCAGAAATCTTTTCACATCTAGCTTCAGGGAGAAATATTACTGATATAATGGTATTCCTTTAAACGACCATCGTATGTTATCGTAATGCTACGAATACATCAAAATTAAATCATAGGAACATCGTTGGCATAATAAACGACGTAAAATGTCGGATCAGTGACTCGCCACGCAAGGTCCAACGTCGCAATGAGTTATTACGTGATTAAGTAATGTCGGTGCTCGTTGGAGGGTGTGCAAAAACATTATTTATTATCTTTCACGTTGATGCGAATGTTATTTTTCAAAGATGACGTGCTTTATCAAAAAACCAATGATTTATTGTATCGATTTAACAATTTACTTAGGACGTGACATGAGTTTTTAGGCTAAAATTTCCCTTCATTCAAGGTTATCTATTTAGATCACAAAATAACAGCAATGTGATCTGAGATAAGAACACAAAAACGGTCAGAGGTGTCCTCAAAACAATGGACGACGTCAGGATGAACGCTTGCGTATCTAAACTATTGTTGTGTTAATGTTCGTAGCGGTTTACTGAAGAAACCCTCATGAATATTAAGATGTATTATTTGTCTCTCAGGCCACCGAGTCGCTGAAAATACCATTACAATTACAAGCACGACTTGAGTCATTTCCTTTCAACAACGATATCTATAGAATTCTATTATCTAATTAACATATTCTCATTGCCAAACTCTGCTCGATGGGTTTGGAAAATACCTTAAAGATGGCAATGTTTGCGAGTTTGTAAAAAAGGTAGAAACGTATAAATAATAATGAATATTGTGACGGAACTTTGCAGCGTTTGTTTTACACATTTTCCACGTAAGTTAATACTTAAGTGTTCTTCGTTCACATTGTCAGTTAATATGGCTGAAATATTATCAAGTATTTTATTGATTGTAAAAAACTTACCCACATATCCAGGAATGTCGACGACGAGGTATAGAAGCGAGGGTGAGCGCAAAGGGCGGCAATGCCGCAGGGGGATCGTCGACGTCGTCCTGCGCCCCGCTCACCCGCACCTCGGGTACCCGCAGCTGGTGGCGACCACTCATCTCACCACTTATTCAGTATACTCACATATTAATATGCAAATTTTTAAGCACTGGTTACCAGAACTTGCCTGTTATACAGTCATTTGCTGACAAACTAAATAAATGAAAACTCATTGGTGTTGAAAAAGACCAAATTACATTTTCAAAAATGGAATGCGTTGTTAAAATCGATGATCAATTGTTTAAAAATTGCGATTACACGATGGTCTTTATTCAAAGAGACTATTGGTGTCCTTTTTAAGCAGCTAAAGGAACTGTTGTATACTTAATACTTGAGATATAATCTGCTTGAGAAATTCTCAGTGGGAACTCGAGCTGAGAGGCTTTGTCGATGAAGTCCCATCGCCACATCCGCTTTAAGACGCTTTCGTTTACTGTCACCATGTACTAAATGTCGATCGATATTTCCTGCTAAGTATTAAAATTACTGTGAAAATCTTAAACTAGAACTTAAAATATAAAAACCTTTTAATTTTGTTATATCAAATGTCTCAGTTAGCTAGCCATTACGTATATTCATTTCGATAGCAATGATTCCACCACACTTTTAACGTTATTTACTAAAAAGATTTTTCAAAGTAAGATAAGACAATTTAAATTGTCTTCAATTAATCTTTTTTACATTTTCTAGATACTACGGCGTTCAATGAAGAACAGAAATAGTTTCAAAAAAGCGTAGCATTAAGAAAAATTGTGTATTTTAGTAGGTCATTGATATAGGTGGAGTTATATTGAAGTACCGGAACTATCGCCGCATCTGTTGGCCACACGCCCAACGCTGATATTGTTGACATACGACTAAGGTTACTTACAGCTATATTTATGTTACAATTATCTCAATGCGTCTCGTAAATACTAGTAATCATATATAGGAACTTTAAGACATAAATAGTAAACAAGTAAAAAGGGTTAAAGATATAAATTATTGAACGAAAAGTTAACTGCAGTGTCTAAGCACAAATTATATCAGATTAATTTCAATTTGTTTAATCATTGCCGTAACAGATGTTTCCCGAACACCTGTCAAAATTCAGAAAGATTATTCCTTAAGCAACGTATAACATAATATTAATGTATTATGATTATAGAAATTACATTCATTTACGTTAAAGATTGAAAATCAGTTTTGTGTCACAAAAAAAAATGTCATTAACCCTTAATGCGACAAGCCCTTAAATATGCTAATTGAGGATTTTATTAATTTCATTAAAAATGAATAGTCATGAACAAAATTATTTTTTAATCCTACTTCAAACGTGGATGATTGATTATAGTGTTTAGTTAATTTAGATGCTTATCTTTACAATCTTTATTTCGACAGTAGTTTAGATGTAGTGGCAATAAAATGTCGACAAGGCGGGTCTACAATTAATCGCTGATCGCGACCTTTGCGTGCGGGGTGCGCCTGAAAGACACATAACACGCACACGAATGTATTTGCGTGCTATAATATTTTGGCAGGCGTTTAAATTTAGTCCACACTTGTTACTACCCATTGACCGTGATCACGAATTGCATTAAACAAATGTAAGAACCGAATATTAAGAAAATAAGTAATCTAATATAGACGTTTGCTATATGCATTCGTAAAGTTTATGATAAGAAGAATTAGCTTGATTCTCTATACAGCAAACGGTAGTTTTGGTTCAAAATACTAATATGTAATAGCTACAATATTCTGGATAACCGCTCTTGACATATATAGCTGAAATTGCGAGTGCTTGCCAATATCCAATATTCGCGTAAAAGCTTAATATAACATGTTACAGTTTTCGTTTTAGGTTTTAATAAAAAAACCGCTAAATCATAAATTTCTGAAATCTACTAATATAATGAAATAGACTTTTTCTTAAGATTTTACCAGTTCTTTTAAAAAATCGCTTTTAACCATTCTCAGATGTATTGTTATACATAAAAGTTTCCTAAATAACATCTCCATACATGGATGAATTTTCTCCATAATATTCAATTACGATATTAATGTAGTCGTAATAATGTCAAGGTTTATTGATTACGACGGACCCATCCTTGAACATTTTGCATGCCTAACGATAAATTAGGCAGCGTCACGCCGGCCGTGGTATTCAAATCGAGTGCCATCAAAAACAATGAACAATAAATGAGCACGCTTAAATGCACACATGCCATTTAATAAAGCGCAATTAATAAATACCACACGCGTGATTATTTAACATAACTTTATGAATTATGACAAAATATAAACTTGATTAAACGATTTTAATCTCTCGTATGTCATTAATTGCCACGACTAATAATATTACAGTTATTATTTGCACAGATATTTACATATAAGGATTATTTTATGCATGTTTGTCAGTCCAACTAAGGAATATAGAAAATTATGCAGATACAAAAAGAGATAATAAATTTATAATTGAAAAATATTGGACAGGTAATCAGAAGAATGTTATATTATTCAGTCTGAAGGATGTGCATACGTTTTAAAACTGCGTACTTCATTGTCTCTAAGAAAACAATTTTAATTCGCAAAAAATGACTACGTCGTTAGATTTATCACCAAAATTAAAGCCACATCACAACTTATTTTAGACTCCACCAAGAAACTATAAATAATTAAAAAAACGTCATTCAACGTCTTTATTTTCATTGTAAACAAATTTGCATACATTCCTTTTTAACGATGTAAATTGAATGATCCGATATCGATCGATCGACTTACAATTAATGATATAAACATAGATTAGGAATAGATAAGATAGTAAATTATGTTCATTGTTGTCTACTTTAATGCCATAATTCCTTTAACATAACAAAATACTAACGAAGAAGGAAAAAAGCGTCCATGTATCTTAAAATCACAAACTGTAAGTTCTTAGAAAACTTTTACGTATACGTTATTTTGCAAAAAAATAAACGAAAATTATTTACATTTTTCTGTTGGATTATTCTATTTTTGAGTGCAACAATTAATTGCTTAAAACATCTTTAAAATTGTTTACTTGTACAAGTACTAATAAGAGGTCTATACCTCATAGAAAGGTAACCGAAAACTGCCTAAGTTTAACTTAATATTCAAACTTGAATGCTTTACATTCATTACTAATTGCTCCCTTCACGTCTGACTTAAGCGGCCCATTTAGTGGTTTAATTTATGCTTTTAGTGTCTTCACAATGTAATGAGAAAAGTAGGTCAAATATAAATAGAACAAAATATAAACAAGTCGCAGATTGAAGCAACAATAACTTAAATGTCACGTAATTATGTTATGTATGTGGATAGGTAGGCTTCAGTATAAGAATAATTATATGAAACCTTATGTAGAGGATTTGTAATTATATAGGCACTTGCGTCTTATATCATACGTAATGTTTACATAAATGCATGCGTTAGCTCGAATACAATTTTGGTAATTACTAATTGTAGCTCGCGACTCCGTCCGCGTGGATTAAAAAATCTTTCCTTCTCTATCTAAGAGATTCCTTCAAACAAATATACATCCATCTAAACATTTATAAGAATTAAGATTATCATTGTCGCACAAATATTGTTTAGTAGTAAAGGTAATCGTTTAATGTAGATTTTGTTCGAACAATATATGTATGTACATATAACTTTTGATTATTTATTATTTATATTTAAATTTATTACTGTGATAATTTTCATATATTGGAATTAAAAATAACTTTTAATGTTTAAGTGCTACATGACCTTAATTTAAAAGAAAAGTTAAAAAGTTGTATAGTTCGCCGAGGACGGACGAAATAACCTCAACCACGACTACATTTTGCAAACCGTACTTTAGATAATTAGGCTATTAAGCGATTCACTACCTTCTTATAGTCGCTGAAAATATGAAAGTTTCATTGAAGGCTTTTTATAAGTACCGAATTTAGCTAAATTATTTTCACGTTAATCAAATTTTATTTTGCAATTAATTCTCAACTATTATTCGTTTTTTGTTACATATACATTGTAGTTTTTTGTGCATTAACAAATATTTGTTGAGGTAAAATTCTTAGTACAATGTTTTGGTGCAAGTCTAAAAACTCCTCACGACCTTTACTTCCTCGTTGTCGAATTTAATTATGTAATCAATCCATTACCTGAGTTGTAAAAACAAGTAGTAAAAGTCGTTTATTTCAACGACAAAATATAGTAACGTATTCGAGTTCCAATGGTAGTATACTTTTTATCACTTTATACTTCAGCCTTACTATAGAATCGGTTTTATTACTTCGATTGTTTTAAGTGAATTTGTTTACTAGTTTGGTTTATGTTAGATCGATTTGGATACGTAAGTACCTACTAAAACAAACCCGAACTGTACTAAACTTCTCAATACTTATACAGAAAACTTTCGAGATTACTACCCAAAAATTCAAACACAAGCTTTTAGATATTTTATTTGTATTATTAATAATTCTATAATAATAATTAGATAGTCAAAAATTAATTTAATTAATCCAGTTAAGTAACATTACTCTCATACATTCAAAGTCTTGAATGACGTTACCACGCATAGTCAGGGTCAAGGGTTCTCATTTTATATTATTACTCTTAGATCTCATGGTCGGCAAATTGCTTAATAAATTACGGACACACTACGTATTATTAACACTGTGAACAACAATTACCTACGTGACTTGCCCTTTGTGACGTTTCTTACCTTTAGTAATACTCTGATTCAGTTAATTAATTTAATCTAAAAAAACATTCAACTAGCTTAACATCGGTATACACAATCAATTTAATGTAAAGTAAGCTCACTTGTAAATTAAAAAGTAGACTAGCTTTTGCTCGCGACTCCGTCCGCGCGGTATTAAAAAAATCTTAATTAGTAGCCGACGTGGTCTTCCTGACTATATTCTACATCTATACTAAATTACAGCGAGATCCATGCAGCCGTTCTGGAGATACCTTTAAACAAACACCCATCCAATCATTCCCACTAAAATATTATAAGAAGTAAGATTATCACAAAGACCTCGAAAGATATCTCTCATTATTTATTCGTAAACTTAGTTAATGTTGATTTAAATATAAAATACAGTATTTATTTATCCTTCCAGAATTCCAAGCACCAAAGCATACCACCATTGTGTATCAAGCTATACAAAAATACAGAATTGAATTAAAATATGGTTATCCACGTTATCAAATACAAAACATATAATTGAATTCTTTTTTATTAAATTGAAACAGATCATTCATTCAAGATTTTAATTGACGCAGTCACGCAAGTCTTTTACGACATAGTATTGTGATAAAATAATGAATTAAACATGTTGACATTTGTATACAATACTAATAAAATTATATGAATACCAATTAACATTATACGTTTGTATACAAGTCTATAGATATATTTTTTATTCCAACAAAAGACAGAAAAGAAACAACACCTTACGTTCAATGTGTCAAGCAAGTACTTTTGTGATGTTTTGTTGTCCGACACGCAACACCAATAATTATGTTTATCGAGCACCTGTCCAACACGTCACTATTGAATGGAAGAAGCCAAAGTACTTTAGAGCTATAAAAAGCGACCAGCCGTTACAAGAGTTAACTCTATGTGGAAGTCAATGAGTCATAGACAATTTAAATTGAACAAATTATTTCTTCCATATTGTTTTAATGTAAGACTCTCTCAAGAGTTATGTTACTTTGATGCTACAGACACACACACACTTTTATGTGGTTTTTCAAGTAAAAAAAAAACAGTTTATTACGGATCAATTTAAACAATATCTATGACTGTCTCCAGTAGTTAGGCATCAGGACATTAAAACTGAAGAAATGGTCTATAAAACGAGCCTTTTGACTTTACTGCACATTCCTTTTTTAATAAAAGAGGCTTACAGGATCTCTCCTCGCTTTGATTAACAAGGATCACGGAATAGCTGCGGCGACAGAAATTTATACGACGAGATTTTGGATCTATTCCAGCAAGACATTAAAGTCTGCTGCTACCTCGTCCGACTTAATAGTTCTACGTGATTTTATTATACCGATTAAATTGAAATAAATATGAATAGATTTTAATCGAACTTCTTGAATAATATTAAAGGAAAATCTTGAGTCCGGTTGATAAAACTTTACCCAATAATTTCGTCAATGTAAATTATAATTTTACTGTACTAAATAACCCGAAGCGAAATAAATCTAATGACCTTGAGAACTACAGTTTTATGAATTATCACTATTTGATAATTCTTCGTCGAATTATAAAACTTCAAATATTTTATACTTCTACAATTGATTAGTAGATTGATTATATGTTTTTGTCACAGATTGTTATTTTATTTATTTAAAAATTGTTTAACAAATACCGAAGTTTACAAATTCGTAGAAATAAGAAGTAACGAAATAATCAGTGAGGTCGTCGTCCGCTCCACGCTAAGTTGGTCGAAAGGTTTATTAACATAAACTGGCCCACTTGCTACTGTATATAAAAGTGTAGAATTTAAATGACTCCGTTCCATATTATCAAGCTGTTCACGATTATCTGATTAAAATTAACTTTGTGCATTTCTTTATTTTTTAATGATTAAATAAACACTAGTATATTATTTTTACTTCCCAATAAGCAATATCATAAATTAAATACTGTTTTAAATGTACAACTAAAAATATAATTTACGTAATTTATTTCAGTAGTAACTTTGTAGCAGATTTTGTATATCAGTAGATGAAACCAAGATAAACGATTAAAAATAAAATTGTGGAAGACTTACTTTTTAATTAAGTATACGGCAATCATTTGTGGTACACACGTAGGGATGTCTAATATTTTTTTATGAAACTAAATCAGGTAAAATTATTGTAACTAATATGTATCGTATGACGATATAAGATAACGCTGCGGTAATCCGTACTTATAAGGTTTCCACGCCAATGTTGCAGATTAAATATAATACATATTATTTTAAAACTTAGACTAATGTTTGTTCGGTACGGTCGTGACGTACGTGCTTTTTGCTACGCAAAATATTATGCACGCCGGATTTCAACGGGAAATGGAATATTTATACAAACATTGCGTTCGAACACTAGAAATATTCTAAGATCTATATCCATTCAGCATCGTAAATTAACTTATACTTCCGATGCTTGAGTAGATTCTTGGCAAAAAAAATATATTGGATCACTATTTTTTATTGAATAGCGATGAAGAAAACAATGATTTTACATACTAACTGTGGTTTTTGATACCAAAATACATGTATAAATCATATTGTTATCTCTGAATTTTTTAAGATAATGACAAGGATGACGACATATTTTATACAGAAATCAACGGTAAATTAAATTTTAAATAGTATTAGGTACACTAATTCACTAACCAGGGGGGTCTCTTATCTTTTCACAATTGCGATAAATGGAAATCCGTACAATCTGCCTTTCCATCTTGTAACGGTTGAAAGAGCATATCTATTTTATATTCAATAATATAGTATACTCAGGTCGAATTTGTAAATGATATTCAAACCTATAAAATATAATTATCACGACATCGCGTGAACGAGGCAAGCACCCATTTCGAGTGTATAAACATGCGCCAATATTTGTTTGGGATAGCAACGAATCAATGCCGTATTCGTTTAACAGTCAAGCTTATGTTTGTTTTATATCCAATTTCTATTATAATGATAAACGCTTTTATAATATTAACTTGCATGGTCTTTTGTTTTAACGAGTCATTGGTTAAACGTAAATTTTCATTTGATATTTTCACTGTATAATAAGTAGTTATGGTGTCTTTTATATGTTCTAAAAGTATTCGATTTTTTAAGTTAATTTAATGGAATTTATAATATTTATTTTTTGGCCACATAATTAAATAAAACATCGAGGTTAACAATAAACGGATTACTATCAGTGACTATCAAAAACACGATCCATTAAACTCCAGAATGCTATAAACAAAAAAAACTTAATACAGCTTTTAGAAGAACAAGTTGTTGTTTAGAATAGTGTTTTCAGCACAAACTTTCGATATAACGAAAATCGTAGATAACAAATGAAACATTAAAAACTATACGAATTGTGAATTATCAAAATCATCTATTATACATTATTTTTTCTTATGTTATACCTTAAACAATATCTTCACAACCTTGCTCTGTAAGCACAATTATCTTTATAGATATATTTTTGTTTGAAGCACTAACAAAGTAGTTGTTTTGGGAACTGAATCGTGAAGTAGACCATTGTTCCATTCAGTCTAAGGTTAATGACACATCAATTAAATGGCATTGTGCTTGTAAATCTTATTTTAATTTAGTATTATTTTAAAATCAGACTAAAACAAATTTGTTCCCCAACTTCAAAGTTATATGATAAAAATCAAATATAATTTAGTTTCAAATAAAATGTATTAATACTATATAGTATTATAAAATGTTATTAAGACTTTCAATACACGCCGTTTAACCATGTTGGTCGATTAGCGTAGTAGAAAAAAGTATTCGTACTTATTTCTTTTCTTCTATCTATTATCTTTTACGATCGTCTTCTAACACTGTTTACGAACGTGTTCTATCTGGTAGGTAATTTAGAGTCAACAAAAGACAACAACAGGCAACTTATTCAGTCTAATCGGTGTCCGTTAGTGTTACACAGAAGACAATAAGAATGTTTATATTTTAACAACTACTTGACCACATGTTTATATGTTTACTAGCAGTCGCCCTGGATCTTCGTCCGCGCGAATGAAAAAAAAAACTTAATAAGTAGCCTACATCTGTGCTGTATTTAATCAAGATCCGTTTAACCGTTTTGGAGATTAATTATAACAAATACCTACCGATCCATCTAAACTTTCGCATTTATAATATTAATAAGAAGTAAGATAATACTTGTCAATATTGAAGAAAAAATATTATTTCGTCGCAAGGTTTATTTTTTTATGCGTCGATTCTTAATGTTATCTTTGTAGTACAGACGCGGCGTAGTAAGATTGTATTTGTTTACTAACAGTGAACGTGCGCGCTGGCCGCAGCCCACCAAAGACGATCATAATAAGCACTTAACGACGAAATATTGTCGCTAATTATTCAATGTCTCACTGTTTGTCATGCACTTGAATATATTAAACGGTGCGATCGGTATAGTTAGCAGTCCGTAGCAGAAAGTGCTTCCGTATGGTATTTCTTTTATTACGTAATATATTGTAGTCGAATGGTAATTTTGTTGTTAATAGTAATGTTTATTAGGCTTAATAGATAATGAGGAAATTTACATACGTAATAATATCAATAACCTACAATTTGTGTACCTTAAATTTGACTAGTAAAGTACTGTTAAAGAAGAGACGAAAGTAATATTTACTTACAGTTTTATTTAGACTTTATACGAAGTTTCTTATAAGAAAAACTGTACTTACATGATATCTTATGTTTATAATTTAGTAAATTCAGATATAACGGCTGATAGATATTGGAAAGTAATACATTCTGTGCCGACCCTCCGTAGGGACAAGGGCAGGTGATGAGGGCTGATATTTACAAGCATTTCTTACTATCAAGTGTGTATTACATTGGATCGTATTACCGTGGGTATCATTTTCGTCCCTCTCTTTCCCTTTGAATAAACAGAGACAGTAGTATATTTTTCTACACGTGGATACCCACGGTCTCATTGACATTTAAATACCAACACGTCTATACAAAAGTAAAACGGCAAGCCATCTGAGATGATTGTCAGCAAAATTGCGTAATTTGTTTTTTCAAGTCTCTAATTTCGTCTTTTAAGCGGCACCTGCACTTGTTTGTTTTAAACCTTCCGAGAAGTGGTATTTATATGTAAGTTTTATAATGTTTTTTGTTACTGATAAAGAGTACAAAAAAGTACTTAGGACCATTTAGTACTTAGGTACAGCCAGTTTTGACCATTATCTAATTTGGGCCAAAAGAAAAGCATTGGTCGTACTACTTACGACAATTAAGTTACAGTATTTCTTACGTTATTTAAGTGTAATATATTTTCAAAATGTCTTCTATCTTACTTCTTACTAATATTATAAATGCGAAAGTTTAGATGGTTGAATGGAATTATGGCTAAACGAAACGGCTTAACGTGTCTTCATAAAATTATCACAGTTGTAGAACATAGTCTGGAAAACCACATTCACTACTCATTAAGTTTTTTATCAATTCCGCGCGGACGGAGTCGCGGGCGACATCTAGTAATGGAATATTTTCCTCCGTCACTTACATTACTACGTAAAAAGAACAAACGAAAAATTGAATATCGCGATTCTTCGCGAATTTTTTTTTATCTATTCAATTAGTCTGAAGAAATTTGCTTATAAATTGAGTTCCGAAAGGGAAAGGAAATGTCATAGCACCTAATTTAATGTCATTCAAATGCGAACAGCCATATCACTTCCAATGCGGCTATAATTCTAAATGAATTATGTTATGTGTTCTGGTGTTAAACGAGACAGCGTGTAGCGACAATGTAAAGTATATTGAATCCAATAACTCATTCAACAAGACGCCTTTTAAAGAAAATCCACAGAATAAATTATAGACTTCAAAATCATAAGTTCTCTGTGGTAAATATTTCTTGTGTTGTATATATGAAAGTAAACATATATCGTAAGTAAATAGTACGATAGGACTTGTATTTATTGCCTGTATAATATTTATATCCGAAACGACTTCGATCTCGACTATGTTTGTTTAAGATATAGCTTAACTATTTGTAAATACTACCTACAACTGAGGTCTAGAACAAATACTTCATATCAGGAAAGCTTATTATTCTGGCGGATAAAATATTACTAATATTATAAATGCGAATGTTCAGATGGATGGATGGATGAATGTTTATTTAAAGGAATCTCCAAAACGGCTATATGGATGTCGTTGATATTTGACAGATTTAGGACATATTCTGGAAGAACACGTAGGCGACTAATTAAGTTTTTTTTAATTACGCGCGGTTAGAGTCGCGGGCGGTAGCTAGTATTAAATATCTATCATCGTCTTAAGTCAAAAAGTTATTATATTACACACCATATTCAACGACCAACAATAATCGAGAATTGCTTGCTCTTTTGACTTTATGTTTATGTATTCTAGCTTAAGTTAACTTTAAACAAAGATCAGCTTGTTCAAGTTTTCGAAGTCGATGTACAAATAACGCGAGACTTCGAACTAAATATGAACCGTAAAAATTTATGAGATAATATTAATTTAATCTTCGACCTTAGACATTGCGATACAAAGTTCGTGGAAATAATTACTTTGCTGTTACACAGAAACAATTCGATCTGGATTTAGACGTGGGAGCAACTTCATGAATATTAAAAAGCGAAGAGAGTTCTTGTACATTGGAATTCATTTATCTTTGATAAAGTACACGGATCTGTTTATTTCTTTTAATTTCAAAATGGCGTCAACATTAACGGAGGGTTTTATTTTGTGCCAATGACCGAATGACTTGTAATTTCTCCGTATTGTAGTGACAAGTGACAATTAATAAAACAATAACATGTTTGTTTATAAATTGCAATAGGGACTATTTATGTTGAAACAAAGAAGCACATTACTCATAAGATAAGAAATGTTTTTACAACACCAAGACATTTACGTCTTCCCTTTCTTATCCAAGAAGTATACATTTTTCCTGCGGGTTAACATGACTCTAAATTAATTTCGGACTTTCTAGATTCATTAAATTTACTACTGTTAGGAAGAAAATCCGGAAATGAGCCAGTGTATTGACTCAACACTAGCCTTACTAAAATATCGACGTTTTTATCCCCTCGCTATCCATTCTGACACTAGACTTAATAACGAAAGCACGTCATTCGCGCCAAAGAATTGTATTATAATTAATAATGTCTAAAACGACATACATACAACTACTTAATTTGTAATTGTCAGCTATATTAATTTCAATTGTAACTAAATTAATTCTACTACTTGTGCCCTGTTGATGCGAGATAAGTCTATGCTTTTACTTTTTTTAATTAGGCGGCATAGACGTTACCATAGTCGGTTGATTCAACTTTCAGAAACAAAAGAGAAAACTTAACCTTAGCAATAACAAGGAATAAGAAAGTAGTTGAGGTGAAGCTCTAATAAAATCTCCAACAATGTTCCCTGGCACGATGTTAGGCGTCCTCATCGTATTCAGTCTAATTTTGCGAAAAAAAATCCTGCGTAAATACATATTTGCTACATAGCTCTTATCATTGTGTTTTTTTAATGCAGGTAGCACGTGCAAGGTATTATGTGTCAATCGCTTTCTGATGACGTCAATCGTTACATCACGCATAGGTAACGGACGAGCTTCTAGTCGCAAAACTATCTAAGTGTGTGTTTCGACTTCAATATACGTACATTTATATTGTTATCTCTCATATTCTCTTTGAAAACTGAGACGGGAATGTGCATCAATGCAAATGTCGCAGTAGTACTATAAAACATAGCTGAATTTGTTATTATACAATTTATTTAATTCTAGCTATTTATAGAAAAAACTATATTTTCATTAAAAAAATAACTTGTTCCTCCGATCACTATTTGTTAAATATATTTTGAGAATATTGTTCATAAAAGAATGAGAACAAAACGAAAGACAAATGATTTATAAAACAATCATTTAAACATATTTCTTTAAGTAACAATGTAGGAACTGTCAAAATGAGAAAAAAAAAGAAAAGTAGAAAACTAAAGCTTCAGCTTTTTTAAGTCCAGGAATTTCGAAATATTTCGCAACGCACGTCCCGCTTGTCAGGAGTGTAAATTGCTACATGAAAACTGGCAGTCGACATTCCAATGCCGATCTGAAGCATGATTGTTCTTTTTCCAACTTTTTGAAATCTTTTATTTTAATGTAGCTTTATTGCATGTCACTTCGTTTCTTCCGCTTATAAAAAAGTTAAAATTGTACGTAATAATATACCTAAAGGACTATTATACTTTAATTCAAAACCCTAAAATCACATGTTAACGCATACAATGTTTCAAGGAAATGCCAAGTATAAAAATATTCAAAAATATATCTTAAAATTCGTATAATTTAGACGTGTAAAATTCCGAAGTCATACCCCAAATCTACAATAGCAGGAATAATTTACGACTCGATTCAAAAAGTCTAACGATAACGCAGTAGCAATTTCCAGTATTAAATATAATTTTTCATTCAAAAACTTTACGATTTCCTGGTCGAAGTCTGCATTCGCGTGACTACTGTGAAGCGTCCCATTTGTCCTCTGAATTATAATGACGCAGAAAAATCAGATTTATGAATTAAAGATTGAGTTCCATTAGATATACATTCATGACATTGCCGTCACCTCGCCATTTCCTTGGGGATAACATATTCGAATATTGAAGTTTGTTTGTACGTCTGTATAAATTGTAAATACGTTGCGGAGGGAGAACTGCGCAGCGCATAATAAAGGCGTGTTTGCTTTATGACGATTATAATAGTCTCTTCGTTGTTTACTTGAACGAGATCAGATCTTTCTTTGTTTCCACCTATTTTTCTTTTTATTTATATTTTTGTTGGCACCTAAAAGATTATAGAAGTTTTCATTAAATAGACATCGCGTACTGCTGATATTTAAAGATAAAAATGACGCTTTAGAATTCTTAATAAACAGTAATCTTAAAAATACATATTTTAAGATACCAGAAACATCAGTCATTGCCGTTTTTTTTGTAAAACACTACAATATAAATATAAATTACCGTCGATTTTGTCTCCTATGCCTTAATGTCCAACTTTTCTTTATTTTAGTAAAACAATAATTTTGTTCTAACAATAACATTGTTGCCTTATGTCTCTAATAAAGACTAACAAAACCTTGATAAATACAAGGATCTAATCTTAATAATATCTCTCTGTTTAAACATTGTCATTTTATTATCTTTGATTAGACATTAATACCTATTATATGATTGTTTATCAGTCATACTCTCACACACAGAATCTAACTTGAGAAATACTTAAGTAAAGAAATCTACATTAGAACTACATTCAGCGATTCACTTGTGTCCATTGAATTATGAGTATGGCAGTTTGTGTATTGAAGGGTATGTAATGCGACCTTCGTTGGTTAGAGGCGGGGGAGCGGCGAGTAAGGGATGGTTACGTGACATTCCCTGCATGGTTCCGATGTAATGCCGATAAAGGCTACGTAGACGTAAGTGTTTAGAATTCGAAGCATATTTGTGAGGGCATATAAAAATATACCTAAACGTCAACTTTAATGCGCAATCTCTTTTTGTTAAAAAAAATTGAAAGGCGTAAAAAAAAAGGGTTAAAAGCATAAACATAAAAGGTTGGTTAATGCCAATGCTGTAATAGACTTTAAGTATAATAAAGATTTATTTAAAAAGGCCTGCAGAAAATTTTCTGAAATGGAAAATTGCCGACCATAAGTACGAGTAACCTTCGTCGGTGACGTTAAGCAATTTTCTTTTCAGAGGGTTAAGTAAAGATTATCGTGATCTCTGCTTTCAACTTTCAGAGACTTGATTGTTGGAACATTTATTGCGTGCGTCTTTAGACTTTAGACCATCAAGTAATTACGTTATAATAACGATGTTATACGTATCTGTTTGTCACGACATCTTACTTCGCTTTCTTCGCGTGCTTCTATATAATCTTTGGGTTATCTATTTACTATAGACTTTTCTATCCAAATTAGTTATAAAACAATGGAAGCATAAGTAGGTGGATTGAGATCAAAATACGTTACTTGCTAAACCACTTACATGCATTTTAGTTATAGTACTAAGAGTATCCAGTCTAAATACAACTTCAAAGTGAAAATAACTTGGCAACTGTATGATAAATATATTCGGCATTATTAGTAGTTTGAAAAGCACTTCAATAGCTGACTGTATTCTATCGGCATTTAGATTAAGGTTACAAGGAATGCAGAAAAAATCGTAGAAATAAAATGTCTACTATACTATTTGTCTATACATAATAAGTCTGGAAACAAATACGGTGATAAAACATATAACACAATACATTGTTAATTAACATTTTTTGCTTAGAAACAAAATGTTAAAATGCATTTATATATGTTTTGGACGTTTCATTATAACTTGCGACAAAAGTGTAACTAACCAACTTTATAGCAAATTGACTGTTGCAGCGTAACGTCAGCAAAATAGTATAAAATATAGCGAACAATTTTTCATAACAAGTGTAATTGAAATTTGCTGACGCGTCGAATGGAATTTGTAGAACGCGAGGTATTATTTGATTTTATTTATATGCACTGCACATTGTGTATGTAATACTTACTTTGTATATTATATTTTATACAGAGAAATTGAAATAGAAACTTGAACATTGCATTATTTAATATTTATGCTACTAATTTAAATGATCTAATAAAGAATTAATAATAAGTGACGTATGTGTTTTTAGATTCTAATCGTTTTTGAAGAAGGGGAAGAGTAATGATTGAGGAAACACGAAAACGTAGATTAGTAACTGATAAATGTTTAAGAGTAGAAAGAAACAACGTACAAGATGACATGTAGTCACGCAGTATTACATAAATGTAACATAAGAAACTAACTGGATATTTTGTGCTGATAAAGCGATAGTTCCGGTCTTCTGACATTGCTTTGCTTTCACAATGTTACGCTCCAAGTGAATTGAAATTGTTGCAATTTCTCATGTGTTATTTTACTTTGAATTTGTTAAAAGATCTATCTTATATCAACACAATTTTTTTTATATTTAAAAGGATAAACTAAAATAGCGAAGAGTAATAGCCTAATTGTTAAGGGTATGGATTTCCGATCCCGAGGTAGGAGATTCAAATCCTCCCATTGGACTATTGTCCTAAACCATGTCCTAGCACAAGCATAGAGCTTAGTTGGAATGGTACATGAACTGTAAGTAAAGTAAAAATTATATAAACATAGTTTAAAAAGGACCTCTAGCTCGGTGAGATTCGTTGTTAGTTATAGGAAAATATATAAAACCTAAATGGGCATAGTAAATTGCATAAAGAAAGAAACATGATACGAGTATAACAGCTGCAGTACGAAAAGGACAATGTGGCAATTTTTGATATTGACAAGAGGTTGCTAGTGATCAACCATAATTTGGTTTAACATATCCACCGGGTCAAATATCCGGTCGGTCTATACTTCGTACTTCACTCGAAACTAAACCCGTCCAATAATTACAAGTTGGGATTATAATAACAAAATGTAAGGAAATGATATAAAAACTATATATAGAAATAACTATGACATAACGTTATCAGAAAAAAAAACATTCAACTTGATATTAAATGAGAACAAAATGATATGGAGCAGTTTAACAACATTGATATTATTGTTACCACATTCCACGTACACTTTGATAAGGGTTACGGGCAATTCTCTTGGAAATAAAATGTTCGATTCAAATTTATTGTCACATAGAACCCTTGGAGATCAGCAAAACTCTCCGTCGACATATATCCTCGTCACTTCATTTAATCCCACCGAATAAATTTTAGTAGGCTTTTACCACTTTAAAAATAAATAAAATATTTATTTTATTCATTAGCATAAAAGACATTGGAAATTATATAAAAGATTTTAAATAGGGTCATATATGCAATTATAAGACATTTCTTCTAAAATAAAAAATATTTATGTGCTGAATCTAAAAAAGTTAAAATGTATAGTAAAGTATCTTTAATGATAGACTTTAGTCTCATTAAAGAACTTTATATATGTTGTTTTTTAGGGTTCCGTACCTTATACGAAAAAAAAACGGAACTCTTATAGGATCACTTCGTTGTGCGTCCGTCCGTCTGTCAAGTCCCTTATTTACTGTTTTCTGTAGATTTTGATGTAGTAATTATAAATAATTGAATACTAAAAATTACTATCTAATTATATTGTATAGTTTCATTGGTTCGGAAATAAGAATGTTTCTCGTAGAATACAAGTAAATGTAGCATGAATTATGCGCTAGATTTATCGAGTAGGCAGATGTAAAGATAATCTAGTGGAATGGTTATATTAATAAAATAGAAGAGCATGCCAATATTGTATTTATACTATACAATAGTGTTGCTATTTTTAAATAGATTAAAAAATAATTTATGGTTTATTCCAAAGTATTTTTAGCAAAAGGTTTGCAATTTATAGCGTTGATATATGAAAAGAAAACTATGTGGGGTAAAAGACTTCTTTCATTCCTTTCATTACTTATAATGTTAAAAGACGCATTATTTTTATTCAAATGTTAAGCAAATATGTGGTAAAAATAAATAATAAAAAATAATAACATTCAGAAAAACTTTTTATTGTATTCCCCACTGTATGAAAATGGTCTTGTATTAAGTAAAAACCTGTAGATTTTCTCGTTTGCTCTTAGTGTAACTACTATTTAGTAAACCTGCAATCCTTTCAAAGTAATTTCATCGAAGCGCCTTTTATTTAAATCTATTTTATATATGAATGCAATACCATTTACGAAATTAAAAATATCGTTAAGAGAGATCTGTTGACACAATTTGCTAAGCTTAACTTCAAAGTAACGAGTGACATTTTTATCGAGTGATTTAATAATAGTCGCCTGTCGTTTGACATGCGAAATTGATAGAAGGCCTCTGGAAGGAATGGGCAATATCATCTAAAAGAATTTTATCCCTGGCGACATTCTGTCGTCACAGGACATAAATCTGAAATGGTCTGGAACGGATATACATGTTACTGGAAAATTGTATACACAGCCTGTTTGTAATTATCCTTGGAATATCGTAAAGACTCCTTTAAACGAATGTTGACCAAATTTAATTACAAACTGGCGGCTTCATCATAATAAGTAAAAGGAATCTATAATATCCCCGCAAACATTAGCTACCTTTTCGTCACAGCGCTGCTTGGTGCACTGACAGACAAACACACAGACAGACAAAAAAATTAAAAACTGAATTCTCTTTAAAAGCAACGCAAATACAACTTGTCCGCGACATATGTTTTTATTTAAATATTGCATACAGACATTGCAATTTTATTAATTTTATAATTGCACGCGTTATGTTACTTCAGACCAGACCAATAAATGCTATACTAACTGGCGAAATGTAACTGTGTTTCGAATTTAGCATCACTTTTGTATCGTCATTTTAGCGTCGTATTGTAAAGGATGGAATATGTTATAACACAAGTCAGTGCGGTACTCTTCTGGGCTAAAAGGTGAATTTGGAAATGCATTCGTTCGATGTGTAATTTTGCGATTCTTGATGATTTGTCGGGGAAAATTAGAAACTGGCAGCGTACATGATTTGCTGGTAACACACGTGTATACGACGTAAAATTATTCCTCGTAACGGCGCACAGTACCCCATGCGAATCGTAATCCCGCATTTAATCACAACGCGTGAACTAATATGTTTACATCAATTGTTTTGCACGTTCACGTTTGTTAGAACCCAACGACTTTTTGTCACTGGTTTAAATTAATTTCGTAAATTAATTTACTTATTGTTTGAAAAATAATTTGCTTTAAATACTCAATAGGTTTTAATTAAACTTTTATGTTTAATAAAATTTAGCTGAGAGCCAGAAGTGATGGAACTAAAATGTACAAAATATATCTTTTCCACAATAAAAAATTATATTATATTTAGTTTTATTTTTAGTTTAACTTTATTTGATATAGTATACATTATAAGCTTATGTCTTAATTTAAATATATATTAACATGTGGAAATATAAGTATGAAATAATAATGAAATATACTTATTGTAAATTACTACGTACAATTTTAAATAACGACTGTCGTAATATTAATATTATATTTGTGTAAATTATATCACGTTTCCACTGCATACCAATGCAGGCATTAAAAATAACTATTTTCCCAATTCAGAGCTCAATCCCGAGGAAAGAAAAATTATATTAATAGGATTAAATACATTAATATGTCTGATTCCAGCTTAACAATATACATACTTATACTTTACTGCAGACTTATTTATACAAAGCTGTAAATGTATGGCATTTATTTACTTAGAAGATAGGCTTTGCGTGTTTATTACAGAAAATGGTCCCTACTCAGCGAAGGATTATGTACAGACGACAGTTACTAGAGTAAGCCGTAACAGAAAAAAATAGTTCCGAGTTACGCCCTTGTATTAAGAATATCAAAGAATTTTTCAAAGTTATTTTTTTTTTTTTGAAATTGTGTTATAACGCCTAATTCTTTCTAAAGACTTTTAATATGTTTCGAATTATCTTCTCTGAATTTAGGAATTAAAAACTAACCAAACTAGTTTATCCTATAAAAAGCTCTCAAAATTATTCTAATTTTCACATGATTGATTTACGTAACCTCTTCAGAAATAAAATATTTCCTAAATCTTATTAGGATGTTGTTTATTTTTAAAAAGACATTTAAATAGTGATAGAGCCAGTAACAACGACGACTTAAGGTAAGCATACTATAAGCCTCCACTTATTTATGGTTAATTCTTCGAGCAGCTTGGCAGATTTAACCATTAAGATACTTTTTACTTAATATACAATAGGTTACATAACAACCCCTACACATACCACCGTAATGCAATTTCATCTCAAGCTCATTTGCTAATTAGTCATGCCATTTTTTAGTTTAATCATGGCACATGTGAGCTAATGGCCTTTCACGTCGGTTGCCATATTCGGAAACGTAACTTATGCAATGTGAAGTTTGATATTACTAAATGAACAAGCAAGATATAATAAAGCCCTTAATCCAAGATATTGTAATCTGAATTCTTACTAATATTATAAATGAGAATGTTTAGATAGATGGATGATTGTTTGTTAGAAGGTATTACCAGAACTACTGCATGGATTTAATTGAAATTTGATATAGATGTAGAACATACTAGCAGAAAAAATTGGCTACTAATTAAGTTTTTCTATAATTCCGCACAGACGGACTCGCGGGCGAAAGCTAATATACCTGTAATGTAAGGCTTGTAAAATAATGTTTCAAAATGTTTAAAAGTACGTATGATATTAACTTCAACTTATATCCTATTTCTGTTATTAAAGAAAAAAAGAATAACATAAAATCACTGGCGTGAAGCAGTTGCATTATAATTATTTATGCAAACTATTATAGTATCTTCTATTCTTATGGTATTATAGTAAAATTTTAGAATTGAGAATATAATTTTAAACCAGAGCGGGTTGAATTTATTTTAATTTATACTCGTAACCGCGAATTAGTTTGCGTTCTGTAGTTACTGTTGAGTAAATTAATAGTCCCATTGTCTAATTAAAAACGCTTTGACATTACAAAATTAATTACAGTAACTGTGTTTCATTCAAATTAACTTACTAGTGTAGTTTTAAATATATTTTTTGAGTTGTTTTTTGTCGAAAAACGAGTTAAATATCAATGTCTATGACAATAGCTATGCGAATACTTTACCTTACGTTTTTTTTCTACTTTTGTTTCACTGTTTCCATTCTCAATCAAGGTCAATATCAGCACGTATCCGTAAACAAAAAACCGGTTTGGAAAACACACATTCTTAATCAATTATTAGCAAAGTAAAAAGACATCGCGCAAAAACAATACAGCCGGTCATTTACTTTTACATCTATTTTTACTTTAAATTATTTATCTTAAAAAACCAAACAAAACACAAACATCTTCTTGAATAATTACCACGTCGGTATTTGAAATTAAATTTCATTAACAAAAAAAATATATTGCAGATTCAAGGTTACGTTTTAACAACACATTCCATTTATCAAATAATAAAATTTCACTTGTGCGAAACTCACGATAAAAGTGAAATGTCAATGTAACTCGCGCGTGCTATTTGGCGGTACTAATTGCTAATTGTCCGTTATCGGATGTGGGTACATTTCGAGTCATGTGCTTCGAGCGTAATCAGAGGGTGCGCCGCGGAGGCAGCGCGCTCACTCGCGGTTAGGAGAAGACTGTCAGCGCGATGTGCGACCCGCTGCTGCGTCCGAACGGCGTCTCTTAAGAGGTAGAGGGAGCGGGAGCGGACGCGGGCGCGGACTAACTCGAGTGTGGCGGACCCTTAGAAACGCTAGTAGCGTTCGCCTCGACGCTCGGGGCGCGCCGACCTGAATCATCCCCAGCCCGTTAATAACGCAAATATTTCCAAGTTGACCCATTGATATTAAACGCGCCGGTATATACCATGTTCTTGTTATACGGTCACAAAAAGTTCAGAGTCCTGTTACATGTTTTTACGTAAAATCACACTATTAGTATTGCACAAAATTCTTATTGTAACATATCACTGTCGAAATTGATAAATGATAATAATATTTGTTAATTACAACTACAAAATATAATAACGGTATAATATTTTAGACGCAATTATGTTAACCTAAGGCGTTCCAGACAATTATCATTATAATGAACAACATTATTAATGTTATTAAATAAAACCACGTAGTTACTGATTTTCTGCAATAAAATGATCACTAGAAAAAACATAACGTAAGCAAAAAAAACACTTAAGAATTAAAATAACCAATTACCAAAACAAAAGTCTAACTGTTTGTAACGACAGGTTGTTTCGACATTGTATGACCCATCATTATTCGATTACCAGGCTTATAACAGCGCCCTCCAGGCTTCCGGGCGTATTCACACTCGATAAAACGTTAAAATAGGCGCTACTAAGTGTCACTAACAACAGAGTGTGATATCGGACTCCGTTTGCGGCACGCTGCTGCAATTAATAGCCTTATCTCACACAATGATAAAGGTACGAGTGCTGTTAATACAAAGTTAACGCGTATTATTTCTGAAATACACTTAGTGAAATGTTCTGGTTCCCTACAAGATTATGATAGAATTAATGTATGATTAATAACAAGTAAGAAATAGGTCAATAAGGAAAATTAAAAAATATATTAGGCTTTTTTATTTTTAACTTACGATAAATAAGTTCCCCTGGTAAGCTCTAAAAATTTATGAACTGCAAACTTGTATACATTGAATGGTGTGCAGCTAGCTCATCAAAGTAATCAAGCAACTGAATGCAGCAGATATTTGAAAAGAGCGCCGATACGCTCGGTCTACGTTTTTCTTTTTGACACAGTGATATATTTAAAAGCATTGGCGTAGCAACGTGTGCATGGACCGGTCACTAAATTGATAAAATTGTTCCACTCATCTGTACGTGTTTCAATGACAGTCGCGTATCTGTATTACTTGTATTAAAAATTAGTGAATAAAAGTATATAAATCGACAAATATATCAAACCTGGTAGGTATAAGTCAAACTAAATTATAATAACACGTTAACCCGTCAACATCAAAACAGTTTCACAAAATCCTTGTCGTACTGCAGTTGTCAAGACATATTTTTCTTTTGTGTAATTTTCTATACCTATGTATAAGTACTTTTTAGATTTAACATCTTTTCAGACAACTACTCTCGATAACAAAACCTATTTAGCCGGTCCAGGTAAGCTTGTCGCGCTGTAATATGTAACTATATAGAAATTTAAAGGTGAAAAGCAAGTAAAGAATGAATTGAAAAGCTATGAAGTAATCATCAAAGCTGTGTTTGTACAGTTTAATAGTAAAGTAAATGATATCCATCAGAAAATTTTTATTTTTTCTCGTAAGTATGACACTAATATTTTCTAAATCCCCACTGAAGCCGGTACGTTTTGAAAGACGGTACGCAATAAATTAGCATTAACCAACCCTTTTTCATTAAGCTACAAAAAATAAGTAAAAACTGATGATGGCAATTTATTTAAGTTCTTAATTGTATTTATACTTATCAAATAATGGCCTTAAGTTTATAAATTTGGGACAAATACTTGTAAATTCAAGCAATATATGAACGTTCCAGTACAATACTTCAAATGCACTTCTCCAACAAAGACATACTTCGTAGTGGTGCCTCTATTGTGACGCTACGGAACAGGTTAAGAAATTAAATTCAACCTCAAAGCAGCACTCTGCTGCGCTATTTGATAATTAAATAAACATTTTCCAGTAAAAAGTAATTTATAATTTAAGATAAACTACTTTTATTTCAGCAACAGCTCTTTAGCATACGAGACTAGGTCTCGATGTAAGGAGTTTATTAATTATTAAAAAAGCAAAGTTTCAGTTTGACGTTATATATCTCAAATAAAATTGAATTGGTCCTTCAAGTCAGATTGCGCAAGAATCAGATATATCTTCAATTCCAGGTAATGTTTCGTAGATATGTTAAAAATAAAACTTCCTTTGTGCCTTGTCGGTGACCGAGAGAACGTCTTTTAATAAAAAATTTCGTAGAAAGGTCCTAAAATAGATAACATTCATACGTGCATGCATTTCGAAAATACATTTAGTTCGTTCACTTCTAGCGCTGAGGTAACATTCCATTTGCATAATGAAATCAGACAAATGAAGTAAATCTACAGGTACATATTCATTGTCACAAACTTGCAGATAACATTTCACAAACGTCAGAATCATACAAATATTTTTGTCTAAAATAAATATTTTTTACCGATTACCGGTTAATGTAGCACTACCTACAAGTATTTATAACGATATATAAAATAATAAATTACAAATCTGCTTAACGTCTCTAATTCTGAAAAATTTCCAACGAGACCGTCCCCTAACTCTGAAAACCCTTTGCAAATATTTGTCACATGAAGTCAAAGAACAGCCAGACTGTGCAAATATTCTATTGTTGGATGCAGTGTACATATCCGCTTAAACTATATCAACGTAGAAAACTGTATGTCAGACAAAAGTTACTTCTAAAAAACCGTCCACATAACCCACAAGTATTATTAACAAGATTTTTTTTTATCTATAATAGCCGCAATTCATATCTTACACCTTTTATTTGGTAAATCCTTTTGTTCAATTAAAATCTAACGTCTTGGTTCCTTCAATATGAGATAACCTAAATAGTATTGTGTTATATATTGATGATAACATTAATTTTCATGTCAATAAATATTGTCAGCGTAATTACATTCTAGTCATTATAAAAGGGATTTCTTAACATCGGCTGATAAACAATTACGTCGACAAACACGCGTTATCTTGAACCGTTCCCTGAGTAAACTGCAACTCCTTGCAGCTTGCATTGCACACGACGCGACGTGAGCGTGCATATTTGTATAAAACAATGATGGTTTTTGTTAGTTCAGACAAAGTTGTTTCTATAGAATTTGTGGTTTCTTAAGTCGGCAACCAGATACTGTCTACATTCGAATCCTATTACATTTAAATTAAAATGCAAATCTTAAAATCCTACTAGTCTTATAAATGCGAATGTTTGAATGGATGGATGTTTGTTTGAAGGTATCTCGAAAACGGCTGTATGGATCTCGCTGTAATTTTGCATACATATAGAACGTACTCCGGAAGAACACGTAAGCTACTAATCATATTTTTTTTATTTCGCGCGGACAGAGTCCCAGGCAACAGCTAGTCGTTTATAATTTTAAAAGTACATACAAAAATAAATGACCGGTTCTTATGAACAATCTAAAGAAATGAAGGGAGTATTAGGGCGGAATCTCTGCGGCTTAATTGCGAGTGGGCCTATTTCGGAAAAGGAATACAGCTTTAGTTTAAGACTTTTTATGGTTATTTTTACTTGTTGCTTGCTCCCTATAACGTTATATTTAACAGCTTATAAGCGAGCTATGGTTTTATGACTTAAGAAAAGATAAAATTGAAAAACTCTTGACGGTATAACAAAACATTGTTACCATATTTAAACATCTTTAGAAAAACATTCGTTGAAAATTTGTTACACCTGTTGAAAGTTTGGAAAGCGAAAGATATAAATTAAGTACATGGAATGTGGCCAAGTTGCGCTGCAAAACCATAATGTCTGCTATCAAACAGTTCCAGATGTTGTTGAGTTCCAACAAAGTGTCTACATTACATATATCTAGCTTATGTATTCAGATAAAATTATATAAAGCATTTTGACCAATACTTTTTGACATATTTCCATGCTTTGGCAATCAATTAATCGCCTTAAAACTTTAGACGTTTAAAAATTTGGTTTATTACACGTGAAAATATAAAACAGTCCATCGTCAAGTGGCTTAGCTTAATATAGAACGAGCAAAGCAATCAAAACTTCTTTGTTTTTAAGATATCTGCATGAATATGTAAAACGGGCTAACTTAGTTCGCCTCATTAAAATTTACAACTTCTTAATTTTACTGCAAACTCAAATTAAACTTAGAACTTAAAATATTATATTTACTCATCAAAGTTTTGTGGAGTCGTGTTTAATTAAAAATTCGTATCTCATATAGGTATCGTCATCATATCTTTTAGGTTAAATAATCTGAAGCAATTTTTGAAATACCTGAAGAATTATTAACTTTAAAGTTATAATACCAATACCTCATTTTTAACCTTGACCAAGTTGGCACTTTCAATATAATGCAAAATTCTTTCTGCTTACGAAAAAAAGCAATTAAAACAAGTTTAAATAAAAACAATGATACTGGCAATAATGGTGGGACCGAAAACTCGGGAAAGTATTAAAAAGTTGCGGCCGACGGGATGTTGGAGCCGCAGGGTGCGCCTGCTATCGACCCGCGCTGACGTAACCACTAGCCGAACCGACTGTTCAAAACAGGGAATGAAGAAGCAAGTGTTTTCGAGCTTCGCTTTAAAGCGAAACAGTCCCGAGAAATTATATTATTAAGCCCTACTGAATGCTCCCACTTTTACACTCCGTAAGAAAATACAAATCATTTAGGCTACTGTGATACAGATATCCCAGCATACCTTCGCAACACATTACATTTACGATAGTTGAGCAAAAGCTTTGAACGTTACTAAACAGTACCAATAACTCAACTAACGTTACACGCGTGTACTTCAATAAAAAGAGAAAACTAACAAATAAAACAAATTCGGGGCTTGGCGAAAGCAATTTGTGGGGCTATGCAAACTTATTTTGGCAATTTACGTGAGAGGCTATTTGTTTTTATATTTCTTTACTCGTGTTGCGGCGGCTGGGGGTTACAGATTTTGTATATAAATGCGTTTCCACAGGTTCGTATCGCTCACGGACTTTCAGTAAGTGTCATTAGTTTAATGGTTTCCTGCCGTCTGTAACGTGAATGTTTTTAAGTTTACAACTCCTATTATTTTTAAATAACAATAAAGATTCAGCGACAAGTTAAGAATAATTTAAAAAGCTTTTAATTTAATATGATAATAATGCGACACCGTTAATAAAGTTACGTTGGTATAAAGTGATAGATAAAAGATAATAGCAGCCATATGTGTTACACTCTGATACCTAGTACCACATCCAATTATGTAATATTGTACAACGTACCAAGATAAACAACGTTATATTAAGCCAAAATTTTATCTTACACCATTTTCGTGTAATTTCTTGCTCTTTGGGATTTATGAAAATACCAATTCAGGATACCAAAAACTGAAACTTTAATGTAATGAAAAATACTTACTATAAATCATTTTAAACTGTAAATTTGTTTTTTATAAGCATTAAATATTCTAGTTCTGATTCTGAACAACGAAATGAAAAGAAAGGCGTCGAAAAATCTCGTGCAATACTTCGGTGCACAGTTGACAAAGAAGTAGCGTGCGGATACGCGACTTAATTGCTTTGGCTCTCTTCCACGTTCTGTCTCACTGGAAGAGCCCGAGGAAAGTGCAGATTATTACACCTTTTACAGGAAATAAAACTGCTGTGAAATTACTTTCGAGCGCTTCGCTTACGTCTTCTTCCTACGTCTATAATCTTCAAGATTTTTACGCTTTTAGTAATGCGTTCATATTTACTATAAGAAGAATAGAAAAAATGTTGTGTAAAATTAACCCTTTAATTAAGAAATTAATATTAGCTATTTGCGATGGTTTCCGTTACTGCAAGATTTGACGTAAACCTAAACTCTTTTATCATTTTAAGATATGTTGTAAGAAAATTATCTATACGAGTGTATTAAATAAAAAAGTCTATATTCTTCTTTTCCAACTTAGCTGTTGTCCACGACTTCGTCCGTGCGGAATATAAAAAATCTATCAATGAACATAGCCTATGTCACCTGGGGATAGTATGGCTTCCCAACAGCGGAACAATTTCCAAATCGATTTAGTATTTTTAGAGCCTATTCAATTACAGTAAATGAACAAACATTCAAATCTTTCTTGTTTATAAGTGTAGAATGAAATTGCTTCTAGATATTTTTACTTCAACAGCCTTGAGCATCTGTTCAAAAGTGAACGTTGTAAAAGAATCATGAACGACCGTCCTTGTAAATTGTTTACTATAGCTTTACAAACGTAGGAATAACTTTATGTAGATAAATTTCTTTACTATTTTAGAAGTGTAACTTAATTTTACACCTTAAAAGATTTGTACAGAATACAAATACAAAATAAAAATATTTTACATGAAAACATGACTGATGTTATAGCATACTAACAAAATAAGTTGTTAATTCAAGCTATGTTATTACGTATTCTTTATGTGTCGAGCTCACATTGGTATAAAATAATTATTATGGACGATGTGTCTAGAGGATTATTATTACGTTGACTTATTAGACGTAATACGATTTACTTTATTACAAACATACCAAAGCTAAAATAAATTCCAGCTTGATACCTTCACGCTTTTTTTAGAAAAAGGGTCTTGACAGACAGACGGACGGACAACAAAGAGATCCTATAAGGGTTCCGTTTTTTTCCTATATGGTACGGAACCCTAAACATTACATTAATACTATTTTTAAAGATAAAATTTTAACTGTACAATTTTAACGTAATAAGAATATGACACTTATGTAACGGTATTTATTAAAACCTACTTTAGCCATTTCGGACACCTGTGGATAGTTCACAAACCAAATTCGATAGGTTGATGGAACATGGCCAAACTAAGTCAAGCTAACGCGAGGATTTTGGCACTGAACCATGTCGATTTAGGTTAACATAAAAAATTTACTTAACAAAATATATTTTTCAACTTATGTGCATTAAAACGTATGTTGTAATTTGCGTAATGTTCATAAAAATCATGTTTATACTGCTAACTTTAAGAATGAGGAGGTGTTACCTCTTTTTCACAAAGAAACTGTCTGTTTTTAAGTAATAAAATTACAATGCACACTTCAAAAGGGTATTTATTAAATTGTTTTACTATTCATGCAGAGCAAAGGTTAATTTCTAGACTAGTAATCGTAATTACGGTAGCATTGTCAGAGACTGCCTAGTAATTACGAAGTATTCGTAATGAGAATGTACTAGTAGGTAATTTTTTTATGACCTATTACAATGTAGCCAGTTTGAATGGAATTCGAGAAGGTTTTATCTTATATAATCATTGTATTTGTACTGATAACTTTAAGTAATATTTTTAAGTAATAAACGATACATATGTAAATATATCTGCAATTATGCATATATTTTCCTTGAAAGGGTGTTTGTAATTTTTAAAATGTGACGAGCCGAGATTTTATGATATAAAGACTAGCAGTCGCCCGGGACTTCGTCCGCTTAGGATAAAAAAATAGATAGTGGCCGATTCTCAGACCTACTGAATATGCATATAAAATTTTATATGAATCGGTCAATCGGAATTTTACATCGATAAGTAAACATCAATACACATAATGTATACCAAGGATACATAATTTACAAAAATGTACGAACATTGAAATAAGCTTGGATATAATGCATCAATCGTATTGACTGACCGAATTAATGCTTTCCATCTATCACATTGTCTGACAATGCTAAAGATGAATACATAATATATAAATGCTATTTAATTAATATGACTTTAAGATAAAGGTATCCACCATCATAGACTACATTCAGGTATCAGTTTAGATGAAGCAAAATAATCTAATTTGAAATCGAAAATGCGATTTCCGAGATGTAGACATATTAAAATACTGTCGCAGTGTATGATTCGACTCATACAAATTAGTTTCCCTTTTGTTGGGTATTTTAAGAGAAATATTATTCCCTTAAAATAAGAATAACGTAATTCTACATGAAAATAGGTTACACCTCTTTCATGTTTGAAATGTAAAATCTGTGGGATGTAGATAACATATGTTATGTACCCAAATGTAAATTTTAGAGATTTAGATATTAGCTATTTTTACTGAAAATATATATTTTTTAATTACTCACCACATACATTGTGAAAAGTGAAGAGATACACAGCGGGTTCTGCTTTTTTCGTCAACGTAGAATTATAACTTACCTGTAAAAATAAAAAATGAATGTTATTTTTTTGTTTGCTATTAGTACATAACTAAAGAACTGTAAAAAGGTTATTAGGTATGTTACATAGAACTATACATAGAAGTTATATATTTTATTAACGTAATATAAATACATTTTTTTGGAATAGCCACGACGTTTTATAATATTCATACTGATTCAGTGGTTTTTATTAAAAGAGAGTTGAAGTTTGTTTTGCCAGTCTGAAATACCAGAAAACATTTAGACCTCTGAAACTGCGCACCACAAGTGCGTTGCAACTGTTGACCTTGGCCGCCTAGAGCCACGAACTAAGCACGGTCTAAATATAAGATTCAGAGAACGTGCTAATTAAGAGTTTTTTTTTTAAATAAAACATGAAATATCCCTCAGATTTTGTATTGACCATGGCTTAAATTAGCTTAAAATAGACTTAAGTTCAAGCGTCAAGCTGGGATTTGCTGTTTTTTACTTGAAATACTTTTCTACTTCTAGTAACATACCATACCAACTTGTGCTCCTATACTAACGTACCCTTTCTAATTTTTTTAAGGGCCTATCAGTAAGTTAAATATATTACACGTTAATATTATATTACAAACATATTACGTAAATTTTAAAATTGAATGATCCTACATCACAATCATCTAATACTGGCATCGCAATCATAATAAGTTTCCATTACGATTACGAATGTACGAGGAGTTTAGTAATGTGCATCAACCTTTGTTGTGTTTGACTAGTTTCATAACATGCTTGTAACATTTACATCATTACTTAAAATTATAAACATATGCTCCAAATGTTTCTTTATATTTAACTGAAAAAACATTTTCTACAAAAAAAAAAGTAATATTAATTGGAATAAATTTTCTCCCGTATATTAAATTTGCTTCAAGCCGACTCCGATTGTTTTAGAAATTGCTACGCCTACCAATTTATACTTAATCTTGAATATAAGGAACAGTGTGGGAGTAAGAAGTAACGAAACAAGATGAAGTTGGTTTCATATTATACATTCGCAATTTTCCTTTAAATATATTTTGACTTTGTAATTTAATGTTACTTAATTATAAAATCAGATAACATGGAATAGGAACGTAAATTAATTTGAGATATAAGATATATTTTTTTACTTTTCTTTTACTTAACCGAAAGCAATTGGTACACGATCATTTATCACTTCCTACTTTTCCTATCTTACATAATTTTTTTGATTTTGTTTAATGAAAAATATAACAATAGGATTATAAAAGACTAGCCGTCGTCCGCGACTCCATCCGCGCGGAATTAAAAAAAAACTTGATAAGTAGCCTATGTTCTTCCAGCTTATGTTTTATATTTGTCTATGATCCATCAAGCCGTTTTGGATATACTTTCTAACAAACATTCATCCATCAATCTATATATAAGATTTCTTATCTTATTGAAAAGGCATTTTTTTATTGACACGAGATATTTACAATGATAAAGCCTTGAAATCGTAAGTATAATACGCTTAGGAGACTAAATTTGTTTCGTAACAAAATGAAAGCTCAAAAGGTTTGCATTCGAATAATATGCAGACTTACGTCGTTCCCGAGCTTTGAGTAGGCGTACTTGTAAGTTCTGAAACTATTGAAGTGGTTTGTTAGTTACCTTCATTAGACAAGAGTGGAATTCGATTTTACACTCAAATAATTCATCGAGTGTTCTTATAGTATACTTGTAGTACACTAAAAAGGCATACTTATCCGTTTCTAATATTACCAATTGACAACATTGATTACATTTTACCAATTGAATTGAAAAAAAAAAATTTGAAGACCGGAGTAGTATGAGTGAATAGAATCTATTTATAAAATGTTGTAGTACATTGGCCGGCGACATGGCAAATACAATGAACCTTTGTAGTTCTTAGAACAAAGAGCATGTACGAATCAATATTATTGTAGACTTCGTTAGGTTAGTCTAAGAGCCATAGAAATGATGAATGAATGCTTCTTGTAACTCGTGCCTCGTAAAATCGTGCGTGGAAATATGACTGGGAAATATATATTAACAATTGAAGTGCCGGAAGTAATTCTGTCTTACTCTTACTAGTCGTCTTCTTATTCCCATCCCTTTCTTCTACAAAGAATATATAGTGGAATAAGTGGAAAAGATGTCAACAAAGGGCAAGCATAAAGATTGTTGTTTTGGAATTCAGCTTGGTCGGTTCCTATCGATCCGCTGTTACGTAACTCGCATTACTGTAGCGTCTGTACAAGCAGCAAAGCAAAGCCTTACATATTTTGATTTCAAGTCAAGAGGACCGAATTTTGTTAAATAATGATAATGGATGTTATCAGTTATAAAATTACAGGACACATAAAAAAGGAGTATTACGGTGCTGTTCATTAAATACGTATTGTGAAGGATAACACAAAAACTACTGGTCCCTATGAATAAAAGGACATGACAAGCAGACGGCTTTTAAAAATAAGTATAATTTAAAACACAAATTTTGACCAAAATTACGTGTCATCGGAACATTATTTTAATCTCATAAATAACCACACCTCCGGATTTATTATTAACTTAATTTAGAGAACATGTCAAGCTGCTGGCCACTTACTAAACGTAAATCGATATCGGTATAGGAATGGAAATCGCTTAATTATGATAGTTAAAAGTATTAAACATCGAACGGAGTATTTATTATAAATAATAAGAAAATTACACATAAATAGATGTCTATTTGTCTACGCCATTGATATGGATTCCATTAACAGCGTAGCGGAATATATCGCAAAATAAAAACATCCATCACGGCTATCGTTCTAGTGCAAAGCCACCCCCAAATAAATAACATGATCTTTTTCCTACCGAAATATTTACGAAAAGCTTTTGAAATTTATGTTCAATGGATTCTGTTCCTGATAGATTTACTCAGGGATTGTACCCTTATTTTAGCGGAGATTTATGATTTTTTACCGAAATTGATTATTATTTTATTCAATAAACATAAACTAATTAGTACAAATACAGAAATTCGGGTCAAATTGATCGTGACAAAGAGTTAATGAAACTACTGTCATTAGTAGTAACTTCAGTTGCTACTAATCGAGCTCGCAGCTTGAGCTTGCAGTATTATGAAGCACTAGTGCGAAAACAGGTTAGCAAATAGATGGAATTAGTAATATTCAGATGTATATATAAAAAAATATATAAAAATATTCAGATTAGTACAGTCACAAGTAATCTATCTTATATATATAAAAGAAAGTCGTGTTAGTTACACTATTTATTAATCAAGTACGGCTTTACCGGTATGGCTGAAAATTGGTGAGGAGGTAGCTTAAAGCCAGGAGACGGACATAGGATAGATACTATTTATTCTTTTTTTTTCGGGTTTATGCCTTGGATAGCCTTTTTTAAGTTATTATATATTTTAAGTTTTTTTATATATCCACGCGGACGGAGTCGCGGGCGACAGCTAGTGTTATTATAATATTGTTTCAAAGTTGAAGTTCAAGCGTGACGTATAAACGAAGAAATTATTTTTTTATGAATCAATACTTCCATTTTTTGTAGCTTTTCAGTTGCCTCGTTCTTTTTAATTCATGCCTTGAATTACTTTCGGAATATGAAAAGAGAATAAGAAAGGCGACTTTTCCAAATTGTTTGCTGTTTGGATTTGAATACCATTGGACGTAGGATGAGTCTGGTATCGACCCGCCCACCCTCAATGTACAGCAAAGACCCTTGCGGAAGTTTAAATGTTGTAGATAGCCCCTTCACAAACATTTTGCTACGTATAAATCGGACGTTTGGATTTAAAATATAAATACATATATTCGTTTTACTCGTAAAAAATTTATCCTGAAGAAGAAGTCGCGATCGCTGGCATGTGAAAACTACGACTTTTTCAACTGTAATATTTCAGAAACGATGGATCGTTTATAAAAGTAAATAAGACATTTTTTGATAAAACTTACCATTTTGCATTATATTTGGGTCTTTGACCTTGAAAACCATGACTTGAATACGTAAGTAATGTTATATGTATAAAGAAGTGCGATAGAATAACTAAGTTCGTTTCTTTTATTGTGAGAAAAGGATTAAATGAAATATCATTGACAAGTAATCATCGCAATGGATATTGCCTCATGCCACGCCTTCGACTCTTATTATTGTTCTTTGTATTGATGGAATTACAACCATATTATATTTATTAAAACATTCATTTAACGTAACGAAAAAAAGATTTTTTTTTTCAAATGTGGAATTGTAAGAGACTTCGTCCCCTAGAACTCTAAGGTGATTTATAAAAATTACGTTGACAATGTGTGTGGATTTTATTATAAAGCTGCAATTTATTTTTAATAATTTAAATCAGTCAACAGTAGCGTTGAAAATATTTAAACTTTTTTTTTAGTACTTTTGTAACAGTCTGTACTTTTCTCACTTATTAGTGCGACTGTACTTTAATTAGAGAAGTAATGAAGGTGAGCCGGTGGCGCGGTGCAGTTCAATCAATATCTGTGGAAATGTGATAAGCCAATAGATTCTAGCTGGATCTATTTCCAATTTCGTATAATTCCAGACTAGATTTTCGACTTGACGGTTATCTTATTAGTTATGTTTACTTCAGAAATAAAATATGACTTGTCTTTTGATTATGGTTTAACTAATGTCACTGACGAAGTTACGCATTACGTAATAATGCTAAAATCATATCAACTCGGAAAAAAGCAAAAATAATAATGATAAATTACGCATTATTTTGTGAATATTGCAATAAAATAAAACTTAATAATCTACGTAGACAGTTGCGAATTCTTGCCATTGACGTTGAAACGGGGCTTTTGAAATTCTCTGAATTTACTGACTCTTCACTATCACGAAGTCAATTTGTATGCCAGGATAATTTTTGTGCTCATAGTTAGTCATATTTGCTATAATTGCAATTCTTTTAAGTAATTTTCAAAAAATTAAAATAAAATAAAAATTACACAAACCTGTTGCGGTACATTACTTTGAATTCTAGCATCATGCATATTCAAAAATCATTGCAGATTAAATACAAACATAAAAATAAACGACCTTCCAGTTATTGGAACGTATCCAAAGAGAGCAATATTTTTTATTTCATCTTTTATTCCGATGCTTTGAGTTGCTATTTTCTATTCATAAATGAATCATATTTTGATTATTAAAAACTAAGTGTACATAGTTTTTGTGTGAATTAGAATATTAAATTGAAATACGATAAGTTTTTACTTTTGAAACTAAAATAATACACATATACTCCGAAAGAGATTTCGAGTAATTTCGACTCTCATAATGTTGGAAATTCTCGATGCACAGTCAACGCAAAACAATTAGAAACATAGATGGTAATGAGCAGCGCCTGTAATTAGCCCTAGAAAATAGCTGAAAAACCCTACTACCTAAAAAAACCGTTTTACTAAATCATCATCATCATCATCAGCTCACTGTACGTACCCCACCGAGGGGCTCGGAGCCTACCTTAAGTTAAGGGTAATTAGGCCATAGTCAACCACGCAGGCCAAGTGCGGGTTGGTTGACTTCACACAAAAATAAAGTAAATACTTTACTAAATACTTAAGTCTAAAAGAATTAAACAACTTCTATTGCTACTTTTTATATTTCTAAGTTTAAACATAGGTCAATTTTCAAATCGCACTGGTTAACCTATTGACGTTTCGAAATTCTATTCGCTTTCCAGCTACCGACTATCGACCGGGGTTACGTAATTGTTGCAGCTGAGAACAGCGCTTCTCTCCCGCTTTCACATTTACATAAAGTTGCATTTAGGTTTTGTATACTTAATACATTTATCAACTTTTTGCATGACATTAGGTTACACAAAGGGTACCCAAGACTACATATTATGAAAAGCATTGGAAGAAACCCTATTTTCAACATTAGACTGATAAACGTTTCATTACATTTTTTACATTTTATTTTTGTACTTAAAAAATGAGATAAAGAAAAGAATATAAGAAAATGTTTAAGACTTGTCGTATTTAAACTACTGACAGAAAAATAATGGAGAGTCTGCCCAGTGACGCAAATTCGTAAGACTACCCATGCAATTATCGTGAAACATTGCTGTAATTTTTTCTGAAGACTGCTTAGTAATAATTTCGTTATCCCAGTTTGGTCGAAATAAGCTTAGAGCTTAGGACTAGCTTCACTGTATAATTGTATATTATCGTGTGTTTAATGCGTATTTGTGATCTAAATTAATTTTATTGATATACCATCATTAATACAAGTAATACCAACATTAAAAACATCGATGTAACCAAAATAATAAACATTTTGTACGACTGATATATTAGGGTAGTAAAATGTTATTCTGGCCACATTTTATTTTCCTATAAACACGTGTTAATGTCCTACTCGTGTCTGTTTACCAAATTAATGGCTTTAATTTCCTCTGGAATCTGGCAAACGGTTCTTCGTATATGTAACGTTCAAATTTACTCTTGCACCTACAGTTTTGATAATAGCATTGTTTTGACTTTATTAAAAACCAGCTGTTCCTTCCTTCAGTCCGTCCGCGCGGAACAAAGAAAAACCTGATTAGTTTATGTGTTATGTCTTCCATATTATGTTCTATAGCTATACCAAATTTCAGCAAGATACAAGTAGCCGTTTTGGAGATACCTTCTAACAAATATCCATCCATCTCATTTTATTTCATCGTATTTATAATATTACCAGGATTTCAATCTAGTTTTCTTTGCAATGTTTATTCTATGCTCTTGCCTAACATGAACATTGTACAAGCGGTACCAATAACGTCGAAACACCTAGCTATATTCAGTCAACCGTTCCTTAGTGTACCGCAAGTTATATGCTCAAAGGAACTTGTAGGCTTAACGTAACCGCTAGACCTCAGGATTTGAGCCTACGACTTAACAATGAACCAGTAAACAAATGCATACTAAAAAGAACATAACGTAGGTCATATGATTGTAGTGAAAATCAAGGCTTCAATGTAAATAAAATTAAATGAAGTTTCTGGTTGCAAAATAAAGACCGGCAAAAAAACAAAATTATGTCTATTTGGACTTAAAGTTTCTAAATTCGAAAAACAAGAGAAAAGATAACGATAATATGATTAGTAAGAAAGTTAATTTCCATGCCTTTTATAACGCATTTAATATTTCATTTTGTAAGTTATTATTATCAAATTAACTATCATTCATTCCTAAACAAATTGTTTACAACTGCTGCAATAATAATAATTGATTGTAATCAAGCGTAAAAGCGGCTACGTCAATCGATTAAACCTGCTACATATTGTATTAGCGGCTGTAATTTGATTAATTAGTTAGCTTGGTAGCCGATACAAGGGAAGTGGTCGGGACATTGTTATACATATTTGTAACGCCTCCCCCAGCTTCGAAATTTTAGTAGGAAATATTCACTTACAATGTTTTTATAGCAGCTCATTATTGGGCGAGAATCAAACTCTAAAATGGTCACCAAGACCTAGTTTTGTAATCACTTCTTGTAGTCAATTAGACAAAATTGATGGCATAAAACAAAGTAATTTATTATTTTTCTTTTGAAACCTGTAAATTGAAATAAGATCCTATATATTTCTTATATTTGCGCAATAATAGTTTTTCTTGTTCTTATGTATTGGCTAGGCTATAAATTACATAAACGAGTTAGTAACTTACGTCTTGTAGATCAATAAATCATAAGCTGGTAATAGTAATAAATCAGATCAGATTTGGCGATTCTATGACGAATTAATTTATGAGTAGCTCGAACCATTTACAACGAGCTTTAGTTGAAGAGGGCCCTGTACTATTTCATAATGTCTACAGTTTTGTGGTACACACTTTGCTAAGAAACTATAACATTTGAAATTGGAGCTTTGGCATAACTATTTTAATTTATTTCTAGATGTGTTATTTATCTTTAAAATTATATTTATACTAATAAAGAGATAATATAAACATGATTTTATTAAAGTTTGAATATATTTGTTATGCTGTGTATTTAAGATACATTGTGATATCCAAAGGTTGTCCGTTATGTAAGAACAGTTTTATTTTACCAATAGCTTGAATATTAATTAAATGAAAATACAGTAAATTCTTGATGAATTTTAAATTAAATAAGATTGTCACAATCCTAGTCAGACTGTAGTTATGACATAGTTATTGTTTTAGACTATGCCAAATTTCAAATTGATTCAACAACAAATATGAATATGTTTATGTTTTCGTAGTTAACGATGCTAACTCTTTGCTATATAAATTCTATTTTTTATACTCTACAATAAGGATGGCGGTAAAGTTTTATATAATTCGACTTCGAACTTCGTAAATGACGTTTGCCTTTGTTCTTTCAAACTGTTGAACTTCTAAGAAGGTAGAGTATTTCTTGTTACTGAAGTCTGAGTTACTTTACTTAAACTAGTTTCTTTGTCATGAACATAGTTCTGGTATATTATAAGAATAGAAGTTTTAAATCGACAATATAAATTTAATTTAAAAGAAACTTTAGCTATTTTTTTAATTACCATCGATTGTATATGCAGGTAAAGCCGAAACTCTAAATCTTGCTTACCGCTTTTACTGACAACAAAGTCCTCATGTGATACCAAATATACTAAGTTCACACCCTGAATGGTGTGGCTACAAGTCTTTAATTCGATCTAATATCCGTGACTACGACTGTCACTTCCTTCATAACTGTCACCTTTATCCATCTTCTCTTCTTATCACCTTATTGTCCTTTCGACACACTCCCTGTCTACAATTCACTTTACGACGAAACGAAATTGTAGTTCACAACAAAGAGAGCTTAACTAAATAATAAAACCAAAGAGGTTTCACTATTATAAAAGTAATTAATTATGTATTAAGGAGATTCTTTAGAAAATATGATGTGTTCGGATGACAGAATTTAGTAGCAATCATGGTACTTATTTACTTTACGTGCTATAAAATACATAGGTAATTAGTATATAGTGAAACAAAGTCCGTGTAGCTTGGAGTTCCATGTTATCTGTACATTTAATTAAAACAATACATTTCAAGTAAATTGGTTTGAGTCCGCAAAAGGAATAGAATGAAGTAAACTCTACTATGTCAGTGTACTGTTGATTAAATTTTGTATACCCATATATATTGTTCTTGAATCGTAATATACAATGACTGTTTTATCAAGTTCAAAGCAATGCAACATTTTAATACTCTTGAGTTATTGTAATTTTTGATTAGAGTTAAAATATCTATGACTTATATGTGATAACATTTTGTTTAAGTGCCCTTTTTAGACATTTCCATTTCCACTTTGACAAATGTTGTACACAACTAAAGTTATATAGAAATTATCTTTCCAGAATAATAATTTAGTATTTTTTCACTTACATTATTGCAATATTCTCTTAATTCAATATATTTGTACAGAACTATATTAGAAACTAGCTGTCGCCCGCGACTCCGCCCGCGTGGATAAATAAAAAACTTAATATGTAGATAAGTTAAATAAAAAGTAGCTCTTCAAGGCATAAATTCGAAAAAAAAAGAATAAATAATATCCTATGTCCGTCTCCTGACTCTAAGCTACCTCCTCACCAATTTTCAGCCATAACGGTAAAGCCGTTCTTGAGTTATAAATAGTGTAACTAACACGACTTTCTTTTATAAATATAGCTAATCGTCTAACCGTTGGTTTCTGAGACCAAGATAAATGTATAAAATATATCGTTATCCCAGTCGTTATATTTGAACAGACATAACAATATGTATTAAACGAAGATTTTGGTCTCAGAAACCCACGCTTAACGTAATATTTATTTGCATAATACATTGTAGTTTTAGTTGCTATTAAATTAATATATGAAAATAAAGTATTAATGCTTGCTTCATTCTTCATGGTACAGCGCAAGATTTCAACGGTATATCATTTGGCGCAATGCATTTGCGTAATGAGCTTTACGTTTAATATATTCGTCCGGAGAAAAATGTATTCCATTCATAATAGACAATGAAGATATAATATGAATGCTGTTTGAGAATATCTGGACCACATAAAATTATTTCTTAGTTTGTATTGAGTTTTAAATAAAAAAGAAATTAATCCAGAGTTATGATGTCACTAGTTAATGTAGCCATCAGATAAAAAGTTCCTACGTAATATCACGTAGTTTCAAGGAAATTCCAATCGGTATAAAATGAATCCTGTTAAATTTGATCGAATTTTAAAACTATCAGGACCGAATGTTCGCGTTCATTCACAGACAGAATTCGAGGAATAAGAATAAAATTGAATTTTTAAACAAACGTGTCTCCGAGGAGCAATTTGTCTGTTCTTCTGCCGATACTTGCAAAATTTTCTTCAAAAATATACGTGTAGCATTTTAAATTACCTCCACTTTAATTTATTACATATATTCAATATATTTATAAAAGTCTAGTTTTAATAATAAAGAAATTAGATAATTCACATTTTTACATCAACATCATCAAATTGCAGATCATTTTTCTATAAACAGAATGGAATCTTAACATGAAAATTCTGATTTATTTGGATACTGGCACTGAGTTTTGATGCAATTTCTATTGGTACTTAACTCAAAACTATTAAAAGGAATAAAAAAATCTTTTGACTATTAAAAAAATAACGTACTTAAATATGAAATATAAAAGTTTATTAAGATGGCATTAAAACTCTGAAATTATTATTTTAAAGTCTAATTAGGCATAGCTTGCCAAATCACCTCAGCTCTGTATCGTGCATGTCATTTTCTGGCAACATTGTACAACAACTTAATAAAATCTCTCAAAATCGCAATACATTATGATGTGCTACCCGTTTGATTGTTTGTTCAACTTTTGCGTTCAAATAATAGTCAAACTATTATTTACTTTGAAATTATTTCTGATTGTACAAAATGTAAATGCTTGTTTTGCTTAACTTGGAATTGATTGTCAATATTGGGTCTTATAAATAATGGAATAGCAAATTTATTTGAATTTGTTTCAATAAAAGTTTTGCTATTGTGTATATCGAAAAAGTTACATAAGGACTATTATTATGGAATTCTTTATTATATTACTGTCATCAAATGATTATTAGAGGTTTCGCCAATCTTTTCATATCTAGTCGTAATTACAAATATAATTAATAACTTATCTTTTAATGTATACTATAATTATTAATATGGTAAACACTTTTCTTTTAGTTTTAGAATTGTCGGATAGATGGCGTTAGAAAAGCAATGAAATTGTAATGATAACAAACCTTCTACTTTTTTAGTATAATAATAATTTTTACGATATAAAACACATCTTGAAGTACGAGTATATTAAAATTACTGTGACAAAAGCCCAAACTTTAAAGAGTATTATAGTAAAGTACCACTAAGCTGTAAATTATGGAGGATAGTATAGGGCTCGCCTTGATAAATCTACACTAAGGGGCTTTCTTGGTAATAGTAATAATAATATTTATGTACGATCTTACATTATCACTTCCATACATTTGTGAAAAAAACATGAAAATATTTTTAAGATAAATAAAAGCGACATCTATATCGCAACAGAGGCACTGTGAAGTGATTGCGCTGCGAATAGAAAATTTATGGTTCCAAGAAGTTCAATTTCAAATGTAGATGGCGCTGATTTATAAAAAGTTTTGTAGGGTTTGTAATGCGCACATTGTTGTCGATAAGGGGGCGCTAAATACACATACTCATAATATTTTATATAACATAATGGAAAAACGTATGAAATGAAAAAGTAAAATCTTCAACACATTAATAAAAGCGAAAAAAAAACTTACACTACTTGAGACATTCTTCAGTATTCAAGCCTACAAATACTGACACTTTCTGTTTTGTTAACAAAGGAATTGAGTTAAGTTTTTTTTAGATTTTATTTCTCTTGTAGTACTATGTTTTTATAAATCTATTTTGGGGAATTTAGAAATAATGTCAGCCAAAGTTAATTTAATTAGTTACGCTCGAATTCGCCGTATGCGAATCTTGTAAATTGACGTTGTTACATTGCTTCATATGAGGTAACGTCATTATAATATCAATGTAAGATTTTGAGATGATATAGGCATACATCGTAATCTAACTTACGATATAAATGCAATCAACGAAGCGAAATTTATATCAGATTTTATGACAATAGTAATTTAGATTTTTGACGACGAAGATCCCTACGTATGTACATAAAAATGGACGTTACATAAAAAATATAAATGGAAACCGAATTTATTGAGACTATGATAAGATTTTTTTATTAAATTATATAAACTGTCTGACTTATTTAACGAAATAATTATCAGCGAACAAATCCCATCTCAGTGGACAAAGACAATCATAACTTTGCACATGTAAAAGGTGACAAAAGAAAGATTAACAATTACAAACCTATACATGTACAGGGTGTCCCAAAAGGTTACGTACATAGGAAGGGGGAGGATGGGGGTGGTCACAAAGGTCACCAGAAAAATAAAATAAAAATTCCCCTCTGGGTATTAAAAAATATAAAGGGCATTTTTTAAAAACTTTAAAATTTTACACTGTCTGGGGAAATTTTACATAACTTTTATAGATTAACGCAAGGATTTATGCGCCTTTAATAGGTAATCATTTGGTAGCTATTAAAAGCGCCATATCTAATGACTTATTAAACATTTAAAATCATTACTTATTTCAAAGTCTACTAAACGACGTTATTTCGCAAGAATTTTTTAAAACGGCTTAAGAATTAAGTGAGGCTTAAAGTAAGTAAAATAAAAGTAAATTTTCCAATAATGTTGATAAGTCTTCGAAAAGTTTACTGTATATTGACTTTGAACTTTATATTTAACTCGTCTAAGTTAAAGTTGCGAATTAAAAGAATCCATATAAACAATTTTTTATCAAAATTTCGTCATATCCCGTTGCCTTAGCCTACGCACGAGGCAAAATAAAATCTTATGTAGTGTATTCAAAGCTCTAGACAATAATAAATGCATTTACAGCAATGTATTATTTGCTATGATAATTACAACATAAGACGAAGGTCTACCAATAAATTAATACCTATTAAAGGATTTTTATATTTTTAGCATAAAAAAACCGTTGCGCCTTTGTAAAAATCTCAAGAGGAACAATTGACGGGTTCATATTTCATTCGGGTGGGTCGATGGGGGCCTAATTGGTGCGGCTGGGCTCTGGAAAATTCAATACAATTTATTATTTAACGACCTCCATCAGGGCAATAGAGGATAACGAAATTCAGCGAGCACCCGCGCCTCCGCACCGCCACCCGGCTCGCTGCCGTGTCATTTACAACCGGCTCTCTCTATCTATTGTACATCTCCACAGTCACGTTACGCTTTGTCTATTGATGATTATCTAAATAAGCTTTTGTCTTTGACATCAAAAACGGAATAACAATTCAATAGTTATTATTATTTGTACAATTTTTTCTAGCGTCTGATATTCCAAAGACGGTAAATTAAAAGATTATTGAAGATGTTTTCTTTGCGTTTTCACCAAAACCAGTTAGTTTTATCTTAGTTCTTTTAGTTTTAAAATCGCACAGTTAGATATAAAATTATAGAGTAGAATTGTAGAGTTATATAATGATTGAAAGTTATTTTTCATTCAATGAAGCTTAATGAATGTTGTAATCTTAAGTTACCGTAATTAAAAGCAGCTTTTAACGACACAGTAAGAAACTGCAGCTGTTACTTGTAATTAATTTTGACTAATTTAAAACCCGTTTTACTTAATTTATACAACATTTTCTTCTAATTTTTTAATCGGTACCTAATAATAAATTAATTTAGGACTAATTTTATTATAAGTGGACACAATAGACGTTGACAAACACTGATACATGTAATTGTAGACATACATATAAATAGTAAAACTTAAAATGTCATTTAGTATGAACTTTGATATTCATATAATTTGAAGTGTTCGGATCATCTCCATTACTAGCTTTATCTTGTCTTGATCGACATTATGCACTTATTCAGGTCATGATCAAGACGTGAACATGGGGTTTCCGGAATTGTCGAGTCACATGAGTTACCAATTGTATTATAGCAGTAAATTTACACTTTTTTATGATAGAAGGGGGCAAAAGAGTAGCGGGAACACCGAGGTGTTCATCGACGCCCCTGGAAATCAGTAATAACAGAGGAACCGCAGATGCGTTGCCGGGCCTTTAGGATAGTGATACGCTCGCTTCATATGTACAAAAACATAAAGCCGTCCGTCTCATTCTATTTAAAAATATAATCATCTCCCTGGACCTTAATAAAGATATAACAATATATTTTTGTGGTGCTTTAGTTATATTAAATATGTGAGTGAGAATAAAAAATTATGTGAGTATTTTATTTTTAAGAACGAAGACACAGTTACCGACTTCCGCTCAGAGTAAATATACGTTAGCACCCCGGCCTTTTGTGTGGAAGAATGCATTACTTTGTGTTTTATAAAATATCGTTGCCTTTTCACGTAAAATACAGTATGCGAAGAGATAAATAGAATCATGATAAAGCAAAAAGAAATTAAGGAAGCTTACTTTAGATTTCGGAAATATGTTCTGAATATTTATTTAAAACTGTCTATATTTTTTTTTTAATTTTAATATTTATTTATTATGAAGTATTGCAGAGTTTTACTTTTCTGGTATTTAATTTATTTTATGATCTAATTGTTTCTGAACTTTGCAGAATTTAACCAAGTTATACTTAAATTTGATACAAAGCTATTGTATTTCCTAACATCTTAATGAGTTTACGGTAACGCCGATAGAGGGCGCTGTCGCTCACAACAAAGTACAATACAATTTATTATTTAACGAGTTCCATCAGGATAATGAAGGATGCCTAAGTTCAGAGAGCAACAGCGGGCCGGCGGCTCTTAATACAGCCGGCTAATGATTTTGATAAAGCGTACAATTATGTGCCCATTTTCTCCTACATACTACATATCGTTGCCTTATTAATATGGTACGTTGAAAATTTCTATTAAAATCATATTAGTAAAATGTCTATGTTCATCTTAAAACATCAAATGTTGATATCGCAAATAACGGATGATATTGACGAAGTCTACAAATATGCATGGTTTTCAAAAAACATAAGTAAATAAATCAATTTTCTGATATTTAAACTTAAAAAAAAACACTGTAGAAGACGTTTGGTTGTAAAACTTACGCAATAATTTTTAATGATGCCGGCAATTGAAATTTTTGAAATTTGAAATTAGGCATCATTTCCTCTCATCGAACTTACCTGAAACAATAAAAAACAATTTATTTTAAGAAACAACATCATCAGTCTAACTTCGTCCTATGTGTTATAATTCTTTATACAATAAGCACTTTAAGCAACAAGGTAACTCGACTCACCAAAGTAATCATAATACCTATCAAAAATCTGCCTCTTCCAGGCGTAACGAATCAAACTTTTTAATTTCACAGAGCAAATAAACTTTTTCATAAATATATGAAAGCGAACAGGTGTTTGTGAGTTAGGGGAAAACAGGAAAAGAAGCCTTATCGGCAGAAAACTTGGGAAGATTTCTTATACTCTCTGACACATACGATAAGCGCGTGGAGATAACATCTCCAAACTTTCTTGGCCAACTCCGAATTTTGAAGTAAATATTGATGGAGCGAAGGGAAATATTCAATATTCTTGAGTAACTTTTCAAAAGAATCATTCACAAAATACTGATATAACTTTTTAATTGAACCAAATGGACATAATTATAACAATATTCTGCAGTATCTTACCACAAAAGCAAAAGATTTTTATATCCCTTTTCGATACACGAGGTTTAAAGATTATCGCCCATTAGTTCCTATCAGTTTTAAGCATACACGACATTTTTAAAAACAAATTTTCTCAGTAGTACTTTTATATTGGTATCTACATAAAAACAAAAGAAAGACAAAGAAGTTTGCTGTTTAGTAAAGTTTGTTTAAGACAGTTCGATGCAAATCTTGTTACGCCTCGCATCTGGGCGGGGACGTGACGTGACTTGAGGCTTTGCGGCTGGATTACAACTAATTGTGGACGTGCCTTTAGGATCATTTTACAAAATGGCCGGCTCTAAACAAAGTGTACTTATAACATTGTAAAAGCACAATATTTGATTTATTTTTTATGGATTTACATGACTGTACTATGTTGACAAACTTAACTTTTGCCATATCCAAAATAAGATAGCATAAAGCACAATAATTGCCTGCTCTGTGCAATTACCTAATAGTTCACACACACTACACTAATAAATTAGATCAAAATTGCACTTCAAAGCAATTCTCCTGAGAACGTTCAATATTACTTGTACTAAACAATAAGCACATCACAGCAAATTAATTACGAGTAAAAAATATTTGTAGTAGCAGTAAAGTAGTACTGTGGTACTGTAAATGAGAAAAGTTACATAACAATAACGTAGTTTTGCCTAGTTGCACAAAATGGATAATTTAATCTGCAGTTTATGTTGATCCATGGACCGCCAGTTGTCGTGCACTCAATTGTATAATCGGTTATTCCAGCACAGACATGACCGATCACTTGTCCGATATAATTGAGAATTTATTCCAAAGCTATTGTTTATTAAAATAAATAAAGAAAGTTGTTTGAAATTTTAATTGAACACAATAAAATTAAATTTAAAAAGTAACATAGAATAGTTTACTAATAAAATTAACAGGAATAATGTTTCGATTCTTTTTTATTTTCTAACAAAATTAACGAAAATCTTGTAGTACATCATCATCACCAGCCTTTGTCTGCCCATTACCCAGACCCTTGCCCAGTGCCTTTCACAGTATACGCATACTGTGAAAGGCATTGGGTAAGGACCTCCGCCTTCCGTAACCCACGACGTCCCGCAGTCCACCCTAAGCTGGCGCCCCAAGCTCATAGTATAATCAGAATTTATATTGTGCCGTTGTGCCGAAATAAACGACAAGGAATTATCGGAGTGTAAAGCCTATTAACTATTAATCCTTTGTTGCGAGAGATTAAACATAAGCTTAATTCTATATCCATTAGGCATAATAATTTGCATGTGTATATTATTTTGTTACACGAAAAAATCTATGATGATATATATCATAGCAAACATTTTCGTTCGGAAAAAACATATACCAAACTTGCTAAAAGCCTCGGATACACATAACTAAAAAGCAATTTCATGTTTCAGACGCGAACATTCTATTTCAATTAGTGGTCGTTATAATGGATAAATATTACAGAATATATAGACTGATTTGAACTATTAATATTTTGTATGTATAGTGTACCTATGTGTTTCTATAGCATATGGTAAACTGAGAGATTTAGTATAATTTCAGGCGCTTAAACGATTATAGTTTGTAATGCTTATTAAATCTACTTTATATCTCAAACAATATAACTAATTCAAAACTTATTTACAGACGCTATTTTAGTCGTGCCACGTCATCGTAAAGACGTTTCTTCTCTGTTTATATTTGTGGTATGTGTGAAAATTTATTATAGTTATTAATATTTTAAAAAGTTATTTTAAAGCGTTGACGTTTACGTTTCACATTTTTGTACAGTTTCCATGATAGAAAGTTTCATTATATAGCAGTAGTATACTAGCACGAAAATTTGCGACAAGCGACTTCGTATCGTCATTGTCATTTATGCCCCATACAAATTTTATTATCAATTCTGTCGATGGCGATAGGTTAACGCTTGTCACAAACATTCGTGCTAGTCCCACTGAAAACAGTACTTTAGATCTATTGCTAAGGAGATTGGAATTGGAGAAATAGATTGGTTAAACGTAAATATTATGAGAGAAAGGATAGTTCTAAAAAGAAAAGCAACATCTTAATCATCAGATGAAATATGCTTCTATTAATATTATGAATTTCCTAGTTAAATGATTCTACAAATCTTAATATTAAATTCATTAGTGTTGTTAACTCTGAGGAACAGCGTAATTGTATAAATCAAAGTGCGTGTCTGGAAGCAAAGCTTTAGTTGCGCATGACTAATTACTTTATGAAAGGTCATTACTTATTCTGCTAGCGTTGCACAAACTTGATGTATGAACCGCTCAAGTTTCACTGTTCACGAGATCACTTAATACAGACAATGAGTTATGAACAAAGATAATAATTTCTTCATTCCATCATCATTTTGTAAGCGAAGATGTATATACATTTTAACATCTTGAAAAATATGAATAATAAAAACTTTGCTACGTCATCTTTAGCTACGCATCTACATTAATATATACATATAAATGGCAATTTCTAATTCCAAAATACTATTAAATGGTACATTTACATTAATGTTACATTTAACTTCGCATGCAATAGTTATTTTACTAGTTTTCCCGTTTTTCTTAATTTTTAATTTCATAATTTATTAAGAGCATGTTTAGATGGCCAAATCGATAGAATTGAATTTAAATTGACAAAGGTATCATAAATTACAATGTAACATAAGTAGTCCACAAAAGCAATAAACCGCACAACTAACAACTAAAACGTAAGCTCGTCTTTATAACGGCACTCCAATTAACTTTAAGTGAAGTTCAACGAAATGACCCTTGACATTGTTATTACACGTATATATTTAATGATTTTAAAATCAGTTGCGAATACTCAACTATGATAAAATAGCTTGGATTCTATGTAATAAATGAACCTATAAACATTATCTAAATATGTGGAAATCTGGAAAGACTGCAGGAACGAAGAAGAAAGGTGAGGTTTTTAAAATATAGGGTGTTATTTAAATCGTTGTTCCACTTTTGTTATAATTGGTTTATACGTTACGATTGTGAATTAAAAATATATTAGATTCATACTTTTGGAAAATTCAATTGGCATATAATATAAAGTAATTCACATTGACATAAAAAACGCTATTGATAATATTAAATACGAAACTATAAATGTGGTGCTAAAAACACATTGAATTTATTTCGATATTCGTTAGTTCAGGAATGATTTATCTAAGTGCTTCATCTCACCCACGTGTCAATTATTGGCACAACACCGCAGTTAGACACTTGGCCGCCATCAACGGGAATAGATTATAGATGTATTTGTTTCTAGATACAAACAAAACATTTCGGGTATACTATTTATGTTTGACTTACAAAGGAATGAAAGAAATTGAAACAAATTAAGGTCCTTTAATATTTCATTTCTTTTAAGCAAAAGTAACGACGAAATGGCTTTTAACGTGAATATATAAATAATACTTGAGTTGCACATTTACTCTGTGAATAATAAACTTTCCTGCTACACTCAGACCTTTTACCAGTCGGAGCTTTAAAAATTATATCAATTTAAATTTATAATTTTCGTAAAAGAAAACCACCACTTTTCTAATTACGCTTTATTTTTTTATATCTTGCTGTTTATGAAACAAAATACTTTCCACTTATAATAATACATTAAATGTTAAGAGATCTAGTAAATTTCCAGTTTAAAAATTAATAAAAAAAATGGGATCTACTCCGCAAACAAAACCTTTCGTCCAAAAATTTATTTTCAAAATCGGAGCACCAGGGGAGAAGTTACGCGGTAACACACATAAAAATAGACTCGAATCGATAACCTTCTTCGTTTTGAAGTCGGCTAAAAAAAATAAAGATTACGGAGTTTGTGTACAAGAAAGAGATTCAAAGTATAACTAAATGGCATATCCAGTTTTTATTTGCTTATACAACTGTTAAAGATATAGGTAACCATCTTACGTAATCTCTATGCTACGTTACTTAAAATATCTAAAAATCTCTTGTACTAATACTGTAATATTTTATATAACTTATGTCTCCATTCTCAGCTATAAATTTCTGAAAAGATATTTAGACGATTTCAGCACGTGCAGTCTACCTAATGTTACTGGAAAATTCTAATGTTAGCGAACGTCTATTGCAGAATTAATGGCCGTGAAAGAATGTCAGTCGTAAAAGTAAATGGGGTCTGAGAGGAAATGTGTAAACATGTAAAGTATGATGCTCTCTAAAAACGTTTATTTTTTCGTATTTTAAAGGATTACATTGGCTCCATGCCCCCGTTACTCGATGAGCCTTCATTAACGTTGTCGTGCCATTACCGCCTTTAACGGTGTAATAACTGAACGTAAAGTGATTAGGCCACTAATTTTCCTTTATCATATAGAAAAAAGAATGGTTATCTACTAAGAAAATTCAACAAAAGAGTAACAACGTATCTAAATGAATTAATTTACACCAACTTTTTATTTAACGATTTTTAATTCCAACTCTGTATGAAAATTTGCGGTGGCCGCTATCAATATTTGCATATTAGATGTCGACCGATTTTCGTAAATAATATACGTACAATATACATATGTCAATCAAATATTGGACATAGTATATAAAAGTAAACATAATTACTTAGATCTTACGCAATAATTTCACCAAACTACTCGAGTATACCAAGCTTATGATATTATGACATACGAATATTGCATAGCAAATATGTTATGAAGTATTATTACGTTCTCCCGCATGACGCATCATAAATTTTATAGTTATAGTGATCATAACATATCCACAGTTATTGTGCACGTCGCTATTATTCTCGATTTTATTTCCGATAAACATATAAAACCGCTTGCAAACACTTAGCGAGAGCTTACGAAGCTCGTAAAAGTGACCGTTGATAAAATATAAGTTTATGTAAATTGTCTTTGGATGAATCTTATCCGCTTTAAAGATTCGTATATAACTTTTTTGTTTCAATAAAATTATCATAACTCAATTCCAGCCTTCTCTGTGGTGCAGAGGTCGTTAGGTACGAAAGCTCAAGTTAAAATCCAACATATAAGCAATAAACTTTTATATATTTATAAGCTAGATCTATATATAAAATGTACTTTAAATTATTCAAACTTTCGTGAGACATTATACTAATTTGATATAAAAACGGCTAAACACTCACGTATATTCGTCCGGTGGCGGCACCGACTAGTTTCGAGCCCATCGGGGGCCCTTAATCAGGATGAGTGGTACTTGTATTATTTCGCGACGGGCCGCGTCCAGTTTAAAATGTACTTAGCATATTTTATTAGTAATAAAAACTTATCATTACATATTTACGGAAAATATATATAAGTACAGAAACATAGATGAAATATGTAGCAAGAAGGTTTGAACGATTTACCATCGACAAAACATTAACACTAAAAGGGCATTCACTACAACAATAAATCTTTTGATGTGGCAAAAACATTTCCGTCTCCAAAATCTTTGCCTTCCCTTTACTTTCTTTTCGAGTACTATCTATAATATCCACTTATTCAACGGAAATATGTATTTTATGTATCTTTAAAAGTACTTTGGAAAAGATATATATAAAATAAGGATTTGTTTTAAGAATAAACCAAACACTTTTATCCTTAAAACAAATCCTAGCATTCTGCATTAAAATAAATGCTGCAACGGCACAAATTCTAAATCTTTGAGGTTATATAAAGCGGGATTGAGGAAAGACCCATTGTATTCGAGCGAAGCGCGACGTAAGATGCAATTAAAACGCAAAAGAAAAACCATTGTCAGCTCTATCTCCACATTTCATTATTTACTAAGACCAAAACTTGTCGCTTTGCACTTGCAGTATAAATATCAAATGCTCTTATAATATGCGAATGTTAACGGATAAATAATAAAAGTTAGAAGATAACAATGTTTTATCTTACTAATCGTACTAATTTAATAAATGTGATTGTTTAGATGGATGGATGTTTGTTTAAAGTTATCTCCGGAACGGCTCAACGAATCTTGCTGAAATTTTGTATAGATATAGAACATTGTCTAGAAGAACACATAGGCTACATCTGTTAGCTTTTTCTTCTTCTTATGCCTCTTCAGTCTTGAAGGTTGGCCGCTAACTTAGAATATTTGGTTCTGTCAAGCGCAAGGCGAAATAGTTCCTTCGCTGACCTAATCCCCGTCCACTCCCTAATATTACGTAGCCACGACTTTTTCCTATGTCCAGCGCGTGTTTTGCCTTCAATCTAGCCCATCATTATCAGCTGAAGTGACTTATAACTGTCATGACGCAGTACATGGCCCAAGTATTCCACTTTACGCGTTTTGAGTAGCGTCTAGCTTTTTAGATATCGCTATATTTGGATGGTAAACTGTTTGAAAACTCAATGTTGCTTTAAAACAATGTATCTTCATCTGATCATCCTTTAATGTAACACGGTCGTAATATTTCGAAGTTATTTATAATCAATAACAATTCTGAACTACGTTTACAGTAAATAGCGTCTGATTTACGAGCATCGAGCCGTTTACGTTGAAATATGTACGAGCCATAAGTTTCAATTAAACTATACAATAACCATTAATCACTACATATGATTAATTGATTCCCAGATTTCGAGCGTTGTATTATATCTTTGTTACAGCTTACATGGTTACAGGTTCATTTTTTTTACTTTTCGCTCCATCTAAGGAAAGGAAGAATTTTTTTATTTAACGTAATAAAGATTAAACTAAAAACAATAACCTTAACTAACTTATAATTACACATAACTGAATACTTAAAACTTGTAAAGTTACCCTCTGGGTTATTCTGAGTAAACTGGAATGGATCGATTTTTGTACTGGTTGATTCTTTTAGACATTATTAGTTAGAATCCTTTGGCGAGAATGGTGCGCTTTCATTACAAAGTCAAGTGTCAAAATCATTAGTGAGGGGAAATAAACATCGACATTTTAGTAAGACTAGTGTTGCGCCGGTACACTGGTACAGTTTCGAATTTTCTTCCTAACAAAACTAGTACAGTATTTCTAATATTAGGACGAATCTAATGATACCTCACAGGTTTTAAGTTCAGTCGTTTAGACCATCACAAACGAACTTACGTAGACCCAGATGTTATAAAAACAAACTTACTCGTACATAGAGGTAAATACATTACCACCATTAAAAGTGATACTTTAGTTCAAATAAGTTTCGCAAATGTTTTGAAATCGGCGAATAAGCCTCTCGAGAAAATAAACTTTTTTTCGCATAAGTCTGACTTTGTTCCGGTCATTGATTTAAGTCAGGAATTCCTCTTGAGACAATTCCTTTCAAAGCCAACCGTATTTTGGAATGACTGGAAGTTGGTAATTGGATTAAAGTTTTCCAATTGAATGTTCAATAAAGAAAAAGAGATTCTATCACGTCTATTTAATTTCGAAGAAAGCTACATATAATAAAAAATATGTGGAAAAATTTAAAAACACTATATACTGGGTGGCGCAAAAGTACTGGCACTAAAGAAAATACTTTTTTTTTTATATGACATTTTCTGTCATTCTGTTGTTGAAAATTGTGTAGTGAACAAATGTAAAATACACTGAAAATAAACATGGACCGTTTTACTCCCCAAGAACGTGGAATAATTGTGTCAATGTTCTTACGGAATAATTCATCAGTGATAAGAACACAACGTGAATTTCGTCGACGATTTCCCCACCGTCCGGCACCGATTGGTCGCACAATTCGACGCTTTGCCACACGCCTTGAAGCAACTGGCTCAACATTGGATAGACCTAAGTCTGGGAGACCAAGAACAGGCCGTTCAGCTGAAAATATCGATGCTGTGCGCGAAGATGTGGAAGAGTGTCCAGAAACATCAACGAAGCGACGTGCCACGCAATTGGGCATTTCCAGACGGACCCTGCAGCGTATTTTGGTGAAAGACTTAAAGATGTTCCCGTATAAAACTCAAATGACTCATCAACTGCTGCCTGCTGACCACCGAGCTCGTCTAGATTACTGCCAGCGCGTCATAAACCTCAACCTTGAAGAGGATGATTTTCCTTCAAAATTGGTTATGAGTGACGAAGCGCATTTCCATCTCTCAGGGCATGTCAATAAGCAGAATACTCGGTTCTGGGGCACTGATAATCCGCGCATTATTCAAGAAACACCTCTACACCCACTAAAAGTTACTGTATAGTGTGGCATCTGTGTTGACAGAGTGATCTGACCCTATTTTTTCGAAGACGCTGGAGGCAATGCGATAACTGTCACTGGAGAACGCTACAGTACCATGTTACGTGAGTTTTTGATACCCAGTTTGGACGAATTGGGGCTGGAGCACATCTGGTTGCAACAAGACGGCGCTACGGCACACACAGCGCGCGACACTATGGACTTAGTGAGGGACGCTTTTCCAAGCCGAGTTATCTCTCGTTTTGGCGATTTGCCTTGGCCTGCAAGATCACCCGATCTGACCAGTCCAGACTTCTTTCTTTGGGGTTTTTTGAATGGTACTAATGTACGTGCTAATGGTACGAAATTTAATGGCACAAATATACATTTAAAAAAACCGAAATCTAGTTTTCTAATTTAGAAAAAATGTTATAGCTGAACCAAATAGGGTCTTTACTTTTGCGCCACCCAGTACTTTCACTAAACTGTCATACATATTTGTGATGTAAATTAGATGATGTTCTTTTGCTGAAATTAAACAAAAGATAAATTGTTTTATCAATCTTTGTCCAAACTATGGCTACAAGAAATTAAATAAGAGATATGTTGATTTTTTCCCTACATTTAATTTCAAGTACATTAAATGATTAAGGGCACATTATTTTTAGTAAACGCTCGGGTAACTTTCAACGCCATTTTTCTTTTAATTTGTCGATAACTCTCGCGATAAAAGCTATTAATTTTAAACACTCGGTGCGTTTTTATTCGAATAATAAATTGTGTATTAGATTTATTTTGTGTAAATCAAAGCAATTGTCAAGGTTACAACAAGGTTTTTCAGTTTATGATAAAATTATTTTTTGGTGAATTTTGTTGTGAATACCACACATAGAAAAAAATCAAAAATAAATGTTCATTTATCTATGCTTATGTCTTTATCATAAAAATAACATAATTTCAGAATAAAAAGTTACTCTACATTTCTAGAAAACAATTTTATTATGTAGTTAACTCATTTTATATATGACATTGGCTTGCTGACGTCATAACTTTGGGTCGCGTTTATGTTTTGGGCGTAACCTACTAATGTGACACTAAAAATAATATTATAAAATACTTCGTAAAAAACTATTAACGTTTTATGAACGACACTAAAATGTTTTAAGTAGAATAAAGAGTTTTAAGAGAAATAAATCAACATAAGACAAATTTGACCTTTAATATATCTATGAGAGTATAATTTAATATAGATTTAAACTAAAGCCACTTACTTATCAAAGCAAGGAATTTTTAATCTTATAAAGGTGCGCTATCTTCTTAAAAATTATTCATTTAAATATTATTGATAGGTTATTGTACATTTATTTAAATAATAGGATAAACACAACTTAGTGAGAAAACCAAAGTATAATAAGCCTTTACTATTTATTCAAATCCTTAAGCTGCTTACATACAACTGTAAATAAAGTCCTACCTACATCAAAGATTACCTCTCCGGAGGTACAACACGAGGATTTAAGTTTACATTTTAGATGTTATGTTAATTCTCTGTTTCGATTGCGCAACGTCAAAAATATATATTAACCCTGAACCTAGACAAATTATTTCACGATTAAATCACATTCTCGTACATCCTTTTCATATTTTTAAGGCAGTGATATAAATTAAAACATATACTTTTATTTTTATATTAAATTTAATCCTTATCAATAAGACGGGAAATTTGTAATATTCCGAAGAAAAAACCATGACGTGACGTGACGAAAAACGTGACGAAAGAAATGACGAAGATTTTCTACTATGTCTGTCATTTGCTTAACTAAATAATATTATAAAACTGGTAATAATAAACATCCATTCAACAAATACATTTTTTACAACAAATATTTGCCTAAGGTTTCTGTCAAACTGTTACAAAACAGGTACACATCGACAAACGTATTATACTGCGCAGAGATTAGAGCAACATCAAAGCAATGAATATCTCGACTCTTCCCGGCGCGATCAGAACTCATTTATAAATAGTGTCTCCCTGGCATGCGCCAATAAAACTGTCTTCACTTCAAAGTAATCTTCATATTTTTGTGTCGATTTCTACAACACATTTTCTTGTATTAACAACATATTGGTTTCATTTACTTCTTTAACTATTTGAAATTGATCTTGTGTTAGGATTACAAATTACAAATGCAACGAGTTTTAAAATAATAAAGGTATTCAATATTATCATTTGATTAGACACTTAATATTTAAGTGGATTTTTTTTATATCATAAGGTGGCAAACGAGTGAGCGGCCACCTGTAATCGCTGAAATAGCGAAGTGACCGTTGCCCATAGACATACGCAATTGCATAGGCGTTGCCTACCTTTAATCAACGGAGGAGAGGATGCACAGAAAGAAAATATTTTCCCTTCCCATGTATCCTCTCATCCGGAAAGTTCACTTCCACTTCCCATCCTTTCCTTATAAGAAAAAGGGTGGGAAGTGAAAAAGGACTAAATTAGGACTCCGGGACGCACACTCATCAGACGAAACGCGGAATTACTTCCACTTCACGCCTGTCTTCAGTGTGGTCGTGGTATTTCACCGGGCGAGCGGGGCCGATTCGTGCGAAGATGTTAAAGCGGGCTCTACTACTGTTAAATTAACGCCGTACTTTTTCAGTTTTCAACATAAAACTATTAAACCTAAAATAAAAACAAATGACGGCAGCGGTTACTTTATTGGAATCGCATTGATGTCAAATCAATTTGTGCGAAATTGGCTTTTGTCATAGATCGTACGTGGAAACGTGAAATAAATCCGTAACATAGAGAATAAATCTTTACGAATCACGCATTCCGGATATTGTTGGAATCCCAGTAAGAGGGACAATGATGTTTCTAACACATCTGATATGTCATAAAACAAATATTTGTAACTGTTAGTACCTTTGTTAGCTAAAAAAGACAACTCAAACTACAAACCAACTCTAGACAGATTACTACTTTGTACTATGGACCCTATAAAGATTCTGAGACTTCGCAAGAGTCATATACTAATTATTGTTTAAAGTATAGGAACAGTTCTTACTTCAATGTCATTGAAGACGATGTATAGCTTGCAATAGAAATAAAAAGCTTCGATATTTCATACAAAACGGAAACCAGCCTATTACTACACACCAGCTTTATGCCAGTATTCTACAAATTCATAAACTAAACAACTTCGTATACTAAAATACCGGAAACTACATTGTTGTAAACTAAATTACACTGACGTTATGGCCGTGCATTCGCAGACAACATCAGAAATTAAATTTAATGACCGCCATTAATTGTTAGAGCTTTAAACTGTATCTAGACACTGAAGTTTGTTCAATTACTAACGACGCATTACTTGCATTTATTTTAATTAATAAAGTACAAGCTGGTACTTCTATACAAAATGTATAATCTCTTTTATTCTAGATCAAAACCTATAAAAAACATAAACCGCAGGCAAATAGTTTATAATGAATCATTTTTTTTTTCAATTAAAAATAATCGAAGTATCAATGTTGTCAAAAGCCATAAAAATTTGGACAATATCTACGATTTATCTACCGCTTAAGTTTATATTATCTTTCTGTATCACCAAAGCTTCTTTGTTGTGCTCGTTTTGTTGATATTGAACATTTTTATGGTTGCTCTCTCTAATTTCATATTCATCTGTTTACAGCAACTGGCCGACAAACGTTGTGTTAACTTTAATAACCCTCATTAATTCCAAGAGGCCTAAACCTAGCGAAGAGCGTTAAACTTTTTACGACAACATGTACGTGCATATTTTTTTAACATTTTCACGTTATTTTGTGTTACATATAGGTACTATACTTTTAAATTTCCTCTCAGTTGGGCCCACTTTCGAGCGTTAGTTTTTTTTTTACTACACACCTTTAGTCCTGATGTATATTACTGATATTGAATATAAAAATAATACATATTTTTATATTCAATATCATCGTAAATCCAAGATGGCTGCCGCCACAAATTAATAACTTAGAAATCAAATGAAAGGACTTTACTACACAAAGAAAAATCCAAAATTTTCTAGTCTAATCTAGTTCCTTCCAGTACGATACCAGACTGTTTCCGTTACTCTTCCAATCTATAGTTCGTAGTACTGTTATAATCAAGTTTTCTGAAGCTTACCCGCTATCACAGCATCCCTGCCTCGGATATATGTTGTTAGGAATGTCTTCACGACGTGTTATATGGTGCCACAAATATTAAATTTTTATTAACTAACAATAGAAAAATGATATCTTTGAAAGAATAGGTTATCCTCCTTGCTTCTACTTACAAAACTCCGTACTATAAATCTTATATAATATATAAAATTCTCGTGTTACAATTTTCGTTCCCATACTCCTCCGAAACGGCTTGACCGATTCTCATGAAATTTTGTGAGCATATTGAGTAGGTCTGAGAATCGGCCAACATCTATTTTTAATCCCGCGCGGACGGAGTCGCGGGCGACAGTTGTTGCTATTATAGAATATAATATAAAAAAAAAAAATAAAAAAGTTGCATATAAAAATAAACGATTTTATGGCATAGCAGTAGGTTAATTAAAAGATTTATAAACATAAATATAAATCCTTAATATTATAATAGTTTAATTCTTTAGGTTTTGTAAAAAGTTGATTTGTTGTCAATATTAAGTTTTCAAAGAAACAGCTCTAGTTAATATAATGAAGGATGTTCAAAGACTTATGGTCAATAAATTGCACAGAAAATTAGACTCTTTAGCTTTATGAGCGTCATTGGATCACAAATTACCCCATGGTCCCCGACCACTTAGCCCAAGCGGTGCCATAATAGTGGACTTTATTACACGTAAAGCAGATATTTTCACCGCTCAGCAAGACTTAAGTATCAGAAGAAATAGGTCACCATTTTTAGTTCAACAATCACAGTAAATATGCGTAAATACTTAACTTATAATAAACATATAACTATGATAAATAGAATACCAAATGAAAAAGATATTAGGTTTGATAAAATAATTTCCAAAAGCAACATTTTCTATTAGGGCGGCTGTATAAAAACTCAACAGACTCCGGGCCAAGAAATGTATAATTTCATTCCTAATAAAACATGTTTTTTATTATAAAATACGTATGACTTCATAGAATCTTGTCCTCGTATGATGAGGTTTATTACTTTATCTCGTTGATCTCGCTCAAGCAAACATAATAAAATGCGATAGGCCGTAGCTACGCCGTAGGCAATCGCCGGCAATCATTGTTGGCATTTAGTATTAATTTGTTAAACAATGTGTTGCAATGTAATTCATAAACCCAATAAAGGTAGTTACACATTTAGCAATATTGCTAGAAATTAATACAAAGTTCCTACTCATATCTGACATAATTGTCGGCTTGTTTCAGTTGCACAGACATAGCCCGTTCCCAATAACGTGTTTTTAAAACGATGACTATTTATATAATACCTTTAAGTCGATTTTAAAAACATGCCGATTAAACTATCAATTAAATTACTGCGTTATTACATAAAACACCAATTCAGTTGTGTGAAAAAGTTTATAACATTAGAATAATTATCATGGTTACACAATAGTAATAACTCTCTCTCCTCAGCCATGAGACGCCCACTGCTGGGCATAGGCCTCCCCCAAAGATCGCCACGATGACCGATCTTGTGCCACCCGCATCCAGGACGCTCCCGCAACCTTGACCAGGTCATCGGTCCATCTTGCGGGAGGCCTGCCCACGCTGCGTCGACCTGTCCGTGGCCGCCACTCTAGGACTTTGCGGCCCCATCGACCGTCCATTCTGCGGGCGATATGGCCGGCCCATCGCCACTTGAGGTTTACAATTCTTCGGGCAATGTCGGTTACTTTCGTTCTGCTGCGGATCACATCATTTCTGATGCGATCTCGCAGAGAGACTCCGAGCATTGCCCTTTCCATTGCCCTCTCCGTGACTTTGAGCCGCCTCATGTTACCCGCAGTGAGGGGCCACGTCTCAGTACCGTAGGACATCACTGGCAACACACACTGCTCAAAGACTTTCGTCTTGAGACACTGCGGTAGGTCTTGGGACGAGAGGATTCCCCTCAGCTTCCCGAACGCCGCCCATCCGAGTCGGATTCGGCGATTGACCTCCTTCTCGAAGTTGGACCTACCTAGCTGGACAGTTTGTCCTAGGTAAACATATTCGTCAACAACTTCGAGAGTATGGCCTCCGATGGTTATCGGAGTGGGTGGAACATGGATATTCGACATGATCTTCGTCTTATCCATGTTCATTTTAAGACCCACTCGTTCGGAGGCTCGATTAAGGTCATCGAGCATTGTACCGAGTCCCTCCATGGTGTCAGCCATGACTACAATGTCATCAGCAAAGCGCAGGTGTGTAATGTACTCGCCGTTGATGTTGATGCCTAGTCCTTTCCAGTCAAGGACCTTGAAAACGTCTTCCAACGCCGCGGTGAAGAGTTTCGGGGAAATGACATCACCCTGTCTTACACCGCGCTGCACTTGGATCGGTTTCGTGTCCTGACCCTGTACTCGGACTGACATGGTGGCGTTTTCGTACAAGCACCTTAGTGCTTCGATGTACCGGTAGTCGATTTGGCACCTCTGGAGAGACTGCAGTACCGCCCAGGTCTCGACCGAATCGAAGGCTTTCTCGTAGTCCACAAACGCTAAGCATAGTGGCAGGTTATACTCCTCGGTCTTCTGTATCACCTGCCGCAGCGTATGTATGTGGTCTACGGTACTAAAGCCTTTACGGAATCCGGCTTGTTCGGGAGGCTGGAAATCGTCGAATCTGCGAGCGAGACGGTTCGTGATGACCCTCGAGAACAACTTGTAGACATGGCTCAGAAGTGAGATGGGCCTGTAGTTCTTCAGAAGGGCTTTATCGCCCTTTTTGAAGAACAGTACCACCACACTTCTGCTCCATGCCTTTGGCGTATGTCCTTCGAGGATAACGGAATTAAAGAGCTTCTGAAGAACCCTGAGAGCCGGTTCTCCAGCTGCCCTTAATAACTCTGCTGTGATTCCGTCATCACCCGGCGCCTTGTTGTTCTTAAGTTGTTGGAGGGCCACACTAATCTCGTCGAGACTGACGTCAGGGATGTCTTCGGTGTAATGTCGGGTCAATCTGGCTCTGGGATCTTCCGCCAGATTTGTGACGGGCTTCTGCGTCGCATAGAGCTGCCCATAGAACTTCTCAAACTCACTCAAGAGCTCAGGTTTGGAGGATACAACCCTGCCCTCTTCGGTCTTCAGCTTTGTCAGCAGGCTTTGCCCAATAGACACATCTCGGGAAAACACTTTGGAGCCCTGGTTTCGCTCTATAGCCAATTTTACACGATTGGTGTTAAATCGGCGTATGTCGCGCTTTATGCTCGTCGAGATCTGTCTATTTAGCAACCGATACCGTTCCGCATCATCCGAAGAGTGTAGTGTCATATCACGCCTTTCCTTCATGAGCCCAAGAGTGTGGTCTGAGAGTTTCTTGGACGCGCTTCTACGATGGGTTTTAAAGAACTTAGAACCCACCGTTTGCAGAGTCTGCACAAACCCGTCATTCAGATCGTCCACGCTACTGCCCAGGCAGTCAAACTGGTTTCGAAGTTCGAGCTGAAAGCTTTCGGCATTGTGGATATGGACGGGCGCTGGTCGGAGCGTAGACCTGATCAGTCGACTTCGCTCGAGCTTGACGTCGATATTCAATGTGCCTCGGACTAGTCGGTGATCGCTCCCGGTTTTGACCGCGTTGATCACTGAGACATCATTGAATATTTGCTTCTTCGTCGACATGATGAAGTCAATCTCATTTTTCGTACCACCGTCTGGGCTCATACAGGTCCACTTCCTTTGCATTTGCTTCCTGAAGAAGGAGTTCATCGCGAAGAGTCCCTCCTTCTCCATGAAGCCTGCCAGTAAATGGCCCCGATGATTCCTCTGTCCATATCCAAACTTGCCCATTAGCAGCTCGTCCCCGTCCCGTTTACCCAGTTTGGCGTTGAAGTCCCCCATGACAATGGTGTAGTAGGTTTTGGAACTATGTATGGCTCGTGAGATGTCCTCATACATAGTTTCGACCTCTTCGTCGGAGTGTGTCGAAGTCG
>NW_013532721.1:1749279-1757048 GCF_000836235.2 Papilio xuthus
ATATATGTACAGTTTATATGTTTGGTATTTAGTTAGAAAACAAGTGACCTTTTGTAATGAGAATGCATAAAGGTTTTGTAGATCATAAAATATTTATAGACACAGCCCGCAAGAATGAAAGGTCTTTAAAATGTTGTGAACCTAAATCATGAAGACGATACAACCATTTGTTACTAGAAGGGACTTGAGAATATTTTTTTTAGTTCTCTTTAAAAATTACTTTAGGCTTATTTTATTTTAATAAGAACCTGTCTACCGCTTAGTTATAATGCTACGTCGACTTTTCACAACGTCTTACATTTATTCATGTCTTAGTAAAAATATTTTTTAAAAGAATTTCTATACGCATGTATAATTTAAACGAAAACCCATTACTTAAAAGAAAAATATACAGCGCACAATAAACAATGCGAAATCAATCTTGAGGGGAATTCTCAGCATTTTTACTTCGACGTAAAATAACAGACGGGACGCGAGTATTCGAGGCTATCCTTGTGCTTATAAGAATCCAATAAATCTACGCATACCTCTTACATATCTCCGCGTCTTTATTGACACAACAAACAGGAAGAAATGGTATGATTCTTAAAAAGATGAGCGATCGTTACGAATATTACAAAGTTTGAGAACATTTTGATTCTATGTTTTTCTACAATGCATTTCAGACTTCATCAACGTTAAAGAAAAAGAAATTTAACTAACATAAGTCACAAAATTATAGTAACTCGTGTATACTGTGTTCGCAGAATACACACGGTTCCTTTTAACATTGGAGAAAAAGGAGATGACACATTTTACTTTCATTCAGTGGAATATTCTTTAAGAATTTTCTTAAATCCAAAGAAAAATATTAAACATTTCAATATTTCAATCTCAGGAAATTTTAACTTTCAAGTAAAATGACAAGAACATTCAAATATAATAACAATTTAAGCAAAGTTACTAACGACTAGCAAAGTTTTCTCTTGTTCAAGTACTCAAGAAACTTAGATAACATGCTCAAGTAACCAGATGAGGTCCATAAATTCAACAAGTATATTGTAAAATAATACATTTTGCTCACGCGGAATCAAACTACTAAATAGTAATTAGATTTAAAAATTATATCAACGTATCAAATATTCTGCCAGAAATATGTCATGATAAAATACTTTCATATCATTTGACAGTATAACTTAAGTAAGTCGTCTACAGACTATTCCGAGCTTCGACATCGAACTGAGCTTAATTCGAACCCTGGGTGCCGTGATGCATACGTGTTAAAACCGATAGCACCGATCACCCGGATTCAAATGGGCTCCGACGTCGCACCGCACGAGTGCAGCGCGACTAGTAAAGTCACATTGTTCAGAGCCTCCAGACTCTCGGAGCTCCACAGTGAGAATATCCTTGCCGGATTCGGCTAGACTAGTTTAGGGATCTTAATATTTATAATCTAGATCATCTTAGCCAGTACGAGGGGCGCTGCTATCGCAGTTAGTGCTGTTAGAAATCAAGACCCACTATGGGTCACTGCGCCACCGGGGTAAGTTAGGTTACTTATGACTTTATATATGCATGGATAATGTAAAACGGCTAAAAATGCCAAGACAACTACACTACGACAGGAACCTTGTGACAAGGATTTTTTATATGGTCAGGGAGGCGCTAGGGCGGTATTAAAATTTAGTTTGACTTATACCCACCGGGTCAAATAACGTCGTCGATCGTAATTCTGAACGATCTTTGCCTTTTACGCTACATACATAACAACGGCTTTATTTTGTGTATTAATTATAGAAGACGTGTATTCAAATCAATCACCTTTCCATCAGCGTCAATAAATCATCGGCTTGTATGACACGAGTATCGAACACATTCGTCAAATAATATGTTTGGGTAACGACAAACAGTTGCAAAAAGATATAAAAATAACATAAAAAAGCAAATATATTAATTAATGACAAATGTACAAAAATTAAATAAAAAAACAACTTAAAAAAAGTTCTCAAGCAAAATTCACTAAAAGTAAGTGACTTAACCCCTATTAGAAAAAATATGAATCGTATAACAATCCCTGAAAAAATTATCCCCTAGAAGTCACTTAAGTAGCAAAAACTACACAATGATATTATTTATTCCTAAGCTACAAACACTCCATAAGTGTTTATGCGATTATTTCTCATTTGTGCTCGTTTGCATAATATAATCACCATTACGATGTATTAAACAGCCGTGTGTTTCCGCCGACGCGTGAAGGTGTTACGAAATTTATAATGACTTTATTAGGATTATAAACGCTACAGAAATAAAAGTGAAAGTAAAGAAAATTGTTTTATTAATTTTTTTTTATATCAGGTAAGGTCTGTTATACTATTTGCGTTTTGATACTTTTAATCGGGCTTTGTAATTGTTTTTACTGTAAATAATTAGAATTGTTTCTCGATTAACTGAAAAATCTTAATATACATGGATATATTCTCCACAGATAGCATAAATTAAAATGATCATAAGGTAGTGTGTTAACATCGATTAAAGCAACGTACAATCATATCATTATCGTCGGATTTGTGGGGATTTGAATCATAATCTTTATATAAACATCGTTTTACAGTTATTACCAGTAACTATTTGCATCAGTTATGTACACAGAAAGTTCATACAATTCCATCTGTTCTGTTATAACATTATATTTCACAGTGTAATATAACATTGCAAAACGTATTATAAAAATACAAAAAAAAACTACTTTATTCATAATAATGATTGAGGAGGCTATGTCAGATGACATTTATGGGTTCTAAATTGAACTTACCGGACATTAGCGAGCGTGTGTCGCCTGCTCTTGAGGTAGCGACCGTGATATTTCTGCAGCTCCCCGATGCTGCCTTGCTCGGCCTGCATCCTGCCGTGCGAGCTGTGGGAGCCGAGCGTGCTATGAGCGCCCTGTGACTGCGTCTCCTCGCACTGCCCCGCCGCCCCCGCACCCGCGGCGCCACGCTGCCGGGCCTTGCTCGATTTTCTAGCCGCGGCCGACACACATATCTTCACTGAAGACGGACTCCCGAAACTACGCTTCTTCCCGGAACTCCTTGATGACGTAAAAGCTGTGTCAGTACTACTCTTCGTACTTCTATATGAAGGAGTTAGGGTTGCGTCTGTCGCGTCCTCTAGCGGCCAATCGGAATCGTCTTCCTCCTCTATTCCGGGCAAAGGAGATTGTTGGCCTATAGGGCGCGGTGAACTAACTATTGGTTCAGGGATAACTGAAAAAAATAGAATATTATTGCATTTATGACGTTCAAAAGCTAATTTTATAAAGACTTAATCATAAAATTATAACTTAGTTACTTATAAATTATTAATGCGTGTAATATAAGTGCTAATAGTGGATACGCATTATCCCTAAAGCTTGTCTCAAAGCTAAATTTAGCAATAAATTGATCGAAGAAATAAAAATTGAAATGAATAACAGAAAAAAATTACGTTATAAGTTAAACGAAATTAATTCATGAGTTACGACATAAATTTGAATAATTTCCTTCAAATTATTTAATGTAAAAATTACGTATTCAATACTCGAAGCTTTGATCGCGGCTGGAATATCGTCTTGAGGTTATTATCGAAGCAGCGATATCGCTTCTTGTGTCTATTTTTCAAACTTCCATAACAAGTTGGCGGATAAATTGCTCTTTATTTTGAAGAAAATTCATAACACTAAGTTTAAAAATGAATACCTAAATTAACTATTAGTAAAGCAATATAATATTTACCAATTAAACTGTACTATAATTAATTTATTTAACATTTAATCCTTAAAATAAACTGTTAGAATATTTAAAGCGAAAACGATAAACAGCAAACAAACAAGATCGTTATATAGAATCGTGTACACGTTGAGAGCTAGCAACAGTCCGCTGTGAATTAATCAACTGCGAAATTGGAGAGCTCCGTGGCCGTAGCGACGCGACGCGCCGGCTTCTACACCAAGTGTCTGTTTAATTATTTACGCTTAGATGTTTTCCACCAAACTGTCAACTATTGTAACATATATTAAAGCTACTGAGATGTAAATCAATGCTAATTCTCATTCTGGTGAACACAGAATTTTAAGACGTAGACAGTCGTTAGTTCCATTCAAAATAGTTATGGAGTTTGTGTTTAACCTTGTCTAGTTTTATTCATTACAGGACTGTTGAAATGCTGTTTCTAAGGTAATTATTTCAGATGAAATAAATTACCTTAATTTAAAGGAAACATCAAATAACAACAAAAAGGTCAAACAGTTATTAAAAAAATGAATTTATTGACGACAATCTCATTGGCCGGTTTTAGATCTTAAAACCATTATAAAACCCGTCTACTAAGCCTTTGGTTTCTGAGAAATCTCTGTATAAAATATATCGAACACATAGGCTACTAATTATGTATTTTTTAATTCGCGCGGACGGAGTCGAGTGCGACTATCTTTGATGAAACAGAGATTTTGGTCTCAGACAGCCACGTTTAATGGCGAAAGTGAAATAGCAATTTTGAACAAAATAAGAGTAAAAGATTCTTGTAAAATTAGGTCGATCGTTGTATGAAAACGAAGGGTTACGGTCTGAATATTTTTAAATACGAAATCGATGCAGACTTCATTGTTGCAAAATAACTTCGACCCATATCGATGTTATTACATACAAATTTCATCAGTGACCTAAATAAACAGGAAATAGTTTACTGAATATAGAATTTATATTAACTTCTGACCAATTAATTATAAATAATTCACTGAAATATATCATCGTCAATAACATTTTTTTTTCATGATTATGACAGAAAATTTGTACAAAATATTATCTATTAACGTAGCCACTTTCACGACAAATATTTAACTTATCACACTTTCATCATTTATCTAACGAGTTTTAATATAACTTACTCAATTCTAGTCACTACGTTTTCTTTTCAAAATATAATTCTCTTAATATTCTACTTAACCCATTAGTGCATAACGTTCGATAAATCGGACGCCAATAAAATTGTTATTTTAGGAGTTATATATATTTTACGAACCGTTTATTTTTTTAAACAGTAGTGTAATATATATTTGAAGTGGTAATACAGTTGGTATGACATTCCGGGAAGCATAACGCCCGATTTATCGGACGGGCTATAAAATCTCAACTTTCATATTGATTAAATATTTTATACAATTTAATGGTCAAATACACTCGAAATGAAAATATATTACAGTGATCATAATGAAAAAGGCGTTAATAAACTTTATGCACTGATGGCTTAATCTAATCTACTAAAACAAAAATTAACCTGATTCAGAGGAAGGGAAGGAAAGTTCTTAGATAAACTTGATTGTCTGCCATGTTTTATTAAAGTCTTCCTTACATATAATATATAAAGTGCGGACACTTAAGTTGCGGTTTTATCCATTACCTAAGGCACACCTGGTGTTTTATAAAGCTGCAGCTCTCGAGAGAGTAGCCTCGTTGTTCCAGTACTCGTAAATATAATTTATTATCCATTACACATTCAAGTTTTAATCAATAACACTGGATCTAGCTGTAACCAGCCTTGAACACAAATAGGCTAAAGGGATTCCGGTCAAGGCGAGAATTAAATTTGAATACACCAAAATATATCAAAATTTTCCAGTTGTTTAAATCAACACACAAATAATTTACTGTCTTTATTACTTCATCGTATCTCAGTAAAATATATTAATCGTATTTCAAAATCTATTCCAAAGTAAAACAATCATTTTTTTATAAATTTTCTAAATCAATATATTTCTTTACACAGCATTAAAAGTAAGATATTTATAACCTATTATTTTCCTACCTGTCTTGCTTGTTTCTTAGAACAATATAGAATGTTTTGATTGATTAAGTCCCTTTGTTCCCTCAAATCTCGTGACGTCCTCGCTTTATAAATCCTATGGGTCTTTAGAGCTCACAAGATAAATTGGCTTGCTCCAGAGTATTCCTTTTCAATAATCTTTTACTCAATGCCTATAATCGTTAATACATTTTTCTTAAAGGACTCCATAAAATTCTTGACATTATTATTTGTTTATTTTGTATTTTATTAAGATAAAAATTATTGATGTGTCGTAATCGATGTAAGATTGTTTTCCTGCCAGTACTCCGTTCTATATGAGTTTTTTATGACAGATTTTCGTCTCCTAAATTACTCTATCCTTTCCTAATTATGTAGTAGGTTTCATTTGATAACCATTCTCTTCGGTATGTCTATGAGATAATTTGCTCCAGGCTATCATTAAAATTTATTTAATTAAATATAATAGAGATATAACTTTATTCAGTAATAAATCAAAACAAAAAGCTTTGACAGTATTTTGCGAGATGAAATAACGAATAACTTGATAAGAGAAAAGCTTTCAAATTAACTTTGCTATCGTCCTTTTGATATTTTAGTATTCTTTATTGAAGAAATATTTTTATGGAATAAATAATACGCTAAGTGATTTTTATATAAAACTAGCTATCGCCCTTGACTCCGTCCGCGTGGAATGTAAAAAACTTAGTTAGTTACCGGCAATTATTCGATTTTTTCTCACCTTTTAAACCTTCCCTAGATATCCACGAACATTTCAAGACCAAGATAGGACAAATCCGTTCAGTGTTTCTCGAGTTTTAGCGAGAATAATGAACAGCAATTGTTTTTTATATATATAGAATATTAGAGTAGTCAATCACAGCTCTTATTCAACAGTTGAAAAGTAGAGATATAAAAAATGCTATTACTATATAATGACTTTACGAAAATTCAATAATTTCAATTAGGGTCGTTTTCCTTACGTTGGTAGAGTTTTATTGTTCCAACTGCTTTGTATATTTTTGTAGCAATCGCCATTTTAAATATACTTAAGATGCTCGCTTGGTCATACAGAACTCTTCAAAATTAATATTTTATTCCGTGAATATCTTTGTGTCAGGAAGGTATCCATTTTATTGATATTTTGTAATCTGAACTCGACCCAAAATTTCACACACTTGGCTCACCGCCAGCATATAATGCAGACACACGACGATATCTGCCCGAATCTTGTAATTGATATTATGAAAGGAGATGAAAGCTTATGTATGTACGTCTCTTACACAAAAGTAACACAAGATCAAAATATTTGTCGATTTATTTAGATTTTGGTTACAGGTTTTTACAAAATGATTGACAATTGTTTTTCTTAAACAAAGTTAATAAAAATATAGCATTTTTCTTGTCCACGTATAGATACTTTATTAATTTCAATGAAACCAAGCTATTACTTCCAAAGCCTTTTCAAAATTGTATAATATTTGTAATTCGAAAAATAAAACATAAAATAAATAGCTGACTTTTAACAAAAATCATTACTTTTATATCAGACGTCTTAAATTATCAAAGAAACGGCGGAGAGAAGTTTTCCGTAATCAAATTAATCTTCATTCCATTTGAAGAATATCGTTTTTAATATAGACGAAAGATTATTTCGGTTACGGTTTCGGGTGATTTCTTAAATAACAAAGTAGATACTTCGACGATTAAAGAAATTTCAAAGCTTTTGTTAAAAATTGACTTTACGACTAATGAATTGATATAGATCAAAATACGTAGCTTTGAATACAAGACTTTAAGAAATAGCTTTGTAAAGCTTTTTATATTTTATTTATTTATATCGAACTTTCAATTTAGTAATCGATGATAGTCAAAAGTATTTGACTATCATCTCTCAACCAGATAGATCGAAAGGTTAGTTAGATTCAATTGCAAAGGGAGAACAGGGGGAG
>NW_013532721.1:1757107-1785010 GCF_000836235.2 Papilio xuthus
AAATGAAAAAAAGTTAGAAAAATAAAAATGATAGATGGATCTATAATTTGCTAGCAATATGCAACGCTTATCTGGATCATTAGATCTAGTAGTTGGGAATTGTCAAATATAATATTTTACGATTCACTATTTTTCTACAACAAAAGTATAGAACTTTATTCGCTCCATATCCTGCACCGACTGTTAATTATTACAGTACAATAAATATTATAGCGATATCAGGAGACTTAACGGTGAGTGTGTCAGTAGTTAATAGATAAGGTAATCTCTTGGCACACACTCGCATGGGTAAACAAGCATCCTGAAAGGAATTCTTTGATATATCACGTACTATAATCCTCGTTGTATGAACAATTCAATCTATCAAATATAAGCGCCTATTATTTAGTAGCATGATAAAAATTACAATAAAGGATATAAGAATAGATTAATATAATTTATATTTAAATTTAATAAAAGTTTCCACAGCATTCGTGAATAGAACGAATCTCGGGATTTGTAAAGTACTTTAAATAGTCGGCGGTACTTCAGGCGCGGCGTCAGACATCGATCGGGCGCACTCTCCGCTATCTCTAGTACACACATGGATCTAGTGCCTTTTTAAAATTAAAAATTATATTGTTTTCTGAATTTTACAAATTTTCCTTTCTAGCTATTTGTAATTTAAATAATTCAAACTTTCGTGAGACATTACAACAAACTTACATAAGAAACGGCTAATAACTCACGTATATTCGTCCGATAGCGGGACCGACTAGTTTACATGAGTGTTTAGCCGATTTTTATATAAGTTTATTTGTAATTTGTAATAAATTAATAATTGTCTTAAGTTTTTTTTTCCCGAGCTTATTATTAGCTATAGCTAGTTTATCTATTATACATTTACAGGATTGTATTCCCATTTATATATTTTTTTTGTAAAAGTGTCAGTGTTTAAAAGAAAATTTAGGATGGTAGTGTTGTGCAATTTCTGTTTGTTTTTGAGTCAACAAAGCTGATACGGAGTATAAACAAGATGGACATAAGATACTAATACTTATTTAGCTCTTCTTATAAATCTATATCTTATTATTGTTATATCAAAATAACAATTTTATCCGAAAAAACATCAAACAAACCTATTCCATTCACATTCGTAACCTTAGTAACGTATAAAATATAAAATGTATATGATTTGAATTACATAAAATATGTGATTGTTACATAATGTAATATTTTCTATTACCCACGTCGAGATAAGGTGTGAAATGCAGCGACAATAACCTTCAGGCGACTGCCGGCAATATCCGGCAGCGCTTTCCTTCTTCACTCCGCGTCGCATCGCATTGTATCGATTATCATAAATATACTTTATTTATTATAAAAAAGAACTCTTGTTTATCTTACTAATATTATAAATGCGAATGTTTAGATGGATGGATGGAGGTTTCTTTGAACTTCATTCTTTCCAGAAAAGCGGAACGCATCTAGATAAAATTTGGCGTACATACAGATCATAGTCTGGGAGACCACATGGTGATGATTTTTTTTTAATTTCGCGCGGACGGAGTCGCGAGCAATCACTTGTTTTATAATAAATTTTAAGGAATTAACTTGTGTGTCCTAGTAACTAACTTTAGGTTATGTCTACATAAAAAAGTAAATGGGAAAAATAAATAAACCCGATTAACATCTTAATTTTTATGAGCATTTTACACATGTTATTAAACTGATTATTGAATCTAAAGACATATATACCGGCAGTATTTATTCGAACTAATAAATCTATTTACAGAATTAAAGTCTTTGAAAATTTCCTTCAATAATTTACTATTTCCACCATTTAAATTATTTGTATAATAATCAAATTATTAATTCAAGTAACTCTAGCAAGAAAGTAATCTTTACTTCAGAAAGTTAAAGACAGAATATAACGGTTAAGAAATTCCTATAGTCTTTCTTCTTTATTTTTTAGGGTTCCGTACCTCGAAAGGAAAAAAACAGAACCCTTATAAGATCTCTTTGTTGTTAGTGCATTTGTCTGTCAAGACCCTTTTTTAGTATAAAATGAAATATTAACATGAATATTAAATGTTATTCAAGACATGTTACACAGAAACTTCAATTTACAAATAATTAAAGCAACACCCACGACTTCATAAAGATAACTCTGTGTATAATTTGCAAATTTTACTACAACCCTGCATTAATTATGTATTAATATTAAGTGTGCGTTAATTAACATTTTGATATGTAGCAACGCAATATTAAAATATTCTTTCATAATTTAAATTTTAGTAAAAAAAAAATAAAAAACACATTCAACCAGCATCATCGCAATGTACGAGTACAATCAAAAACTAAAAAGATTTTTAAACACTAGATATTATAAAACACTCTCTAATCCGTATAATCTGTTTCCCGTTAACTTTGAAAGCAAAATAGAGTTTCAATTTTCATGAACAGAAATATGTAGGAAAGATAGGAGTTGCTAGAACAATAAACTTTTTTATAAGCAATAATTAACAAAAAAAAATGACATAAAAATTAACGTTTTTGAATTACGCGTCATTGTAATATACTTAACCTACTGTTACCTATTTTGCAATAAGCATAATTAATTGATGCATGCTTGCATAATGATGTCACCGTGTAGAAAATATCTGTAAATTCCACACCTACAAACAAATACATCTTATATTTTATGGCGACTGCGTTTGAGTTAATCTATGCGTGTTCTGTCACATTTAAATATCGTAGCGTGACCCAATATTTATTAAATTGAATTGTATTTTTCAGGTGTTAATTAGTTAATTCGGCTATGAAATTAATTGATTTAATTGGCAAAATTAAAATTTATCTATTTCTGTTTTTAACAGTGAAATAAAGGTAAAGAAACATTCTCTAGAAAAGGCTAATTGTTGACTGATTTTGAAGTAAATAATTAAGCGACCTAATTGATTAGAAGTGAAATAAAACTAATATTTTTAAAAGTCAAATCTAATACAACATTTAAATTTAATGGATTACATAACTAACAAATTAACTAGACAAAAAATTCTTTTGTGTGCGCCTTCAAAATATTCAAAAATAATAGCCTAGCCTACGAATTAAATTCTATACAATATTATTAATTAATATGAAGCCTTTATTAATATCTAAAACAGAATAATAATGATTTCCAAATTAAACTTGCGATTAATTTTCAACGTAAAATAAGAACAAAAAAAGAATTATTTTCACATTGTAATATTAAATGTAAAATAATATGCGCAATTATTTTTTATTACTTGTTAATCTAAACTAAGCGTGACCACAAATTCGTTGTGAAAACACTTAGCATACACGTAAACAGAGGGAGGCGTGGTTTGTGGTAATGTTCGTTTAAAACTGCGTACGCCAGCATGTTCTAACATTTGTGACTCAGCACAATAAAGTGCTGTACCGATGCCGCGACCACGCTTAATGATCGTTAACGTCGTATGTACTTAGAGATAATTTAAATGCAATCCACTATTAGCATCTTAACGACTACTTGATGAATTAATTATATTACTAATGAACCATGATATCATACTCTTAATGAAATTCGACTAGATCTCATAAAATCGACTAGATCAACATTAGTTAGCTCGTATGAGATTTCGAAATCTACGTCACTAAAGATATCATTCGTTCAATCCTGCTTTTGAATATTCTGTAACTATATATGTAAGTACAGCAGTGGAATTGTATCTACGATGATAATGTCTACATTGTATTTACGTTACCCGCGCTGTGACTTGAATGCTCAATTAGTAGTCTAAGAGCAATATGCAATATTCATTATACCAGCAATACGTCCATTAAAGTTTTAAATAGAGTTTGTTATCTTTGAATACATATTATAAAGCTTACGTAATTTTAATATGATAATAGTAAATTGAATAAGGACTATGTGAACCGTACTGAACTTAGACTATGAATAAGATAACTGAAAGGACTTACCGTATTCTTCTTGAGATAGTTGCGGGCTGCCCTCTCTCAAGGCATAGTCGGCGTCGTCGACGGGCGCCGCCGCGCGCGCCCCGCACCAGGGCACGCAGCAACGGAAGACCCCGCCTCCGACCACTTTGGAGCCGTCACCGCGCTACAATCCAAAGCGCTCGCCGTCTCCTTAACACTAATTAACACGCACCACCTCTTCACAAGTACAATCACGCACATCAGCAATGTTCACACCACTCAGATATCACTTTTCCCGACGACTGTACACGAAGAAGAAATCTAAATAACTTTTGGCACTTAAAGGTATAACAAGCAGAGAGTAACAAGTATAAAGTTCTACTTCAGTCTTGGAAGTTAGCGAAGTTAAAATATTGATATGTCAGTCTGATGTAAGATCTTCAGATTGATTCTGTAATTTTATAGGGTTTTTATTCAAGTAGCCAATGGAGATAAATCAACTAGTGAATCTAAATATATAGTATTTTAATTATTGTTTTATTAACATACGGCTACGTGATACAACCGATTTGCCACAAAGCATTTCAAATGTACTATCAACTTGATTGAATTTATTAAAGGTATTTGAAACAGTTGGTTGAGCCAAGGCAAAGTGGTTGGAGCTAAGTATTTACGAGCCGAGTTAACTGGAATTACCAGTTGTATATTATGAAATATCATCATAAAGCAAAGCTTACATTTCTATCATAACTTAATTATCGTCTTCTAAGCTAAAAGAATTTTACGTTCATAGGAAATTCTTTAAACATTCCGGTCTTTTGAACAGTTTTTTCTAAAACAATATAAACTGTTTCATGAAAGAAACATGATAGATTGAGAGTGGCTGAATAAACGAAGATGCATTGAAGGCGCGTGTCATCGACTGTCGAGAACGAAACGCATCGCGAGACTTGCTAATAAAATGATTCGTGAGAAAATGTTGGCGTTTAGCCAATTAGAGCCACAGTCGTTTATCATTGATTTATTAATTTCAAAACGGCACACGCCAACAATTGACATTGCATTTGAATATAGCGTGAGATTAATGTAGGAAAAAAATGTTGATACATTTTACACAGTATTTTTCAACAAACGTAAACAATCGGTATGGATTAAATGTAAACAAAAAATACGCTAAACCTTTTCCTGGCGGATTTGAAATGAAACGACATAATCGCTAAAGAACAAACACAAAGAAAATGTAAGCCTTTGTATTTACTTGTAACATACTCTGCGGTTATTTATGCGAGATGAAGTTGAGAATTCACCAGTTGAAAAAGAAATGGATTTGCCAAAGGGTGTTTTCTGAAACCAATAAATATTTTGGGGTTTAAAAGAAAAAATATTTAGGAATTTCTTTTTTAAAATATCTGGGACCTGTGTTTTATGAATTTAAATCGTAAATTACAGTTAATTGGATTGAAAAATCAAGAAAAATGTTGTCATTTAAATTACTGGAAAAAAAATCACTTGAAACTGTTAAAAGAAATGTTGTACGATTTGTTTTCGGTGTCGCGCTAACTCAACACGAGTTATTTCGTAGCAAATGCGCGACATTTTAATATTGTGATAAATGGAATCTGCGTGAGTTTAATATAACCTCTACTATGTATAATTCGCATTCTTATTGAATTTATATCATTGAATATATCTCTACCTTCCGAAAATATTTTAAACCGGAATTAATTTTACTCTAGTACATTTCACAGATTAGTTAAAGATGTTTTGTTAAGATTTATTTTATTTTAACAAATTCTTACTATAATCATATATATGAAAATAAAAACTTTACTGAAAAAAAATTATGTGTGGTCCTAGTTACGCTAAATATATCGCTTGAGCCTTAAAAAGGTAGGCAGGGAAGAATATTATTTATTCTATATCAATGAAATATTTCAATGTTAATAATGTCACCAATACTCTTATTTCCTTTAAATATTAGATCAATAGTATTTACAAAGGCAATAAACTTCGGAAGCGTAGTATAAAAATTAAATAATCTTTAATGGAACACATCGAGAATGGCGTAATATGTGACCTCAATTGTATTAATGTAAATTTACTGAACACGCCCATACAAGGACTGGCCACTAGCAAACTGAGTCGATACAATGAACAATGTAATAAATAGAGACGACCGACCGGCAAATGGGTTCTGTATAAATTGACAGCTAGCACAAATACACCGTCATCAGAACTCAAACACAACCAATTACTTCTAGTTGAGCGGTCACTGGGTTCAATTGCTAAATCATTTTTGATGATAACTTCGCAAAATTGCCACTGACGCTATCGTCGTTGTATCCATATGAGTTTCTCCATCTAAGTACAGTGTTACATCGGATAATCAAATCAAAATCACATTAGAAAACGATATAATGGTCAATATTTAGTGTATCCGTAGCCGTATGTATGTACAGATGTAGAGACGTAAGAAGTGTGACCGTTGTTAACATCGTATTTATTTGTGTTACAGTTTTACCAACAAACCGACAATGTATCTCTTTATAATAAATGTAAGTATATAAAAGTCAGCAGCGGTTAGATATCACCAGCTAATGGCTGCATCTATTTTTAATCTACATACTACCTATAGCCTGAGATAAAATTAAACGTTGTTGTTTTATCTTATCTCAGATGTAGTAACATAATCTCTGTGTCGTTTGTGACGACTTTTTGTTATTTTTATCGACAAACATGTCTGTTGCACAAGCTTATTTTTATATAATCTTATATATTATTATTATTTTATATATCAATTATGTTTTGCTAATGTCAATACTCGTAGAGTGTAATATTGTGGGACTTCATGTTTGAGTTGAGCTGACTGTTTGCAAACATTCAACAAGTAACCAATACTCTAAAATCGATATTGGTCTTGAAGATTATGTAGACGAGATTAGATTGTTTTATTTACATTTCGCTTTATCTATCATGTTCTGTTTAGTATTTTATTAAACCGTAGTATATATTTTATATCTGATATTTGCAAACCTGCGTATTACGTGTAAGAATGGAACTGTTTAAGTGTATGTTACGTCGCAAATTATGATGATAAAATCGTGATCTATGTATTATGGATAAAAAAAATGTTACGTCAATGTATCTGTCAGATTCTACTATACAACTCACTAGAAAAGAGAACACGTTCACGAAATCACATAACTGTGATAAGCATGTATGTATATTTTCACAGAGCGGTGCTAATATGTAACAATGCTCCAGTAACACACTGTACTAGATAATGTGCGATTGAACGGAGCTAAGGGTCGGGGGCCAAGGCAGAGGCAGAGGGGCTCAGAGTAGAGTAGGCAGCAGAGTAATGCATCACACGCGCGTAGTCAAGGTGCGCGTTAGGCGCGCGGCGGAGCGGCCCTGGACGTCGCGTCTCGCGGCGGGCGGACCGCGACTGGCCGCGCTGCGCTGCAGCCTACCGCGCCGCCCGCCGCGACGCCCGCCGCGACGCCGCGAGCGAGACGCACATACACTCCGCTCTGTGCACGACCTACGATTCTAGCCCTTGAACCTTTTCTCTTAATTCCCATTTACCTTGCCCGAAGCCGGTCCCTTATGTTTTTGTGCGACCGCTAAAGGGTTTTCACCCCGCGTAGCGTTCATTCCCATGGACGTTACGTAGACGGGGATGCTGTATTTTCTTACTCGGTGGCCTGATATTAGATCACTACTGAACGTGTTTTTATCTTTTTTATCTTGAATAATTTATTATTGTTAGTTATTGTATAATCTCTATAGTAAATATTAATATTTTCGAAAAAGCGCAAAAGCAATAGTTTAGTACCATGAAAACTTTATCCCGTTGAATATCGCATTTAATAAAAATGTACATCGTCAATAACTATGTTGTGTATATGTTTCGGATCCCGGATATACAAGATTTTTTAACACTTCCGGTAACATTTCTGAGTTTTGACGTAACATAGTAAATACATAAACGTAGCATAAAGGTTAACGCTGATTCGTCTACTCCTCTCCCACCCGACAACGCCTTGCCGCTGCCTCGACATCGCCAACTGAGCGGGATAAAGATACAAAAAATAGTTTTCAGGAGAACAATTCGAATATATCTATCATGCAACAAATCTATCTTACGTTATAAGACATGCATTCAGTCATACAAAGCACATTTAAGCAAAAAAATGATAATCAAAAATATCACACGAAAATGTCTATGAAAGCCGAAACATATTCCAGGGTGCGATGCGTCGTGATTCGATGCCTTGTCAACACCTTACGGATTACGCGCCGTCCGTATTTTGCTAACAAAACATCTTTATCATGCTCAATCGGCGACGTCGATTCCGGCTAGATGCGAAGTGGACGAATGCGCGTTAACATTTAGTCTACAACTTCGTTTACACAAACACTTGCATAGCAATGCTAAGAGAAGATGTTAATTGAAAAGTAAAACTGGCGTTTTAAATTTCTGTGTGAGCATGAAAATACATAAAACAAATATAATTTACGTAACGATGAAGATTTATTACATCCAAAAATTAATTAAAAAAAACTTTATTCTATCTATCTGTATGAGATTTCCTCGACCAAAAGTATACTAAAATAAGATAAAGGATGTACAAATATTCCAAAACGCATCAGGATTTTGTTGTGATGTATATAAGTATTAATGGACAGAAAGTACCTTTGTCATATGTTCCCTTGATTAAAATACAACTTAATTAGTCATATTTTTGAGTGATGTAATTATTTCAGAGTACGGTTACATCTTAATTATGAGACTAATAAGTAACGAACTCTAAATTTAAGCCTAGCTGTGTCATCCATACTGAAATGAAAGCGAACTCCACCCGAAAGACTTACGGCATCATTTATTTTAGCACTTAAAAGATGAAATATTCATGGATATTATAGAAATACGAAAATACTAAAACCTTTTCGTAGGTAAATAAAAGTAATAACTTAGAGTTTATAAATCCATTCTCTTTGAAAAGAAAGAAAATGTATTTACAGGCCTCGATGCCCAATTTTATATTTCAGAATAAATATATTAGTAACCATAAGATAAGCTGTAAAACCTTATTACTAACTTTGTAAAGCACATTTTTTTATTTTGTTTTGGATGAAAATTCATTGTTCCGTGATGTAGAGATATTAAAAATATATATAAACATGATACAAATAATCGGTAATCGATGCAAAATAAAGTTATAAAAATACTATTTATAAATCTATCGCGAAGGTTAATCTTGAGCGGCTGTCAGTTTTATTACACAATATAGAGATTTTATATATCATGTACAACATTCATTCGCTGAATACCTTACGCCCGCTACGTGCTTTCATTTATTTTCGTCTTTTCCTTAGACTTTCTATAGTAATATAACACTTTACATATGTTAGTATATTTGTATTTATACTTACATTTGTGTATCATCAAATAAAACCTAAATATGTAATTCCTTATTGAAAAAAACCGTTATTTAAAGTTGCATTTATAATATATGCCAAAATAAAAAAAGATTGTTTTATTTCATTTCTATTATAAAATACAAAAATGTTATCACTCGTTAAGGTGTATTTATTTTTGTTTTAACGAAATGCTATTATATTATGTTTAATTTAATATTTATGAGAACTTCGTGTTAAGTTACAGATAATATACTTTAACACAAAAAGATTAATACTTATTCGATTTGGTTAAACGCAATGATAGAGTATGTTCAAAAATTAATGTCAAGGAAAGAAGTGACTATCAATATCACGAGATATCTGCAGATAGGAGTTGTTGTACCTTAAGATTTATTTGTTTTATAAAAAAATGAGTATCTATCTGCCAGTTCTAACAAAATGCAACTGTACAATAAAAAGGAAAATAACTGGAAATAATTAACATTGAAGAGCAACATTTGTGTAACAAAAAGTTTACTTTGGCAATGGTGCGTAGCGCAAGCGTCACACCTGTGCCTCCTGACACGAATAAATAATGCTTCGCTATGTTTTATGTTATGACTATGTTTATTTTCGAGCTCCGGCAAACGTTATTATTGTCTGGCTGGCATCATACGGAAATGTAATTCGTTTCATCGTCATTATCGGTCGACCGTAATGTATTGCACTCGCGATCTCGTTGCCCAGTTGTTAGACGATTGCAGTGCGTTTTTCCGGTTTCAAACTCCGACGTATTACTTAAAACATTACTACAATTTTGATCATATGTTTCTATTAAATCTCTAATATTTCCATGAAAAAACCGCCCTTTTCATTATATAAATAACAAAATCAAATTGTTATTTATTTTCTATGTGAGTGTCCTAAAACTATCTTAAAATACCTTTGATTGAAATAATTCCTCCACAATGCACACGTGAGGTTTTGTCATTTATATTGTTAGCACGTACCTGTAACAAATATAAAAAAATGTAAGAACAACACAACATTTACAATCATTTCGTCACTTGAGTAAAAGCGATTATTTGATCCTTGAGCTGCGATAATCATTAAGCACTAATGCTATGTTTGAATTTTGTTGAATCCACATTACGTTCCACTGACGAATAAATGTAAATATTTCTCCTCTGATGTTCAATGATTAGTAACGTTTGATACGCAAATAAATACAACTAATATGTAAATCTAAAGTATAATTGTTTATATATGTAAATCATTCCTTCACGTTCCGTTTCGATGTCAGCGAATTAAGCGTGAGTTTACATTATCAAAGTGAAATACAGCAGCATTATTCCAATCCTAACTTCAAACACAATGAACGAAGATTCAAGTCGCTTCCTTCGAAAGCATTGTTCGCGGATCATGATGGAGATGGCGTTTGAAGCTTTAAGGAAAACTAACCTAGCCCACTAAAGCTACGGGCGACGCTACAGTGGGAAGCAATATGAAATTCAAGTGCTATACGACTTTGTTTATAACCACTTACGTTATATCCGTTGGCATCGTTAACACTTTGGATCAAGAACACAGACTATATAGACAAAAGAATATACAATTCGTTTGATAAAAAATATTGAGTATTTATGTCGAAAATAAATTCGCTACAAAATATTACATATCAAAATAAAATAATTCGTGCTCTGCGTTTCTTTTGGAATAGTAGAAACATACATGTTTTTGTTTTACAATATTTTATGAATTGGGGAAATGGTAGTGAAACAAATAAATCGCGCTCGTTCTTACCGGTGTGCAGGAAACGGTGCCGGGTGTGTAGCGCTACAATTACTAATGCTTTGTTAGCCCCACATATACAAAATATTGCTTCTTTGTTACAGAATTTTATTACATGACAGCATCTGTATCAAAATTTGAAAGTTTATTTCGTTGTTTTCCAATCATTTAAGTAAGTGCTTCTACTACTTAATTTTATTTAAATGAGCCAATAAGCAAACTGGCCTGATGTGATGAAATCGCTATTGCCTTTTGACATTTGCGAAAACCAAAAGATACGATAGCAACGTATACGTGGTAAAGTAATTCTTTCAGAATTAAATAAAATGTGTACATAAATGATAACGCAATAAAAACTTTAAAACCGTTGTAACTGAAACAGTTCTCTCTCGATAATTTTTACCATTTTTTTTAAATTTAATAGCAGAATTAATAGTGGTGTAATATCAACGATACAATACCCTAGGGAATCCTAGTTATGTGTATAATAGGAGGAGTAAATTGTCCGGCGATGTATTCTGCACCATTCATTGCTTCCATTGTGCGAGCTACAATTTCGAACTCGTGTTGGCTTTTGTTAAGGTGCGTTGACATACTTATTCAATAGATAGTAAAAAAATAATACAATATGTCTGTAACGAGTGTACTATTCTAATAAAAAATAGCAACTTTTTGGTTACAATTCTCAGTTTACATTCTTTAACTAACACAGTAACTAAAATTACACTTTTAACAAACATATTTTACACCTACATATGTTTATACTATACTATCGCACGCAACTCCGACCGCGCGGAATTAAGAAAAATCATAATTAGTAAACTATCTTTTGTCCAGACTATGTCCTATATGTATGCAAAATTTCACCATGATCTGGTCAGCCGTTCTAGAGATACCTTCAGACAAACAAAAATCCATCCATCCATCCAATCATTCGCCATTACAATATTAGTAATATGTATGTACACATAGCTATAAAATTTAGTAACATTAATTTTCTCTTTTTGTGTTGTAAAACATTTCAAACTTTCCAAAAAAAAAAACTCATAAAGCGATGAAAGGATCGACATTTTGTGTTTGCAATATAAAAGCGACAAGGGATACATGTCGATCAGCAAAGCCTCGTCAAAGGGATTTGCGGGTTGCACTTTTAATCGAGATTGATGTCATTTTACACGAACAACGTGTGTTAATATATTAAGGGCGGTTTATACACTTTTTATCATTAACACATAAAATATTACTCAAATTGAAATTAGTTACCATTAATTGACAAAAAATTGTAATTTTTGACTGCATTACCACTATTAGCTCCTTGACATAATTCTACACATCTTTAGTTTTAACATATACATGCATGAAATACTATGAGTATTTCCATGAGAAATCGTTATAGCACCAAAAAATTTATGCTTTTTTGCGTGGAATGATTTTGTTTTTGTGGATGTTTTTTTCATTTAATTAACTTTAATAACTTAACTTAATTAATTCCCTCCAATTATTCGAATTTTTCTCACCTTTTAAACCCTCACTAGACCTCCACGAACATTTCAAGACCAAAATAAGATAAATCTGTTCAGCCGTTCTCGAGGTTAAGCGAGACTAACGAACAGCAATTGATTTTTATATACATAGACGAATACAGACTGAAAACTTAGTGGAAAGTGCGTTAGCATAGAATTATATTATCCATTTTTATTGGATTGTGATAGAGATTACTTCATTTTTTTTCGATTTAATAAAAACTTATTTTCAATAACGAAAACACATTATAACTTTTCGTATTCGGTTTGGAATGGTAATGTGTGTAGGGCGAGCCTTCAGCTTTCGTTTTTGTTGGAGCTTAAAACGTAGTTACACGGTGTTGTAAACATGTCTCGTTTTGTTTACAGTAGAGCAGCTTTGTAACAATTTGTTTACGCCACTTTATCATCTATTTAAATTCAGTGCTCCACTGAACATCTATTTGTATTTTAATTTTTTTCTTGTTAACTTTATTTTATAATTAAATTTGCATACAAATATTGAGAAAAATAATGATTACTATTACTAAAACAAAAATGTTTTTGTAACGAGTTCTGTTTTTGGAGCCTATATTTTAAAATCAATGTGTACACGAACCCATATTTTGCTTGTCTAAAGAAAATTAGAACGTGCAAATACATAACCGTGGGTTTTTGAGACCAAAATCTTTGTAAAAAAAAACATATCTTTGACAAAACAGATTAACAATTAACTTTAAATGATGATTTTGGTCTCAGAAATCCACGGTAAATCACTTAAACCTCAAATCCTGTACTAGTGATCAATAAGGCGTGAAAAAGAATCATAAATGAAATTCTGTAATACTCAATATAATAGAAAACATTCAAAGTAAAACCTTTTTATTTTAAAAAGATCGAAACCAAATCTACTTGGATTAACTAGTGGATGTTCTAGTTTCGAGTTTCTATCAATTCGGTCTAGCGGTGGATGCGCCCGTAATCTGGATCAAATATATGTAATATTTATATATAATAGATACTATAGGTTCCCAGTGCTTTGATGTAATTTCCAAACTGACAGTTCTGTCGGTTGGATAAAGCCTTTACAACAACAGTGACAATGATGGTGTGTAATATATGTTATTGTGTTTAAATTAAATATGCCCAAAGTGTTATTTTTTAAATAATTTTAAGAAAATAAAATGATTAATTAAATTTTCTCCTAGTTGTAAATAAGCTATTAAAAGGTTTTGCTTCGTTGGATTATATTCTATTAAAATTGATTTTATTTAAATTAAAAAAAAACGATTTAAAAATATAGAAAATATTGTTCAATACTAGAATATAATACTTACTAAGACTAAAGAATAGTAAGAAAAGAGAAATTGAAAACAAATACACTGAATGCAAAAGTTGAAATAAAAATAAATTTCCATTAACTCGTGTTGGCCGCGGAAAATTGTCTCGACACAGACACAATGCAATTACTGTCCTTGCGCCCGCCGCAGCCGCAGCGCCACGCGACGTTTTCTTTTCACAAAGTGAATAACGACGTAGGTGGCTACTATAATATTTGCTGTGAGAAAGCACATATTAGCTTTTATATTTGAAACATAATAATCAAAAAGAATATAGTAACTTTCACGCCACAACAAAATAAACATGAATTTTCAATCAACGAGTCACAAAGTTATATTATGATTAGAACTCTATATTTTCCTTGATGGGTAATAGACCTTTAAAAAGAACTTTCTTTACCTATCTTTTGGAAAATTCAAACATTTTGTCAAATAAAGGGTTATAAGTAAAATATAACGTAGCTAAATAAATTAGGTTTATAAATATCAGATGACGAACTTAACGAAATAAAACTGTTCATTTATAAGCTGTCGTTATTTATTTACTAATACTCCCGTACGCTATCAGTAAATACCTTACGTAGCAGAATACCCTTAGGATTACCGCCGTCACTTGGCTAGAATAAACGATCAGAATCAATCTCTTGGAAGCTACACATTAATCTAGATTAATCTAAAGTATTGCTTCTGCATAGATAGACTATCATTTCAATATAAATCAATCTAATTACCTTGTCTGTAGGCTTACTAGTGCTAAGTAAATGTAAAACGATCGATTTAAAAAATCTTTATTAGTAGTCTATGTGTTCTTCCGGACTATGTTCTACATATGTGCCGAATTTCAGCGAGATCCATGCAGCCGTTCTGGATATACCTTCTAACAAACATCTATCCATGCATCCATCCAAACATTCGCATTTATAGTATTAGCAAGATAAAAGGTTATTACGCCGTTTTTGTGAAGGTTCATATAAATAGTCCGAACGATAATTTCACAGGTCAGCAAATTCAACTAAATATTTATAGGATTTCTCTTTTTAGCACATCAAAGCCGAAGCAGATAAAGTAATACGCACATAAATTGACCCTTATTCATTTATTATTGCTCTCTGAGCGAGTACAGCTTTTGTTTTATTCATCCTTATTTTATTTATAACTACCTAGCTTTAGATTTTTCTAAATGATTTTCTAACACATAACCTGTATGATAGTCAAAACTGTATTTGGATCTGTTTCATAAAATAGCAGACTATTTAAAACAAACAGAGGACATTAAAAGCGATCATGTCATTTATGAGATTTAAACACATTAGTATAAAGATAAGTTTCGAGTATAAAATCTCGTAAGACCTATCTGTACGTTCAAGTTATAGCGCAGAAATTTTTATGAGATATTTTGTTGAAATCTTCATCTAATTTTTAAAAAAGTAGTATTAGAATATGAGATAAAAGACAATTCAATTTGTTATTGAGCGTAACGAACCCGAAAGCTCCAAGCTTCGCTATATTCTGACGTTTATTAACAATACTATTCTCTTCTATTACTTTGACTGAGTAGACAAAATAAAAATAAATAGACTACGTCAAAGATTTCGCAAAATTTATATCATAGAAACCAATGACAAACTAAAAATCTCTGCTAAAAATTTAACTATAAAAAATCTACTAAACTTCTAGTCAATTTAAAAATTAATAACAAAAAATAATATTAATATGTGTATTATCTATATTATTAACCATAATAACTCTTAGAAGGATGCTTTTTCCAAGAGAACATAAAAGTCAGTACCTTCCCATCCAGTAACCTTGACCTACAATTTGCTTGACCTTTCATATTTTATAAACATTTATTTATACTAAATTTTGTTGGAGTTTATAATATGCTGAGATGTGCACTTGCTGGTTAAAGTTTTATAAAAGTGTACATCTATCATACGTCGAATATTTTATTGTCTTTGATGAATAAATTTTCCCAAGTAAACTTGTGTTATTCATTACATTTTGCAGTGCTTTTTTTGTAGAATATATTTAAAAATTGCCGAAATTTGTGTTCAAAATGACAATTTTTTTTAGAAAAAAATGTACCTTATCTTTTATGCTAAAATTATTAACAAAATAAGTCATAAATTTTTTTCAAATTTTCAGGAGTTTTGAAACATGAATTCATAGTCAATGTGAAAAGAAGTCAGAAAGTCATTAAAATTAACTGTACTGTGTCTGTAAAATGTTCCGCTCGAGGACTTTTAAAGTAGCCTGATCGATATCCACACCATGCATAATAAAAATGTTCGATCCATTCGCCAGCGCTGCCTAGTCTCACAACTATCAATTTTAAATGACTCTACAATCGAATTTTGCTAATAATTTCCCATGTTTTCTATAATATTAAAACAGATATGTGTACAGCATAATCGCCATGTTTTCAATTTTAAATAGTTTTAACTTCGTCTCCTCTCTTAAAAGCGTGGTTAAATTCCTTTGTTAATATCATTCTGTGTTGAGAAAGAAAACAATTAAAGTAAGTTTCTAAGCCATCAATCGTACCAGTCAAAGTTTTCTTCTCGTCCGTTTGTAGTTATCTTAAAAACAATAAAGTATATAAAGTTGAGATTTGTTACGTCAGAGAATTTCAGAAACTTAACGCTTTAAGAGTATAAATTACTTCCACTGAGTTAGTCATCTCGAAAACAAAAACAATGTTGTAAAAGGATTATTACTCTTTTATTAAATTTGTTTGTAATTTCGTTTTGGATTTAATAAAATGTTAAGTTATTTCCAAATGTTAACTTCTATAACTACAGGTAAAGCACATTCTCCTGATAGTCTCCAATCCAGGATTTTCATCACCATTTGGAGTAGACAGATGTGACTGGTCCATGGTCACATCTGCACTTTGAGAACTACGTCTTCTACTTTGTTTCTCTCATGAAGCAGAAGTGGCAATGAGCCGGAAAATCGCCCGCTGTGTCAATCTTAACATATGGGCCAGCCAACCATTAGTGTCCAGGTCTGCGCGCTGTAGTTAAATTACTCTGTGGTATTAATTCAGACCTTTATGACGCGACGAACGAATTATACATAGTTTTTTACCTTCTTTTAGCTTAAGCACTTGAACATTTTAATTACTACATGGTTTTAGTGTTTAAAGCGAGTCCAGAAATAGTTGTAGAAACGAGTCTTTGTTTCTATAAGATTAAAAAGATTTTGATTACTTAAAAAAAAACATATTTTAAAAAGAATTATCTATTGTAGTGGGCGTCGTGACCGCATTGGAATTTTAATATCGCGCTCATAAAATATAATTTTAGAGCCAACAGGGTACGGTCAAATATTTTAATAGCGGTAAAATGTGTCTTTTAATATTAGCATAATATTTTAAGATAAAATGACACCCCCACTCATAAACAGTTAGGATATACTTAAAGGTTAAATGAAAAATTTCAACTTACAAGGAAAAAGATTTATAACGAACAGGTATTAAAATCAAGTAATGGGAATTAGGTATGGCGATTCCAAATCGACATTATTACTTGTTTTATGCACCCACATTTCTCGATTAGATTATTATACACAATATATATTACTCATAAGTTCATTACGAATTTAACAAAAAGATGTCAAGGACATAAAAAAAGTTGTATAAATGAATAAAGCACTTAACATTTCTAAAAAAAAAAGTAATAGGTTGCTCGTAAAATAAAATAAAAATCCATCATGGAACTAGATATTTTCACGTTACACTCAATTTGACACGTAGCATTTTTAAATTGAAAACTCCGCAGTTCGCGAGCACGTTATTGTTATAATGGACGACATCGTCCCGGCGACAGGCGCGCGGCTGCCTGACTATTGATTGAATAATAACGACCTGCAAATACTTACATTATATTCAATTTGTATGTCAATTTATACACATTCTATTACAAATGCGTAAAATTTAGTTTATATTATACACAAGCATTTCGATTAACCGTGTTCTGACTACCTCTTTTCTGTATCAAAGCTTATGTTCTTATCCTTGTTCCTATATAACCTGTAGCGAGGCATCCGTGTTTCTTACGATGGACATTATTTTATGTCTTTTCTGTGGTCATCATATGATGTCGTTGATTAGTGTTCAAATCAAGAAGAAAATCGAAAGAATTTGGACAAGATCCGGAACGTATGAAGGATGATAATTGCTTTCTAACTGAAGTCAATTGCTGCTACTAAGGCTCTATTTCTCAGGAGTTGCATCTAAAAGCGATTAACTTTTTGGGTAAGAATTTAACGGACTTAGGCTAGGTATTTAAAGAAGAGTAAGCAGATTATGAAAATGATTGTTTATGTAATTGTTATGTAAGGGAGTTCAAGGGTCAAGGATAAAGCTTAAATAAATGACGCTAAGAACAAATTATACATCTAATAACTTTGTAGTGTGATACCAATGAGTTTGTAATGTAAAACTGAAAGTCTAACGAACAGTTAAACTAAGTTTTTCTGAACAATTGGACATTATTAAGGTTAATTCAAAGGCTCAGTGTATTGAAATGGAAAATTCATATTGTAACCCGAATAAAAAAAACAAAAGGGGACCTGAAGTCCATCGAGTGAATGCACATTATTCAATCCAGTTGGTCTGCTGCCGTTACACAATCAATTCATTCTTGTTTGTTATAGAAAGCGCTTCCATTAACTGATGAAAATATTCTTCCATGCATTTTTATTTACATTTATCGAACCGAATAATTTTACTTGCATATCGGACTATGAAAATAAACTTAATATTTAAAATAGTTTGATGGAAATGTTTTTATTTGCCTTTGCATTTTGAAGTGATATACTTATTTTTATGGTAATAAATGCAATAAATATCTGTGAAGAAATTCAAAGATATGTGTGAAGTGAACCACCTCACTCTAGGCCAGAGTGTTTGGCTATGGCCTAGTCAACAATAAATTAGGTATGCTCCAAGCTCCTTGTTGGGGACATAACATAAGCTTACGACAAAAGGTTAAATTTGTATCAATAGTGAATATAGCTGTTTAAAAAATGACCAGATATAAATTTATCTTGACGTTCACCAACAACATAAAAGAACATCTACTTAAGTCAACTCTATATGTAGCATGTATATACAAGAAATTTATAAAACATATCTATTTTAGTTTATATGAAGATGTTTAAAAGAAGAACAATTTGAAAACAAAGTTGATAATTTAATTTTACCTAAACCAACACGATAGAGGACGCATCGTGTATTCCTTACACTAAATTTGCCAAGGGTGTTCTTTCATGGACGTAAAACCTAATTGAGGAAACTTTTATAAGGCTTTCCTCCCTTAATTATGTAGCTAATGGAAAGAGTTTAGGAAAATACTGGGAAATAAAATCGAATCACGATATTTTTATCAGACATGTTACAAGAAAAATCAGTTATATTTTAAGTTATAAACGTAATAACGTAAATAAAATCATATTCCTCGAGCTTGTAAATAAATGTATGACATTTTACTGATTTGATCCGAAGAGAGTAACGAAGGGATTTAGTTCTTAGAGAATAATCCCGTCTAGCAACGGTTATTACAATATATAATAAGACTTTGTTTACTTAACGTATTTTGTCTAAGAAAAAAATTACTTGTCAAAATTAATTTCAAATAGTCTAACGAAGTAAAAAAATGCATTAATAAATCTATTTCAATGCTACTGTAATCTCAATTTAACAGATTCACCGCAAATCCTTTGCTGAAATTTGGAAACTGACAGGATCTCTTGTCTTATAGATTAACCGCAAGATATTAGTATTATATTAAGTCCCCATTATTTGTCACAAACAATTCGTTAATGTTTCTTTCCTAACTCTTTGTTAACATAAAGAGTTCTCACATAAACTTGATAATTGTTTTAGTAAAAATTAAAGAAAACTGAAGAAAATTTTCGAATGAAAAGTTTTAAATGAAAAAGGAAAGGTTCCATTAAGCACCGTTGGCCGCAGAAAATTGTCCCGACTTAGCACAATGCAATTTTTGTCGTCGTACATCGCTGTCTTTGTACAAACTTAATTAGAAACAAAGATATCTTCGTAAAATGTATTGTTAATATCAACAAAGTTTTCATTCAGGGTAAAAACATTTTCAAATAACCGTCTAAATAAAGTAATAAGAATTTAATTTCTAATTTAATAACAAAACCTTATTACGATTGCATAGTAAAATAACTTTAAGAAACTATTCACATTGTTCAGTGGCTAGACGAAGTAACAATATAATAATTTTTAGATCGAAATTTGTAGATTGTACCAACAATTTAGTTTGGCATGTTATGACTTGGTACATTAAAAAATCAGATATAAGTTTGTATTCTGAGATATATTTTAGCGCTGTTCGATTGATAGACATCTCTGTAAAAAAAGATCGTAATTTGTGTAAATTTTAGAAACTACCGTAGCTTTAATTTAGTAATTACTAGCTGTCGCTCGCGACTCCGTCCGCGTGGATATATAAAAAAAACTTAATTAGTGTAGCCTATGTATTCTTTCAGACTATGTTCTATACGTATGCCTAATTTAATTGAGATCCATTCAGCCGTTGTAGAGATATCTTCAAACACCCATCCATCCATCCATCCATCCATCTATATGACATCCATCTAAACATTCGCATTTATAATATTAGTAAGTTAAATAAAAAGCAGCTCTTCAATGCATAAATTCGAAAAAAAAATGAATAAATAGAATCCTATGTCCGTCTCCTGGCTCTAAGCTACCTCCTCATCAATTTTCAGCCTTATCGGTAAAGCCGTTTTTGAGTTATAAATAGTGTAACCAACACGACTTTCTTTTATTTTATAAAATAATATAAAACAATACATCTTACGTAGAAGTACCATAATGATTTTAAAACGTCAACGATCTTAATGCAAAACAATTTGGCAGGATTTATAATGTAAACAGAGCTCATTAATCTTGATTATTTATAGCAGCTGTATTGATTTTGTAGACTCCCAGATGTATTCAATTTATAACTTTATAGGAGTATCTTCTTCGATCCATCCATAGTCCAAATTTGGAGCGAAGTTTTAAATTTACCTTTTTACCCATCGTCCTTATTTGACTTTTCATATTCCTATAAAACAATATATACAGCGTGTCTCTTCGTACTCAAAGTAATTAATTTTTTGTGCTTTAGTACGAATGTTATGGTCCCATTTTTAACTGCAATTAATAGTTATGTTACTTAGGTAGCTAGTACAAAAAAAAATTGCAGGAATATGTTCATATTCATATCATTATGACACATTGCCTTATTATATGACGTAACATCAAATTATAACAAAATTTTACAAAGTTAATGTAACTTTTAAAAAAAGACTTGCCTTTTTTTTAGTATTTCTCCCCATGTAGTTATCGACCTGGCTACACAGTACCGGTTTATCGTTGAATTTTGGGACACATTGTATATAATAAAAAAAGTAAATTTCAATTCGTTTAGATTTGTAACATTTAAATCGCATTAAAACTTCTGTTTGCTGTAGCAGTCTTCGTTCTATTTAAATCAAACGCAATTAACGGCTCAAGCCGACGCTAAATCTTATTTGTTAAACACTTTGAAATCAAATGGGTAAATCGGTAGCAGAGTTTGCGTTAAACAAGGATTTAAAGCGTACACATAGCCACAGCTATTAATTACTTATTAAGCTATTTGTTGTTGGTTTCATTACACTTTAAATAATAGATAAATTTAACACATTAATTTATAACTATGTTTAGAGTCTGTTTCTATTCTGTAAATGACACTTTATTCTATAATACTATTTTATAAACACAGTAATTAAAGATATTATGGTAAGTGAAGCACCGTATTTTATAGCGCGAAAAAATGCCTTAGACTGAAAGTAAAATGGAAAAGTTTAATAAATGAAGTTTAAAAAACCAATTTCAGTTTAAATGTAAAGCCTAGTAATGAGCTTTAAAACTGTGCTAGAAAGTTTTTGTAAATATTTCCAGGTTCATTTCAATCTCGTAATTTGAATTTTTCTCTTAAAAAATTAACAAGACCAATGAGAATATAATGACTATCTAATTATTAGTATCTTTATACTAATACATTTCTTTGATCAAAATTTTCCGGACGCATATTGAAATTTAAATATCACTGATCAATATATTATAAACGCTCCGAAGATAACAGAGATGGTTTTAACAGAACCCCAAATCATTGGAGGGCATAATTTTAAATCGTGTATTTGCGGCACTTCTTTATTAATTGAATCCAGTCAAAAACACCGGACGATCGCTTTTTTATGAAAAGATAATGAATGTAATCTAAAACATTTCGTTTAAAAATCTTTCAAACCAGAAATATTTTACATTAAGTTAGTTACATCCTTGGCAATTTATTTCTGGAAGAATTATATCACTAAAATAATCTTCCACCAGCAAAATACTACGTGAAACTTTGCAACATTACTTTTAACTTAGAAATAGTTTTCCCAAAGAGTTAGAAGTGGGAGCCGATTTATTATTTTACGCTTTTGTATTTTAATTTAACAATCAATTAGAAACTTAATAATAGTAGACGTCTATGTTGTTTCGGCGAATTCAGGTAACGTCTGCCCGCTCGCTTGTCTCCTTATATAAATCCTGATATATGTACTAGGGTACTGCTTAAAGCTCGTGAAGCTAAATATTCCAAGAAGCTTAGAAGAAAAATGAGTTTATCGAAGGAATCATAAAATCAATAAATAATGCTAAAATAGCAGCTTCGTCGAATTTTCTGGAAAAGTAAAATTTCCAACATTTTTAAGTTACTAAGTCCTACATTAAATTTTTCATTTCATTTGACAAGGTTAAAGATATAAAATGCGCGCTCTTCGCAATTTCCAACATAAAGGCTTTTAAAGCAAACTTGGCCTAGATCCCTCATACAAGTTTAATGTGTTGCCGCTTCGAATCTGAAAAAGAACTAACAGCGAACTAATGTGCGTGTTTTCTGTATTATAATTCATTTTAAGTAATAAAACAAGTTAATAGCTATTTTATTCAACTAATTAATTGACTTAAAAGTGCTTTTAAGACTAAATATCAGCAAAATATTAAGTATAAGTTACCGTCAAATATTAACTTAACGCCACATTTTATCTTTGAACGAGTAATTAAAGCATGTATGCTTAACCTATCTTCTTGACTGTTTAAATTTTATTATTCTTCGCTGTAACATAAACTCTTACTTAGCTGATGAAAGCATTAACATTTGTTTTATTTAATTTTTATAAAACTTTTATTTGCAGTTTTTAAATAAGATGCAAATGCTTTGTTCTCATTATTTACACGGGTTGTTTTAATGTTATTCTATGTAGCATACATTTTACGTGCATAAAAAGAAAATGACTACTATGATGACGAAAAATAGATCGCTTTTGAGGATGCAGATCTGATGCACTAACACCACATGAGTGGAATAAATACAGGGAGATGATGACCTTGTAGTATTGATTCAACATTAATTATTATATTATTTAGATGCTAAAAAGTATATTTTCCGTCTATTGAATTTAAAAAGTCAATCAACCACGTTACGAAATTTGCTGGATTTCTGTGTAGCCTTCGTTATTGATCGAAGCCTTCGGCTATCAAATATTTAGATACACAGTTATTATTGTCAATTAATTTGCCTAATTTTGTAAGCAAACATTTGTACGACAAACAATAAAGAATCGATCGCGCGAACTGCTCGAGGATAAGGTAAATTGAAATGAATTATTTTAAATGCTTTAACTCCATTTAACTTCATTTATAAACAATTTCGTTTCAAAATTATAAGTACCCAATATAAATAGGTAATACATAAGTACGCAATGTAAATAGGTAATATAAAACCATACCTTATTAGCAAAAGAGTTAAATTAAAAAGTGTTATCTATAAAGAATTTATATGATTTTTTTATTAATTGAGCTTTAACGGCGATATGTATAAAAGTGGTTAATCATTTATTTTGCGTGTTAGATGTGTACTTGTATTTGTGTACTTTTATACATATCGCCGTTAAAGCTCAATTAATAAAAAAATCATATAAATTCTTTATAGATAACACTTTTAATTTAACTCTTTTGCTAAAAAGGTATGGTTTATTTCTCGACCCTTTTAATATACGACTAAGTAAAAACTATCAAACTAACAAAATTTACGTCGTAGAAATGTAATGAAATTAATTAAATGATAAACTAACACAAAGTTGTTTTAATTACAGAGTTGTAGCTAAGTAGGAGAACTATTATAACTCGTACATGTCAACCTTCATCGGGTCTGGAATAAATTTAACCCAAGCCACGACCTTTTGCCCAACTAATATCTACACCTAAAACTTAAAAATTAAAAATACTAAATGTAATTAAATTGACAATAAAAAATACGAAGGCGTTGACAAAATAATTTATTAAAAAATAATACAATCAGCAACATTTATTTTCTTACATTATTTTTTTCATTCGACTTCAAACGCGTGCTCCTGACTCGACGGAAAGCTTTGAGATTTTAATCTCGCAACGTTCAGCTCGTTGTCAGACTTTAGATAAATGAAAATTAACCTCTTCTTTGTAGTAATCTTTAATGAAACATTGTTTTATACGACTTATCGATTTAAGCATCTAGTAAAAGGATTTGTATATAATTTATAAAAAAAAATATATTTACGTAGCTCCAAGGTCGTATCAGTCATCACACCACTCTTCTCATTAATCTATGGCATTAGTTAGACTCAAAATAAAATCATGAAGAGCATAAAAATTCTTTTGTCACAGATTTTTATCTTATTTTAGGGGTCGAAAACTTAGACGCAAACAACTTAATTATAACAAAACTAAATTATTTGGCATGGGTATTTTGGATTAAACTCGAAATATTTAATACATAAAGTTTCATGAAAAGTTTTAATACGTTGTAACGAAATCCGAATCAGTCCAGGCTTTCAAATTAATATAAAATCTGGATTAAATTCCGAACGGCGCGAAGTAATGAGTTCGCCCAAATATATAATAGATATAAAAGTGCCGTCAGGAAAAATGCGACATCTTTTTTATCTTGTATTAAAAAATAATACATGACGTGATGTTAGATGTAAGAAGATCATTGCCGAACATACTATTAAAGCAATGTTGGTGTTTTTAAAAAAATATTGACAAATATCACGTGTAGTGATATTACGTTATGGTCTCCCTTTTTATTTTAAAGGTCTATTATTTTCATGTGTTGATATGATCACGATGCTTACATTTCCGTGCTATTTTCATAATTCTATAATATATCAAATACATAATATAATTATTTTTTTTTTGTTATTCCCATTTTAAGATTCAAAATCCTTTTAACTTGTAGACTGAACAAAACTCCAAACCCTTAATTAAACTGTCGAAGTTTTTACAAAAGTCCGATATTATTAAATTGCGTCAAATAATTGTATCCTTCAAATACATTAATTAATTTTATTTTATCCCGTTTGAGAATGTGCTCAGCATTAATAAACGTGCGATCGATTGAAGGGAATTTTTATTACTTTACGATTGACATTTTAATTATAAAGATACTCGGCGCAAAAGATTTTGTATAAACCTATTTTTTTCAACACGTTAATTCAAGCAAGCAAGTCCCTAGACTGTTGGATAGTGACGCAATCAAAGCCCTCTTGTCTTTCTTTCATAATATCACATTTACGCTTAAAGAAGTTTAGACAAAAATTTCGAGTTTTAGTATCTCTCAGAAAAATAAAAAGTAATTTCGAACTTCGTTCGATGCATTTTATTCCTTACAAATTAAATATTGGGCTTCTTTTATTATGAAAGCTATCAATCATTTTAGCGGAATCACTTCTTTGTATTTTTATCAAATACGTTCTAATATTTGGCACAGACGGCAAGTATCGATCCACAGAGGCGGCTGCGGATTGTAACATCTGTCCCTGAACGGGTAACATAAACATATATAGGAGGAACGCTCCGTTTCCCCAATTTATGTTAGTGGGCTAAGATCTCCTTCCAATGTCATCGTAATACCATTAAAGTGACAGCGATCGAGTGTTTACGCTTTTACTTTAAATTCTTATCTAACAATAAGTACGTATGTACGAAAAAGCAATGCATTGTTTTCTTACATTGATTTATAGATAGAAGAAATGTTGATATGATAAAAAAATTTCAACGGATATTTTTTCGTTTGTAATGAAAAAAGCATCTTTTTTATAAAGATAAAGTATAGGTAATTTGGCCTAATTTTCCGTCGCGCAATGATAACGAAGTAGCGCGTAGGCGGAGACACTTAGTAAGCTGCTTATTAATAAACAACAATTAATTAACATAATATCTATGTGTAAATTTTATATTTGGTACAAAATTATACAAACCCAAATGATACTGACTGATTGAATTTCTACTGTATTAAAATATTTATAAGATTTTAAGAATGCATAGACAGTCGCTTCGCCATCTGTACTTCTTTATTAAAATGTATATAGTACATCCATTTAAAAACCATAAAATCTGTTTGCTTTTTTATTCTAAATATGGTACAAATTCATGCTGTCATCATTATCACCTTGGCTCCTTACTTAAGTTAACCTGTATCCAATGGCGTGTAGCAACTTAAATGGATTGGAATTGCATTTTATATTCATTTAATTAGTCTCTGGAACGTCCAGTTCTACCTTTTAGTAAACACAAGCACGCGAGTAACGATTCCGTATAAAAATAGATGAACAACCATAATTCTATTGTGTCAATATAACGGTGAAGTTGATTGCAACTAAGGTAGAAGGTGGGAATGGCTTTAGAAGGTAGGAGGTGGACGTTGTACGTAAGGTAGACGTCGCTGCGCGGCGCCGGCCGTATCGACCGCCGCCTGTTGAATGCCAACTACCCCCTTTACCACCCCGAAACCTTACCCCACCCTTTTACTTTTCATGAGCTTAAAATAGGAACGTGCAATGTCGATATTCGAAACATTAACTTGCCAAGGGCCATGTTCACTTCTTTGCTTATTTTTTATTCATCTGACGTAACATGTTAAATAATATAATTTAATTATATTATTAATAATATAATTTGACGAACTTTGTGTATTTATAAGTATTGAAAAGAAAATAAGTTATCGTTTTAAATTTGTTTTAACCAACTTATTTATTTACAAGACCAACAATTTTCAATTGATGTATTAGAATTTTGAATTGGCAACAAAAATTGTTTCATTAACTTTTATTACATGCACAAGTTATATTGTATATATCTAAATAATACGTTGCCTTATTTGACCTTAAAAATTAACCCTTATGTTCATTTTGTATAGTATACTATAGTATACTTACAACTTTATAAAAATATACGATCACTATAAAATAATTTTTAACTTAGTTTTATTAAACACATGACATTTCTAGACGTTTTTTTTTTTTTTGCTTTACTTCAAAAAATAAATCTTGCCACAATAAGGGGTAACAACGACTAACTTTGTTATCCGACAGCAAGACAAACATAAGAACAAAGACGTTTCATTAATTGGTTGCTGTTGTCGTGAATCAAGCCTTTAGAATCCAACAAAATTATTGCTTTGCCTTAATAAGATCAAAGCTCACAAAACACAAAGACACAATATACAAAACAATAACAAATAAATAAAGCAATTTAAATTATTATTTTATTGCCTTAGATATCTTATTTATTGCCATCGGGTTTGAATTATCGATTGAATAGATTAAATCCAAAATCAAGGAATAGAATAACAAAACCGTGTAAATGGTCCATAAAGGTCAATAAAGTTATTTTCAAAATTGTTCATTTTGTGCTAGAGTAATTTCCTAAAAGTATTTATTAAAGAGCCGTGCAATGTTGAAAGAGAAAACAAACAAGTAACTATAGAAAGAAGATTAATGAACAGATGGAGAGAACCAGCCGATGCTAGCAAAAGCTGATAATC
>NW_013532721.1:1789340-1820244 GCF_000836235.2 Papilio xuthus
GTATATAGGGGGTTTCGGGGGCGATAAATCGATCTAGCTAGGAATCATTTTTAGAAAATGTCATTTTATTCGTATTTTATCGATAATCAACTTAAACATAAACTTAACTTTTTCTATCGGTAAGATCGGATAGTATTATTCATATTTCATCATTTTATATTTAATATAATTTCCAAAAAACATTACAATAAAAAATAAAATACCGAGCAAAGCTCGGTCATCCAGGTACTTAAGTTATTAAGGAATAAATATTGTAAAACATTATCAGGCAAACCATATGTATTTTGCGAAGTCTCACGCTTGGACGAGCATGATATCAAGTGTATTAGGTTAATTGAATTCTGTTAATCATTATACACATACCCGTAACGTTCGCTTGGACCAAGCTAAGTTTGTATACGGAAAATCAATAGTTGCATCTATCTTAATGTAGATAACATGTGAGCTATTAAAGCTTAAGTCTTGAATTTAAGAGGTCACATATCACACTTTAAATGTCGTATTTAAAATGTTTTTAAATAAAAACAGCTCGATTTTTTCATACCTATATATCTTTTTAATTGAATCGAGTTGAAGTTATGCAGATAGTTTGTAAAAAGGTAACACTGATTCATAATATCTATACAGGATATCTACAGCTTTTACAAAACCTCTAAAAGTACTGGCACTATGACCTAATACACAATTTTATGTATTAGTTAATATTAGAACAACGAAATTATATTTTTTATACATCATAAGGAAGTTGGATATTTTCTATGTTGAGTTTCAATAATTGTAATATTATATTATTGGTGCGTAATGAAATAGGAAATGGGGTCTTACGATGTTACCCAAATGTTGAGATCCATTAGACAACGACGCATGAACGAATTTATTAAAGAATTCAGTTTACTTCAGACAATTTGAAATCAAACTGTATGCCACAAAAACTTAGTATTTACGCTTAATTGCTTTTAAGACGGTGAATTTACATTCAACATTAATGAAATAGAAAAACTTCTCAGGATATGAATGATAAATCGTTTATATAAGTGACGATTAACGCATAACAAATTCAACATTAATTTGAATTATAAAGCTACATTTAACCTGTGGAAACAATAGTTAGTTGAAGAAATATCTCTCTGAAGTTTAAAAACAAAACTAAAGTGGAATGTGAGCGTTGTCGTAAAAAATGCAATAGTTTAAGAATTTTTCATTTGTTTGTCTGAATTGTTGCTGCTAAAGTTTTCTTTCACTACTATTATACTTAAGTATTCTTTATCTAACAAGGAGAAATATCCTTGTTAAACGTTTAGTCTTAAAACCTTTATTACGTAAGTATTAAAATTCTAGTATTTCTTGGCTCATAATTCAGTGTAACGAGCTCCAGAAATTGCGAGATGAAATAGATCGTTTGCTGGCAGACTTAACTTCCTTATTGCGGTCAGCGTTTATTCATTATTTCTTCCTTTTTATTAAATTTTTAAATTTAATTTAACAAAAAGTCTTACAGCCCGTGGAATTTGTTGGTTGATCTCAAAAGTGACTACACATATCTTAATATCTTACTAATATTATAAATACGAAGGTTTACATTGAAGGATGGATGCATGGATGTTTGTTTGAAGGTATCTCCAAAACGGCTGGACGGATCTCAATAATACATAGTCATGAACACATATAAACGTAGTCTGGAAGAACACATAGGCTACTAAATATGTTTTATTTAAATTCCGGGCGGGCGGAGTCGCGGGCGACAGCTTGTTTTATTCACGTGTCGAATTCACACATAGTTCCGAAATTGAAAAAATGAAAAACTAATAATAAAAATGAAAATAGATTTAGGTTTATTGAAAATGTACGTCCGATTTTCTTGTAATAAAAATGCTATTGCAATAAAAGGTTTCCAATGTACACAATAAACCATTTCACAGAATGAATTAGGTTTTGGAAGATTGAGAGAGCGAAATGTAAGCTCTATTCATCGCAGCAGGTTTGATGGATGGCCTCCAACATTGTGTCATCAGGCTTGGGTTGCGTAGATAAACTGATTATTTTCTTACCTTTTACATTAATTCTTGATATATGTAACATTATATTTCTTTAATAATAATTGAATTTACTTTCGTTTTTCATACAAAAAAGAAAACTGTTACTCATCAGCATGTATATATCATATGTCATCATAATCATGTCATCCTAAAAAAATACCCTAATCTCATTAATACAATGAACATATTTAATAGCTGTATGGTACTAAATAAACTAGCTGTCGGCCGCGACCTTGTCCGCACACAAGTAAAAAAAACTAAATTAGTAGTCTATGTATTCTTCCAGGCTATGTTCTACACCCATGCCATCTTTCAGCGAGACCCATGCAGCCATTCTGAAAATAACTCCTAACAAACAAACATCCATTCCATCCAAACATTCACGTTTATAATATTAGTAAAATCTCTACAAACAAACTTTACTAATTTAAATGAAATTTGTTTCATGCTTCATTTACCGAGTTCACATAACTGCTTTGTTGATTTTCGATAAACTTTTAACATAGGTCTTTTGAGCTCTCCATCTCTCATTATAAAGATTAGCTTAACAAGTCTCAAGAGACTCTCAGAGAATGCTGTGATACTTTATACGAAGTCTTTGAAATAAGTTATTGTAAAATTTTTAAATCTCTATCATTATACTTTGGTGCCAAAGAAAGTATCACGAATGTATATAATTATTAACGTAGAAACAATTTTAAGGGTGAGTTGCATCAAATCATCGGTTAGAGTACTCGTTATTAATTATAACGATAACTTAACGCAGGTTATAGTTATAGTTAGTTGATGCAAGTCACCCTAAGGCGTTTTATTATAATATATTATATTTGTTAGTATTTCATAATATTTATGTTTTATTTTCGCTTATAATGTGACGCCTTGTGTCCGCACGTTCCAAGAATTATGACTGTAATTAATTTTAATACCGTTTATCTATCCTTGTTGCCGCACAGTATGGTGTTATTAGATGTAATTGCTGTTCATAATCGAAGCTGTTAAATTATTTTGTGGATGCAATAGCGTTATGGAGCCCTCATTTATTTCAGGTAATATAAAATGTAAGAATTAAATGTATTATAAATTTAGTTACATTAAATTAATTCGAAAAGTTAGATTTCACTTGGTTACCGCATTTCGACGAGCTTGTTTGTGTGTGGTCTATGTTGACATTGCGCGACATAGGGGCAGACAAAGGATTTTCTACGATGTGAACAAAACTTGCTACAAGTGAGTTTTAAAGGACACTAGTAACTTTAATTTGCAAACGATAAAAGTAAAAGTAAAAGAGAATTATTTTATTTTTAAAACTTGAATGATATATAAATAGGAAAGATAAATGCACAGTAATAGCGTTTAAAGTTAAGTATAGGTTGGAGTCGCTTTGTTCGATTGCAAAATCACATAAATGGATTATGAACAGATTAAATCAAAGCTATAATCCGAGTACTCTATCGACGACTGTACATCTGTTTATGTTAAAGTACAGAGGTGGAGAACGGCTTTATATGCGTGAGCTTTCACATTGAAAGCTCTCAAGTCTGTTTCGTTATTTATGTATACAAAGCATTACATTAAAATATTTTAATTAAGCAAAGATGAACGACTTAAAGTAGAGCACAACACAGTGCTTCAACGTTCATGTAAAACAAAAGCGCTTAAAATTGTTGTAAATAAAGCGAGCGCGAACAATGAACACCTGCACTTGGTAATATTTTACAGGTGGCTAAAAATAAGAAGTCGTTATACTGGATTTGTTTGTTTAATGCTTCTGACTACAGCTAATAGATGGCTACCTGATTTTTATGTTTACCCTAACTGATCTATTTCGATAGTAATACGTTGGAAGTGTATTTTTCTAGTTTTAAAATGGACATCAGTTCCTTTTAAAATTTCATGGTCGAAAACCAAAGTAGATTTTCATGTTATCGGTCGACACTAGCTAAATATATAACTGAATACAATTAGAAATGTTTTTCTTAACCTACATAGTTTTAGACAGTATTAGTTTGAATCATTTGGGGCGAATGAATTGCTTTCGTTACAAAGTCCAGAATCAAAATGAATAGTGAGGGGACACAAACGTCGACAACTCAGCAGGGGCAGTGCTGCGCCAATACACCGGCACATTTTCGGACTTTAATCCTAACAATAGTTACCTTTTATTAGTGACCTGATTGATTTTTTTACCCATATATGTCCGGAAAAATATTGGTATTATGTCGACAATGTTTAGTTTATGTGACACACATTTGTTACCTGAATGGAGCTGCTTTTATGTTTACACGTACAAAAAGTATCGGTACAGAATGGCACCGTAACGAACATTAAATCTTAATACATGATTGATGATTTTCTTCTAAGCTATTTGTGAGTTGCAAGCAAAAATATAGGATTTATTGTCTTTCTCTTTGCTACTTTTTTCAACATGTGTCAACATTCATCTAACAACATCAACATCATGTTTTAGCTATATTTATATATCATAAGTTGAATAGCTGTCGCCCGCGACCCTGTCCACTTGTTTGTCTAAAAATAAAAAATAAATTTAGGGACTATCCTTAACATTTAGGGGTATGAGAAATAGATGATGGCCGATTCTCAGACCTACTCAATATGTTCACAAAATTTCATGAGAATCGGTCAAACCGTTTCAGAGGAGTATGGGAACGAAAATTGTGACACGAGAAAGATGTATAAGATAACGTCTCAGGGAAGGTTGAATAATTTAATCAATTATTACAGAAAATTGATTGCTTTCTGTTAAAAGGAATTATTAGTATAGTTAGATAGTTTTAGACATTATTAGTTAGAATCCTTTGGCGCGATTAACGTGCTTTCGTTACAAATTCCAGTGTCAGAATGAATAGTGAGGGGACATAAACGTCGACATTTTAGTAAGGCTAGTGTTGCGTCAATACACTGCCACATTTTCAGATTTTCTACCTAACAGTATATTCTAAAAAATACCCATAACCGACTTGAATAACTGTTAAAACATTGTGTAGAATAAAAACCAAAAATATTTTCGGCAAAATGTTGCTATTAGGTCGACAGCATTCAGTTCATGTGACATACATTTTTTACCTGAATGGCGACTGCTTTTATGTTTACTTGTTCAAAAAGCATTGGCACATCTTAATAAAACGTCTTATTCTAAGCTGAATAATTAGCAAACCAATGAAAATATAGGTTTTATTTTCATTTCTTTCCCTTTGATGAATTTTGAATATGTGCGTTTTATTCCTAAATGTAAAATAATATAAATCTTTAAAATTATCACGCAAATCCCACAACTTAAACATTTATTAATATAACTTCATTTATTTAGATAATAGGTAACTTAATTATGATAACTATCTCTTTAATTATTAATCTATTATTCTTTAATAATGTCACAGGAACGACACCGTATTTTGGCACAATGCCGTCCGTTAATCGATACAAAAACAAAGCCAGCTTTCACAACGTTAAATAAACCTTCATTGTGAAGACTGGTACACGGTTCTTTTGTTCAAATATGAAAAGGAATATACCAGTTGTTATTTTGTCGCTGTTCATACAACTTCATTAAAACCTATGAGTATAAATTTCTAAAAGTTCCATCTTATTATAGTGTAGGTACCAGGTAACCAGAACTTGTAAGATATGTTTATCAGCGCGTAGGAAATATATTGTTTTATCTTTTACTTCTCATACAAGAATCAATTAATCATTCGAGCATTTTAAAAATTAAATACCGCGCTACAAAAGGTATCAAGTTTTGCTATTGCAAGTAAATGAAATCAGTTGCAATAATCCTAAACAAAGTTCGTGCTTTGAAGTAATAATATGAGATAAGACGAGCTCCACGCTGCCGCACACTTTTATCTTTTCGCGGCACAAGTGCAGGCTGGATAAAGTTACATTTCTCTTAGTATTATTACCTTTCATTTAGCAGAACTTTCTTTGAGTTTATTCAGAAGTAAAATTACTGTATTTTTTTATTCAGGTGACATTATAAACTTAAAAAAATTATGCTATTTTTAAGATCAAACGAGATAAATTATTACGTTAGAATTTTCAAATAAATCCATGAGAAGAAAGATTGGGAACTTTCTTTTTTAAGGTATTTTAATAGTTATGAATAATACTTCAAACAAGACTTTTGGATGAAAACAAAAGTTTTAGAAACATAATGTGATGCTTTCACGGACAAATTGTTCATTATTCATGGAAGATTTAGGCAGACATCAATTTTAATTGTGCTAAACGGAGAGTTGTCAGTCACAATTCTCAATTTATAAAGTTTGTGTTGCTAATCCCCTGTTCACACAAACAGGAGCGATATTCGAGCATAGATAAAATGAAGATAAATAATTCAATGTTAGAGATCGCAAGGGATTAATTGATCTAAATTTTCACACGGGATATTTACAAAGATACCTTAAAATTCGCATAGATTATTCTTCCGTTATCATCAACGTTTTCCATATTTACATCGTTTTGTGTGTCACTGTCTTTAATTATTCAAAAGCATTATTATCCTACTTACCAATTTATTGTCATAACTTGCTAAATGGTTCTCAAGTTTGAAAACAAACCAATTGAATCTTTCTATTAAAAATTCTCTTAATGAGCTGCTTGTTTTCCCTCATTTTTTATTGATTAAATGATCTGCAATATCTTTGACCTTATAAGCAAACTAGCAAACTGGCCCTTACAAAAAATAAAACACCAAAGAGGTTCTTAACCTCATACTTTCAGCAGTCGATAAAAGAACGAATAAAAGAAGAACGATTTAAAAGTATAGAACGGTAAAAGTAGATTGGATATTTAACATACCTGCGATAAGATTGAGGTGCGACGGGCCAGCTGCGGCGCGACCTGAGGACAAGCGCGACGCGCGGCATCGAGCCCTGTGTGTTGCCCATCTGTGGCGCCGACGTCCGCTTGCGACTCCATCCGCGTCGTCCGCTGTTAGCTCCCCATAGGTGCGATGTTCCATGTTCTAAACAAAAACAATTATTATTAAACCAGTTGATCCGACGATTTTTACAAGAAGCCGGATTTTTTTCTTATTCCCATGTTAAACTACTTAAACTTTGATGTGGCAGGTGACAAGTGGCATTCACCAAATCGATGCTCTGTCCACCGCCTGCATGTGCCTGGTCACTCTGTCAGTGATAATTGAGTCAAATCACTGTCAAATAATCCAAAGGCGCCAGCGATGCTGCCCTGGCGATGCACCCGTATGCAACGCTTCCAGTACAAGCGTTTAGACTTCGTTGTTCGCGGTCCGAAACGCGAAACCAAATAATTAAGCGACTCTGTATACTATGAAATCGACACGTCCGATGTATAAACATTTCGGTCAAACTACCGATGCTAACTCTCAACTCTGCTGATTCACTGCTCTCCCCGCACATATCCCCGTATGCCCAGCGAGTGACGGTAGCGGTGAGGGATTTCCCACTTGTGCGGGAAAATAAAATTTTCATCGAGTTACCTACCTGTATAGCCGAATCGCGAAATTCAAAAATATAGTTCGTCATTGGATACGACGAACCACAATGCATTTTTACCAAATACATGCACTCTCTAAAAATTACAGATATTATATTTTCCTATTTTAATTTAAACCAAAAAAAAACATCCAAATCTGTCAGTCAGTTGTGAAAAACGCTGTGCGTAACAAACTTTCGATCGCGATGGAAATGTGAAAGCGCCATGTTATTGGAGTGCCACGAATTTTCATGCGAAAAAATGTTTTTGTTTTATCTTTATATTTCACTCCATCTGTTACCCGAAATGGCATGCATGTTCACAAATGACATCAATCCATTGAGCTATTTTTGTACAACTCTTTCAGATTGCGAATATCGTTTAAAATTATTTAATCTTCCTTTTTTAAATTTAAATGTTTTAACGTTACAATTATACTTTTTAATTTACTTTTTAAATAACAATGAAATGAATAAGGCATTAAGGATAAAGAGTTGAAACCTTTTTACAAATATTGTTTTTTCGTTTTTAAATATGTACGAGTACTTTGCTGTACAATGTTAATTAAACAGATACATATGTTATTAAAAACTAATTAAGTAATTAATAACTAATTAGTCTTGAATGTATCATGAACGATATCAATTACTTAATATATTACAATTTACAATAAGCCGACAACGATATTACATATGTATTTTTACATAAATGAATACAGCGCATTAAATTAAAATATTTTTCCAATATATAAATATGAGTTACCATTTTCAGATTCAAATTAATACACTCAATATCGTGAGTAAAATTGTTAGTGCCCTTCAGCCGATCAAACCACTAATATCGAATTAGACATATTTCATTTGCTGATCATATTATATGTTAGTAAATGTTACGCAACGGAAAGTACATTAATATTACCAACGACTTTCTCATGAATAGCTTGAGGTCAAGGGCTTAGAGAGATTCGAGATTTGGAATTAATTACCCATACTACAGAAATAAGTCCACTAATCTGAACTATACATAAGAATATCCGCTTTTTTTGATCCAATCGGTAACTTTGGTTATAGCAATTACTATTTGGCATTTTCTTGCCGCGACATGATTGTAGACATTCAAAAATATATTCAAATGTAGCATAATTCTCTAGTTATTTTATAGTATAGTACGCGTCATTATCCAGGCTCAGATACTAACATTTTTATTAAATATAATAAAGCCAAAGTTAAGTATGTGTCATAAAACTCAACGCCTTATTCCCCTCGAAGGCTAAATGATGTGAAAAATTACGGCATTTGCGGCATATTGATCCGAAAACCGAACATTCATTGCCTTTTAACATGCAAATTAGTTTAGGTAGCCATGATCCTTAAAAACTATCACCATGTAATTGAAAACAAGTGGAAGAAGTTTAAATTCGATTATTTTATCTTATTAATAGTACTACAGTATATTGACTATATACTTACGCGTATAGAGATGTGATGATGGGTGAGGTCCTTGTTCCGAGCATGCTCGCCGGCCGCGCGCGCTCACAAGTACGTCCCGTCGGGGACGTTCGGGCAACACTTCTACTGTTAACTCCTCCTCACAAACCACAATTTCACCGCCTCCCTCGTCACGTCCTTCCTCCACAACACAAGTCGACATCACGACTCTTCTATCCGTCGAAATGCCAACAAAAAACTGCACAATAAACTAACTTTTATCTGAACAATGCTTCGTCACAATTTACGAGTCAATGGGTCCGATTTGTCCGTTGTTTGCACAAAGTTCTACACTATCCTGCAGTCCATTAACGCCCGCAAACGCTTAAATTAGTTTACCAGGCAAACTTTCAGTCGACTCTAACACAACATGGTGCGTTTAGGTCGTAACTTTCGTACGATGGTGATTTTTGTGAGAATCTGTAACAAAAAGAAATGTTAAATTCTTGATGGAAAAGTGTCCCAACTGAGTATATCTTACTTATCTAACTAATAGTATAAATGCGAATGTTTAGATGGATGGAAGAGACGTCCTCTTAGATGATATCTCGAGAACAGCTCAACGGATCTCGATGAAATTTGACACGGAGAACATAGTCTGGAATAGCACATAGGCTATTAAGTTTTATTTTTAATTCGCATATATAAAAGGAAATAATTATTTTGATTCTATACAAACTTTACTATCTAAAATACAATTGCTACACTACAAAGCTAAAAGTTAATATAACTAAAGTCTTCGTTATTATTTGAACAGAAATAGATTTTGAATAGGTCTTGTGAATAATGTAAAAGGCATATTTAACAATACCAATTCATTTTGTAAGAATATGATACAGAGGTATCTGATAAGAATACAAAATATGCTATTCAATTTTGTCTGCTCTATTTGACATGTCAATAATAACTTTAGAGGACATAATTTATTATTAGTTCTAAAGATGCAAATACGACTCATGACTAAAGTACCACATACAAATTTAAAAGGTATTATACCGTTATATAAACTTTACTGATTTTAAGATAACATGAGCCGTTGTAGAATAAAGAACGATACTTAATTAATTTCTTATAAGGAAAGGATGGGAAGCGGTAGTTGATATTCTGGATTAGAGAATGCATGCGAAGGGAAAATATTCTGTTTTTGCGCATCCCCCTCCTCCGTCGCTTAAATGTAGATAACGCATATACATATACGTACATATGTCTATGAGCAACGGTCGCTTCGATATTCCAGCGATTCAGGTGGCCGTTCGCTCGTTTGCCACCTTACGATATAAAAAAAATATTATGTGCAGGTATTCCATTTAATTTAATGAAAATATTTACTAGTTTTATTCACGCAATCGAACATAATAATTAAATTTAGTTAACATATTTTACTATAAATTATGTTTCATGGCACTAAAGGCAATAAAATTCTAGTGAAGTTATAGACGTACTTAATAAATTACTATCATACTAAACAGTTCATGTTTATAAATGTTCTATATATGTACATATAAGAATGAGTTTGGCACCTACACCGGGCTCCAATATTGATCGGACCGAAAACATTGAAGCGAAACGTTATTAGTTTAATAAAATGGAGGGAACAAATGAATTCGTTTGACAATATGCCGGTAACAACACTTAAGTGTTCCACCATATTTCCACTTGGAACAAAACACAGTCTTTTTCGAACAAAAATACAGAAATGTTTTTAAACAATTTTTTAACTTACTTCTTTGTTTTTTTAATTCTAATAAATCCACATAACACTAACAGAAAGAAAGTCATATTTCGTATAGTTGTCTAGAAAAATAAACCAAGTCAGACTCTGTTTTAAAGATATTTTAAGGTAATATAGATATAAAAGTTGTTCTAACACAGTGATTTAATTTTAGAATATATTCGTGTACTGCAGGTGGATTGCAGGTTAACGGCATTAGAGAGGGCAGCGACCTAAGCATAGCCGCCACGCGAGCCGCCCGAGCCGTAGCCGCCAAGCGCTCGATAACTCGACCCCATTTTCCCCAAGACTGGAGACATGTTTCCCCATTTCCAATTCTGTTTCCGGATTTAAAAGGGAGCAAATTGTGAAAGTACAATTGAAAAGTCAACAGTCGATTGTAAAGCTTACAACCGGAGTTTCTCTTCAAATGTTTAACATTCGACAAAAGTATAGTTAAAACAATTGAACAATAGAAACAGTTTTAAGGGTGTCTTAATTTTTAACAGCAACGTAAATTACAAAAACATATTTGATATTAAATTTTCAATGGCTTTAATGTCACAGATTAATTCAATTTCGTTATTCTGATATTTCCTGTAAAAATTAAAATTAAAAATATCTAGGCTTTACTTATTTCATTAATTTTCCGTTAATATATTTTACCCATTAAATCTCATATTATAATAATTAAAATGATTATATGTATATTTTCTGGCATGTGAAACAAACAAATATAGCCTGATGATTTTACATTCCCATTTTCCAAACCACGTAAATTCATAGTAGCTTATTAGAGCCCATAAACAAACATTTGATTGAAATGCACAGATAGTTAACCACCTGACCATAAAATAAAAGGGTATTTATATCTGTTGTTTCTGATTTCGATACTAGCAATATTAAGAGGTCATGGCTCTTTATTGTTGAACCACTAAATAGCGTTTTGTTTCACAACAGCCCAAACAAGAGTGAATCGAGCTTGTGTAATCATTAAACTATTTTCATTTTCGTACGGCGTCATTTGTTCAAAAAACATAAAAGGTCTTTATTTGAATGATATCCGTTCATGTGGAATAAAAAAAATATTAGTTGTTTAAAGCAAATGTTGCTGCGCCTCTGCTCCGGTGTTGCAACGGGTAAACGTTTTATAAAGTCATCATCAGCTCACTATACGTCCCCACCGAGGGGCTCGGAGCCTACCCTAAGTTAAAGGTGATTAGGCCATAGTCAACCACACTGGCCAAGTGCAGGTTGGTTGGTATGTGTGAACATATCTTCAAATTTATTCTCAAATTTGTGCAGGTTGCATCACGATGTTTTCCTTCACCGTCAAAACGTCGGATAAATGTACATATGTAAATCGGAAATCGCAAACACATTGGTACATAGCGGGATTCGAACCCAGGACCTGAAAATTGCAAGTCAAATGCTTGACCTCTGAGCCACCGACGCTCTATTTTATAAAGTAATAAAAACAAAATATATGTATTTTACTTCACTAGAAATTAATGATTCCGATTAACGAAGCAAAGTAAAAATTAAAGCTTAAAGATTAACCTCTAAAGGAAAAGTGGCTTTAACTCGTGAGAAAAACGTTATTTTTCTGAAGCACACGCCTTAAGAATAAAAATTGAAGATGTTTTCATAAGATACGCTAGGAAAGTGTACCGGAATTTATTGCGAGTACGGAACATAATTGGGTACCGAACCTACAGGAAAGCGTCGTAACTGTAAATTGTAATTTTTAAAATTAAATATTTTTCTTAAATTGATTATATTCAACACTTTTATTTCCTTATATTATATTAGGGTTCCGTTCCTCATAGGAAAAAACACGGAACCCTTATAGGATTACTTTGTTGTCCGTCCGTCTGTCTGTCAAAACGCTTTTTCAAATATATATAAATAGCATAAAAAGTAATTTCAATGAAGACAAAAACATACAGAGAATTATTATAAATTAAATAAAAATAAAGTAAATAACAATAAATTAAATTAACTAAACTACGCTCTTAATACTAAAATAAAATAACATAACTTAATGAAGTTTACGATCGCGATTTTCATGTAAAATTTGTTAGTCTAACAAAGAAGAGTACTACACATTTTCATAATGTAATTTAAAACCAATTTGTTCTGAGCCGGCCTTTATTAACTCGAGCACATGAAACAATTAAAACGCACCCCCACTTATACCACGCTAATTAAACAAAAGCAATAATAGCAAAGTTATTACTATGGTAAACTAAAGTGATTTTTTTTTTTGCTTTAAAAACAAAATCCAATTACTTCTTTTGCAAGAATTTAACTTGCCATCGGTTTCTGACATCAAAATCTCTGTATAAAATGTATCGTCATGCCTGTCTTTCCACTTTGACAAAACAGATATAACAAAATGTTTTACGGTTATTTTGGACTCAGAAACCCATGGTAAGGTGTAAGGAGCGAAAAAAAATTATTCTTTGTGTCATTTTAATATCAACTTAAAGATAGTTTGATTACGCTGCATCGATGCAAAGTATTGCCCAAAGTAAAAGCCTGGATTTCCCATTCATTTACTTTGTCTATTTATTATAACTTAATTCCAACGCATAAACGTAACTATGTATCCAAAATACATTGTATTAATAATTTCACAAGCCTCTTAAGGTTTAATATAAATGCTAATAGATTATGCTTTGCCTTCACCTCGTTACCTTTAGATATTACAAACAAAGACAGTGTAAGGCGCAATGTAATTTGCTTAAATTATACGCCATAAGCCGCTTCGTTACAAAAGCCTAAATTTTTGCTGTCGTCATCGCAATCAAAGGGAAAGAGTTATGCTAAGAAATTTAATAATAAATTTCATGACATCAAATTTACATTAAAGTAAACGTAAATTTCATGATATCTTTATCGCTAGATATTAGTTGTATACAAAGACATTCAACATTATGCATGAAACTATTTTATTATATCTTTATAGTTATTAGTAGCTTTATGATGTAGTTAATTGTTTTGTGAGACATTATTATAAACTAATTAATATAAGGCAAAGACGATTCGTACACAAGGCAAGGTAAATCGTGGAGACTACTATCGCATGGTTGCAACGCGTTGCGCTCAAGCCACTAAAACAACTGAATCGTCGACGCGAATTTTCTATTTGGTCAGTACAGGCATATCGACTTTTCTCACGACGATATCGAGAAACAGGTTGCGAGCGACTCTCTTTGACGATGACATTGTATTCAGTACGTCACTTAGCAACTAAAATCACCGGTTTCGAAGATTTATGTTGCCTTGTGTACGAAGGGCCTAACTCTCTGATGTGACGCGACCTCGAAGAAAGCCAATTAAACAATCACCCTGAAGATGGACCCCCGACGGGTCCGTAACTAGTCGGTGCTTCCACCGGAAAATTAGACGTGAGTGTAAGCCGTATAACAATTAATTTACAGCAAAAATGTATTTGTTTTTTTTTCATAATTGCATAAGGATTCCTACCTCTTAAAAATAATTATGTGAATATAATATATTTATTTTAAAGGCATTAAATACAAAAAAAAACACACACAAACACAACACATGATCAACAACAAAACACTGATCTACAAAATGAAAACGCAGCAGTAGTTCTGCACGTATTATAAATTCATGAGGACAAAACAAAAGAATAGAAATAAAAATTCTTTCATTTCTTTCCTTCATATACTTAAATATTTTACTAAGCGTGCTCGGAAATTTTCATTTGTTTCTCCTAGAACAATTCAACGTGTTATAGGTATTTTTTTCGCCTATTAACAAAATAAATTGTAAGGATCCCAATAATTTCTCTTTTTAGGTAACTTCCTAATATACATATATAATGAGACGTAATTGCTTGTTCTGTTCAATTTATTAAACTTAACCTAGTCCAAAAAGTTTTAAACGAAAATTCTATATAAGCACTTATGATTCAATGAGTCCGTATTCAGCATTCTAATATTTTTGGCATTTCGCCCAATGTTAAGAAATGTGTTAAGAGTTTAAGAGAAATTTCTTTCAATGCGCGCTCAATAGAATAATTTCATCGTATAATTTGTGTCTTGTCTAAAATGATTAATATAAGTAAGTAAAAACAACTTCCCTGTCGTGTCGTAGAAATAAAATATTAATGTATCAATGTTTTACACGCTAAAAGTTTTATTTTTACCGTCTATAGAAAATTGCGTATAAGAAAGTTTTTATTAAAAAAAGTTAAGTGGTAAGCAAGAAAATAAGAAAGAATTAATAAATATGTCTTCGTACCACACGCAAGTTTTTCAATCAACAGAGGATTAAATCGAATGAGTTGTTAATATAATCGCTATTGCTTAATTTAACCTAAACGTAAAAAATGTTTGCTATATTTAATTCAGCGTTTATCATCATCAGCTCACTATACGTCCCCACCGAGGGGCTCGGAGCCTACCCTAAGTTCAGGGTGATTAGGCCATAGTCAACCACGCTGGCCAAGTGCGGGTTGGTTGACTTCACACATATCTCTGAATTACTTCTCAGATATGTGCAGGTTGCATCACGATGTTTTCCTTCATCGTAAGAACGTCGGATAAATGTACATATGTAAATCGGAAAATCGAAAAACACATTGGTACATGGCGGGATTCGAACCCAGGACCTGCAGATTGCAAGTCAAGTGCTTGACCACTGAGCCACCGACGCTCATTGAGCCACCGACGCTCTCTGAGCCACCGACGCTCAGAAAGTTTTTGTTCGAAAAAAGTGATCATTAAAACATGTATTATGTATGTATAAAAGATAAGGTATTAAAATCCAAATAATTTCCAAAAAATCCAAAACAATTTTAGACTGAAAATAATATCAATATCGATTTTTTAGCAAAATTATTTTTTTAAAGGCAAAAACAATTTATAAATATAGCCCCTTTATAACGTTCAGAAGAAACGGTATTTTTTCTATAATATTATACGATTGGGTTTTATAAGCGTCCGATTTAACGCAGTTGTATGTATAGTTATTAATCATCTTTTAATTTCAAATGAAAGCATTGAGTGAAGCCACAATCGTATCGACGTGACAAGCCAATAAACGTACAGTCACGCACGGACGTACTTCATATGAGGCTCTAATAATGTATCCGATAGGAACTATCAAGCCAATACGCACATATATGTACATAATAGCTTAATAATTACAACGGGGTAGTATTTAGCATCAAAATTCATGTTTAGTATCATTTACCTCGAGTTTCAATATACCTTTACAAAAACGTATTATCAGGCTCATTCAAAATATAAAAATAAAAATATGATTTTGTACATATGTTTCTGTCGTGATAATTCATTGCACCGTGGGATATCCCCCTGCGCTACAATAATTTTAATTTTGTACATGGAAAAAAATCATAAATAATACGTTATTAAATTAAAATATTAATTTGATTAATAATCCAATTTTACCAAAACTTGTTACGAGGTTTACTAAAAACTTAATTCAGCGCAGCGATGAAATATTCAACTAATTATGTTCGGTTCAAATTTTATTCAATTTTCGCGTTTCATCAGCGCACGGCTCTCACTGGACTCTCGGAATGCTTAGCTTTCAAATTTAATTATGAAGTTGATTTATTTATATAGGTCTAACCTTATTCACAACTGTCAACTATGAATAAGATGCCGAGTAAGTTTGTGTGTTTAGGAATTTGATTTGAATAACGATTAAATTTACGCAGTTGTGCAGTAAATATATTGACACCTCAGTAGCCCAGGGTTAAGAGGAGTGTATTTTAAAACATGTCCAGTCTTCTAAGCACAATTTTCAGCAGATTCTGAGATAAAAATCTATGCAAAAAAACGCAACTTCATAGGCAGACAATTTGACAATGTTCGAAAGGCATTACAATTTCCGCGTTTTTTATATTACTTTTCTTTGTCTATAAGAGAGATAAAACTAGGTTATCTAAGGTACACAATACTTTGTAATAAAAGATGAGTTTCCTTTTTGACATTGACATTGATTGATAATGCGTGAAAATATAGACGTGGAAAACTATTTTCTGAAATTTTCTTAATTAAAAAATGGCGTTTAATAAATGTCAGAAACAAATAAACAAAGTAACCGTATGCGGCTAAATCTCCTTATAAAATACGCAGCAAAATTAATTTATTCCAAAAGGCAGATTACAAAACCACAAAACCTAACCCCGCGTAAAAAGGTTTATTTGTTTTTCTTCTATTACTGTATCATATATTTTCTTTAACCGCAACCATAAACATGCAGTACGTCCTATTTTTTAATAGAGCAAAGGCATCATGAACGATTAAATTAATATTATCGTCTCTTAGTTCTTCATTAGATTTTTATTTTATGCCGACACTTTTGTAGGGGATTCCTTTTATATTTGTTTATCTATGGAACTCATAGTCTTTCGTTTATATAGTACTCCCAAGTGTAGAAATAGACATAAACAGAATATAATATCTGTTGGAAACAACAATTTACGTTGTTATGACTAATGCATATCGTAACGGTTCGTTACGTTTGACAGTCAATCTGTTGCGTCGTCGAGTGTAATGTGAATTGGCAGCTTGATAGACAGGGTCACCTCGACATCAGCGCCACATCATTATTCTAAAGTCAATATGCTTCGATAACTAAATTACGCATTAGAAACTATCGTCTATCATGTAAATTGGTAAATAAATTTATGTATATAGGTTGGGTTATTATTTATACTTTATATATAGATAATGTAGGTTAGTCAGTATGTTACCAACATAAACTCCCAACCAACACAGCCACTTACTTTAACTAAATTTGCTTTGTCACTCTTTTTTCATTTATCTTTTCAACATATATATATATACGCCTTATTTTGATCAGCTTCTGACGATCTATACAATATTTCAGCATTAGAAAATACATTTAGAGAACCGTGTCACACCGGGTGCAAGCGGGCTTAAGAGAATCCATCAATCCATTTAGTTCCGCTATGGATAAAACTAATGGGACATACTTAACTAGCTGTTACCGAGAAATTTTATACTTAATTCATTTTTAAATATTAGAGAACCACGATTATTCCATATTGCACTTTAAATTATAGCAAAAATTGGGTACATATCGTAACAAATATTGCAGGAAATTGAATCCTAAATATAGATTTATTCTCTTTTGTCTCTAAAAACTCGGATAAATGATATTTGTCGTATATTACTATATCAGTGTACGTTCAAGCATCTTTAATATTTCTAGACTAAAGCACACAAATTGTTAAACAAATATATCATTTACAATTGAAAATATTTTTTAATTGATTGTCACGATATCGAATGTGACATTTAATTAAAATTGTGTGGACACAATTATAGGCACGTCAGATGTCCATTGCAATTCATCTGCATTTTAATATAGAGTCATATTTAATTTGTAAAGCCGCATTGTCGTTCTCTTGACTTTTGCCCACGTTAATTGAAGTTGCCAACATTAAAAAAATCTCTATTGGGCACATTACATCGACCTTCTATAAGTTATCGCACGAATCAAACCAACTCATATCAACCTTCATGTATTTTCATCAATCTTATTTGACCGAATTGAAGCAACATATTCTTACACATCCGCGTACATATCTTCTTGTCGCGTGCTATTTTTCAATACAATTTAACCTTAGTGTTCCATTACAGATATATTCATACGAAAATATATAAATTTATCAAAGACAGACTAAAACTGTTGCTTAACTAAAACTTTTAAATGTTACAAAACATCAGTTAACACATTGTGTGATTTAAAATGTCGTAGTAAGTTCTGAATGCCACATTCTAACTGGCTGACACAATTACGCCTTTTCATATTCATATTCTATCCTATCGTATTCAATCCGTATTCAATGTTCGTAAAGCCAGCACTGCGTGTAATGCATTCCTACATGTACAGGAATTTCAAATTATATGCAGCCAGCTCCTGACCAGATTTATGAATAAAAACAGATAAAAAATATCCGCAATGTGACACAAAAACAATTTATTAACTTAAATACCAATAAATGTATTTTGCATTACAAATTATTTATTTTAAAAATAATTTCAACTTAAATAAAGACATTTATTAATATTTTAAAAATTAAAGTGTGTATTTTGTTTAAATATATTGAATTAATAATTTATGGAAATAATTAATGCAAAATCAATTAACCAAGCATTAGACGTTTTATATAAATCATGAAAATCAAGTTGAATTAAGTGTACCCATGTCTAACGAACAAGCATGAGTTATCTAACCCACGTCATATATCAAAATCGTAGGAAATGAGAATCCGGTATATCTCTACCTACAGAAATGTATATTTCGATCTAGCCTCATCAAGCATGCATTGCGACGTAAAAAAAATCAGTTTAAGAATATTGAAGTATTTTCTGAATAAATATTTGTACTCAATGAAAAAAAAATCCTTTTCTAGTAAAATCACAATTATGTGCATGATTTAGAAACGCGCAGGATATAAAATTAAACAAAGTAACACTTTCACTAATAAGAATTCATAACATTAGAACGATACATATAACTGAACTAGAACTTTGAAACATTCTTATACAACTACGAGTAAATATAAAGAAAAAGAGATTGATAAAAAAACTAGGAAATCCTATTCAGTGAATGCTTTGTCGGATACGCATTTCATTGTGACCACGGAAAACAAATGGTTTACCTTCAGACGGATTGACTGCGTCGCCGTCCTGAATTGAACTCCATTTACTTACGGATATTACTTGCCGTCATTGATTCATGTCACAATAAATTAATACATAGATTACGAGAGCGTCAGTGGCTCAGGGGTCAAGCACTTGACTTGCAATCTGCAGGTCCTGCGTTCGAATCCCGTCATGTACCAATGTGTTTTTCGATTTCCGATTTACATATGTACATTTATCCGACGTTCTTACGGTGAAGGAAAACATCGTGATGCAACCTGCATATATCTGAGAAGAAATTCAAAGATATGTGTGAATCAACCAACCCGCACTTGGCCAGCGTGGTTGACGATGGCCTAGTCACCCGTAACATAGGGTAGGCTCCGGGCCCCTCAGTGGGGACGTACAGTGAGCTGATGATGATGATGACATAGATTACTATTACACGACCATTGTTGGTGGAATAAACCTAAATTTTTTTTTTTATAACAGAAGGGGGCAAACGAGCAGCGGGAACACCGAAGTGTTCAACGACGCCCATGGACATCAACAATACCAGAGGAACCGCAGATGCGTTGCCGGCCTTTGAGGTGGTGATAGGCTCGCTTCTTGAAGGACCCTAAGTCGTATTGGTTTGGAAATACCGCCGAGGACAGACCGTTCCACAACGTGGCTGTGCGAGGCAAGAAGTTGCGCGAGAATCGCACCGTTGTGGAATGCCAGCCATCCAGGTGGTGTGGATGGAACCTGGCGGCCTGTCGTGTCGTCCGATGACGGAACTCGGCGGCAGGAATCGTTCCAAACAATTCTTCAGAGCACTCCCCGTGGTATATGCGGTAGAAAATGCAGAGGGAACTAACGTCCCTCCGCAGCGCCAGAGTGTCGAGCCGATCAGTAAGAGCTCGGTCGTTGACGATTCGAATCGCTCTCCGTTGTATGCGGTCAAATGGAAGAAGCTGGTACTGGGGTGCTCCCGCCCAGAGATGCGAGCAGTATTCCATGTGGGGCCGAACTTGCGCCTTATACAGCTGGAGGCGGTGGCCCGGTTGGAAATACTGCTTCGCTCTGCTGAGCACACCCAGTTTTTTGGATTTGTACATATAGCTCTACATAAGTAATTATAATAACTTTCTGATTCCTCTAATAAACTCTAGTGAAATTATAAAATCATTTTCCGCTTATTCGATTAGTTATCATATTAATTTGAGTTAAAATAAAAAAAAATAATATGAATGAACATTAGAGTCATCCTACATAATTAAAAAAGCAAATATTCCATAAGATATGCGCCCAATCTGTATTATAATAGAATCTGAATGCAAATCCATTTACATTGGGAGCGTATGCAAGACGGAATTACTAACCGAACATAATCTTGGTATTAGCAAGATCCCGGGTACATGATTTGAATTTTAAGCGATTCCTGCTTCAAGTTAATAATACGGATATAACAACACCATTATTAACTGATATTATGATAATAAATCTAAAAACAAATAAAATAAGGAAATAATTAAATTCATCCCGGAGGCCTAATTTAGTCCTCTTTCCTTTCCTACCCTTTTTCTCTATTAAGGAAAGGATGGGAAGTGGAAGTGGACATTCCGGATGAGAAGATGCATGGAAAGGGAAAATGTTTTCTTTCTGTGCATCCTCTCCTCCGTCGATTAAAGGTAGGCAACGCATATGCAATTGCGTATGTCTATGGGCAACGGTCACTTCGCTATTTCAGCGATTTCAGGTGGCCGCTAGCTCGTTTGCCACCTTATGATATAAAAAAAAATTAGAAATGGCGAATATTTACCGAAATTGTTTTAAATATGTTCAACTAAACATCAATCTCTTGCAAAGGAATGGTTTACGACAATAGTTTAACTTAAAATCTCTCGTAATTTACAATCCTTCAATTTATATCAAAGCGGAAAAGAATGCTTGAAACTACAAAAGCATGATTTTTGTTATTGTATGGTGGCTAAACTCATGTCATATTAAGTCACATAAGCTTAAATATGGACAGTGGATAAACAGCTTCATTGCGAAGACAGCTTATTATTTTTTATGTCGCTGATACGATTGGGGTGATTTAGGGATTTCAAGAGAATTTCCAATATTACGACAAAACAATGTTTTTTTTCTACAGTATTATATAGTTTATATTAATAACATTCTATGTACACGCGTATGATCGAAAAAGAGTATAACGAGTTCGTAAAATATACTGTTATAACTTTTTCGTACACGAGACTCAGATAAGGTTATGCTTGAAAGTTTTATAAATACGTACTTAGTTAAGTGAATCTTAAATTACACTTCTTTCGAAGTTCTTACTAAGTACTTTATCTGATCGGAGTTAGTTTATTTATTCAATTTGAGGGAAATTACATTTAGAATTTCCTGCTTTTTACAGCTTCTTCTCACTTTATAAGCAAATTTTAAAGGATTCAGGAAAGATTGTTAGCAATAAAGTTTAAAAATAAACTCAACCTTTACCATTATAAATAAGCCAACCGTTATGTTACATACAAAAAAATAAATTATATTCTAAATGATGTGGCAATAATAATGATTTAATTTCTCTATTTCATTATACTATTAAGCACACATTAGTCTACGTCTTTTTGTCCTTAATGAACCTCAATTTCGATTGAAGCAATTTGATTCTTTATTGTGTGTAACAAAAGATTGGAAAGAATCGTTAGGATCGATGGTTCTATAGGTCGGCCAATTTAATAAGCCACATTTGACATCTATAAATATTAGCAATTTAGAAAGTAGAGCTGCTTAAAAACATCGATAATAGTGAATGAATCGATTCGGACTTTAAACATATGTTTGTCGAATTCAGTTGCTATGAAATATCCATGGTTTTTTGGATGGACCACGCTTGACCAGATGAGTAGTCCATCTTATGTTGGTCTAGTCTACTCGTTTAAAGGCAAGTGTTAATATTACCTCCGCGTACAATAACATCGTCACACAACGTCAAATTACTGTTGGACTATGTATGTACAGTCAAATAGTGATTTTTAATGGTAAAATATTTTTTGAAACTTCAGCAACTATACCCAGGTTCATAGTTAATGATAATTTATTGCAATCTAGTTACATCTAAGGCTTTTATGAGCATTACCTAGCGTAGTGGCGGCCTCGTTTATCCCACAATCTCCGATTATATTGTGATAAATGTGCCTTAAAACAACACAGACAATGGACTTCCATTAGGATGCGTCATTCGCTTTTAAAACACGTAATAATTTACTGAGATTTTTTATACAATTGACCAAAGAGTACGTACACGTAATAAAACTTTATACGATTATTTAGGTATTTCTTCAATCAATTTGTAAATTGTTACGTTTGATCTACACCAGTTTTATAAGGTTCAATGCTAGTAAATTAACTAGCAGTGCCCATTTTAATATATTAATTAATCTAACCATGACTTTGGTAGAAATCCCAGGGAATTCTTCAAACTCATATACTTCACGTATTCTGATAGACATGTTTCTACTAATTTACGGCAAACAGCATAAATGTAAGACAGTCGCCAGGACTCTATCCAACTTGAAATCTTAGTTACATAATCGTTAGGCTGACATTGCTTTTTGTAGAGTTTTAATTATTCTTCGCTAAGCACATGAAATAATGCCAAAGTAAACGTAAAACAGAATAATAATGATTTAGTTTAACTTCATCAAATTTCTTATTGTAATCGAGAAATCTTTTGCAATTTAATCTCTTTAGGTCGTTAGTCTCGAAAATTCTGTCGTCAGATATTCAGCCTTCAAAATATGCTACGTTGTTAATCGTAATGCGTTAATTGCGGGCTATATGTAATTCAATTACTTAAACGAAATAGCATTAATTATATGCCGTATAAATATTTAGTGATAAAATTTAATAATAAAACTCATAAAGCAGATTTTTAACAGCAATATTGTGAAAAGAATAAACTTAAGATTGAATATACTTCACCGCTAGTACGTAACAGTTTTGTTAAATACATTATATATACTCTAGAAATAAACGGTTATATCATTTGATTGGGTTGACTTAGAAGTTTCATTTATTCACAGCACCTAGCGACCGCAGACCTGAACATTTGATATAAATTTCATCTTGATACCTTCACGCATTTTTGAGAAAAAGGGTCTTGACAAACAGACGGACGGACAACAAAATAATCCTATAAGGGTTCCGTTTTTTTCCTATGAGGTACGAAACCCTAAAAATGGCGAAAAGACGTTAAGAACAAGAGACTCCGCAGCAGATTTCATCTCCTTCAGAATACATTCGCGGTGTTTGTATTAAAAATGTGTAAGTTATAAATAATATTGTATTAAAATATAGAAACGCATGGGAATGTGTGCTAACACAATAACGATATCGCAATATAACTGAGAGACTCTATTTGTCTATGATAAATGAGTTCTATTTATCTTTGTAATCTGTTGAAGGCGATAACGTTCAATGTTTACTTTTTCTTAAATTAACTTCATGTACGTAAGTAGTTTAATAGAACGCGTGTGTTAAAAACATGAATGGAACGTAATCATGTTTTTAATTAAACCGGAAAACGACTAGAATTTTTATGTATCCGTAATAAATTTTCATGTAGTTTATTTTATCGAAATAATTAAATGTAGTGAAAATTTACATAAACTAAGTCAAATTCCTATTGTTAACATTTAACAATGCCGAAACTAAAACTTTTTTTTTAAACGAAGGACATAAAACAAACTATACTTATTTGTAGGCATCTCATATCTCTAATTATAGTTTTAAAATAAATGCACACCACTAAAGCAATTAGCATAAAAACGGAGGAAAAAGGAAGGCCGTCTTAAGCGTCGTTATACGCGATAACGACCGTATAGACAATTTCAATTATTAAAACATAATGCTAAACTCCTCAAGTATTGTCTTATGAAATTACTTAACATCAAAAACGTATAATATATGTTTTGGCTTTGAACCCTTACTTATATTTTATCACTTTTCGTTATTAACGTACACTCCTCCAAGCATTAACTTAACTCATAACATGGTAAATAGAATTTTATTTTGTTTCGTAAAATTATATGAGTTAATTTATTTCTTATACCATCAATAAATATGAGCGATATTTAATATTTGCGTAAAAAAGATTCTGTTTGCTGGAGCACTGGTTTACTTATTACTTTAACAGCCTTAGCATAGATGTCGCTCACTAAATCTGCACTAAGGTTCTATTAAACTACTCTATGTAAGGCTTTAAGATAATTTTCTTTTACAGTTGTTGTGCACAAATAATTAGCATAAAAAGTGGGCAGTTTGGCACTCTGCGAGAATATGCAAATATTGTGGCTGTGCGAGCACCTGTGCTGTCTTCGTATTAAATCATAAAAAACAAGTTTATTCCTCAATTCATTTTAAAATAAATGTTTGCAAACTACATTGTATTATAACAACAAAGTATTATATTTTTAGTTTAGAGTTAACACTTTTTCACATTTGGCAACTATGCTCAATTAAATTCATTAAATAAGGGTTCCTAACTTTGACTAACTTTGACACTCCAACATCTAGAGGTCTATGAATCGACAACTAACAAATAAGTCAAGTTTAGGCTAAAAGTGGTCACCAGGGAACTCCAATTAACTAAAATGATACTTATACACACTTATTATTTATAAACGGCTTTTTACTTAACATTTAAGTATATAAACTCGACAACTCGGTAACTCCTTAAATAAATTTATTTTTGAGATGTTTAGAAATAGAAGGAGTATAAGTTTATACTTGGTTTGTAGCAAAAGAGGTAAAAGGCTGTTTTTTAATATCCTAGAAAATTAATTTTGCAATTTCTCAAATGCACGAGTTCTAATAAACTTTAACGTAATGTTGTCACTGACAGACAATGTCAGTTTATTGCCGTCGACGATGCAACGTGCAGCATTTACAGCTCATTTCCGGGTGTCTCTTTGAAGAGCTACATTATATCTATCTCTTTAATTATAAAACTCTAGGATAACATTAAATATTCAGCATATTTTCATCTAATAATTAAATTACATTTAATTAATTAATACGATTTATTGTTAAACCAAAAAGTGCAACCACTTACTTTTTAACTTGTAATCGTAGTTTGGCACTACCGAAATATTTACAAAGAAGATGATGCCTCAATAGACAAAGAAAACATATCTTAGTTCGTCTTGTGGCGAGTCAAATAATTTTGTCTTTCTATAAGCAACATACAACTGCAAGAAACAAAAACATCACTATCATATTAAGCATTGGCTGAATTGTTTTATTTTAATGTTTAAATATTGGATATAGTTTGGCGGCAACCCTACGGAGAGCCAAGCGAGTCACGTTGCATCGTGTTATGTTTTAGAAAGAAAACACTAACAGGCATCTTGTCTTCCCGCAATGATACAGTGCAATATTTTTACGACGACCAGTTTGTAAATAACAACAAGAAAACGAACAATATTTTTTTAACAGTGGCGGAAAAATAAATAGAGGATTTTTAAAAATAAAGAGTCAATACGAAGTCTACCGGAAAGATAAAAATAACGAGGAAAGCTGACCTCAAGTCTAATAAGCCAGACTCATAAGAACGAAAAAATTTCAATCTATTTAAAAACAAATTTTTGATGCACGCTATGACTACGATAAACAGGAAGACATTCCGTACCAAGGTTCCAAATTCCGATTATAAATTAGATTACGATCTTTCAGGAAGATAAACAATTGTTGTATTTTACAAAATAAAATGTCATTACGAGTGGAGCAAAAATAGGCAGCATAAACGTGATAAACCACAAAACATATATGTTATTTAATTCAAACTTTTTTTAGTTCAACTTTTATGATATAGAATTTTTTATTTTTATTATCTTAAACAACACCAGATGTGATAAAATTTACGAACATTTTTGCAAAAAAATCATTAACAAACCAATTAATAAGAATTCCTAATACTTACATTAAAGATAGAATATTCACTTAGATATTCATCATAATTATCACACAACATTTAAAAAATTCAAAACGTCTGTCCTTTTGTTTTTAGCAGTACTGTGCTACGAGTAACTTCGTAGCTCGTAGAGGCGGAGTGCTACGACACGGCCACTCGACGAGCATGCGGAGCGCGACTGCTCGCATTTACCGAAACCAAAACCTCTTTCTTTCTACATACGTCTACAGCTAGCGTCTTTATAAACACGATGTACTATATCGCGGCTGTTTATCACGCGATCTTTAAATAAAGCTAAATAACGAACACTAAATACACTTTAAAATTTGTAACCCTTGGTATTTAAATTAAGGGACACGCTTTAAAATATACAAAGGATTCGTATTATTAAATACAACGACAATATTATATATTATCGAAGTGAAAACAATAAAATTATTACCTCTAGATTATTAGGTTTATTATAATATTTAGAAAAATATGTTCGCTATGATTGTAACAAATGTAAGTCTTGATAAAATTCATTTTTAACAAAGTCTCATGAAGTTTTTTTTTCAAATCAAAACAAGAAAACTTGGCAGACACCCAACCTATTAATATTGAGTCGACATTGAGGCTGTATCAAGAAAATGTATATTCTCAAGACGTTAATATGTGTCTCGTTTTATATGTTCTTTTGGCTTTTAGAATTTAAACTTCAATGACTTCAATGGTATGTGTGTTCATTGTGAACTCTTGTAGCCTAAATATCTGGAATGTTTCTTGTATTTCCAAATCGATGTACTACATAAATATTAAGTGTTCATATCGAATTTCTTTGCCATTACCGAAAAAAAATCCTAGCAATACATTTCTGAGAAAATATAATGGAACAGTGTTGAAATCTCCGTAAAGAAATGTTACAGCTATGTCATAACAAACAATTTACCGAAGGCAGAGGGACTACATGTTATATCCAATTGACGGAATACAAAAACGAACAAAATGTTTATTTCTCAATTTACGAAATGTTTATTTATTTTTCAAACCGCTGTAAAACGATTTCATTGATAGTGTTTTATTACTTTTATTAAAATAGGATATTTTAGTAATGTTAATTTACACTATTGCATTATATTGTTGACTTAATAATACAGCGTGTTGTCTTCCCCTTACGTTATTAATTATCTTTTTAAACTCCATCAAAACATGTGAAAATAACAAGGAAAAATCAGATTTTTTCATTTACCCTCAATAATTCAAGAGGTCAGTAACGAACCTCGCCACTCACAACGACGTATTTAATGAGACGATCGAAAAACTAAAATGACAAGCATTTTTTTAAGATACACTGCATTTTACAACTGAAGCCACATATTTCATTTATAAAACAATCGTGTTTGCAAAATTAGCCACGATTAAATCAATGGTTTAATTAGGTTCAGTTTAATTAATTTAATATCAATATGGGGTACATTTCTATGGTATCCAATGCATTAATAATTGCCTGCTTCTCATTTCGTTAAGAAAATATTTATATAATGTATGCATACATATATACGTGATGGATGTGTTTTTCTTGGCATTTGGAACTACGCCAAATGATAGAATAATAGAGCTTTCTTTTCTTTCTCAAGTAAATAAATTATGATTTACCATCATTTCGTGCCATGATTAGCACAACTCATATACATTTTTAAACATACTGTAGATAATGATTAATAATTCTTGGAAGTGGCTGAAACAATCAATCGGCATGGTAGTCAATGGGTAAAAGTCTATTAAAACATCTATCTAAATTACAGTATTCGTTAAACGTATCTTGTAATGATTAGATCATTCTTCGAATTTGGTGAATGACAATTATACATTCCTATCTTGTTTATAATTGAACATAATGTGTGTTGCAACATCGTTTAAGTTTTGAACATTTTCTCGACCTACAAAAGAGGAACTGAAGATACGTAACATAAAATATCTGCCAGCATTATGCAAAACAAGGGCGTGACATGTAAGCTTCGTGTGTCTCTCCGTTGGCACTCAATACATATGGCAACTCAAAAATTTTAAACGTAAAAATAATTTCAAGATTGATCCATTAACACATGTTAAAAATATAAACACAAAATAAAATGACCTTTCTAAATTATATCATGAGGTATGACCGATCGACAGACAATACACATTAACTTAAATTGTGTAAAAGTAATATAATATTCTTGTAAAACTATGCGTATGGAATTTGTGATCGGAAACTCATAAATAAAGCAGTAAAAAGTATTTTACGTGTTTCTAACTTAAATTTTAGCAACTCTTTTTAAAAGCCGAGCATAGTAAAGCTCACGCGCTTAACAACCGCTTTGCTGAGTTTTCACATTGCTATTCATTTATTCCAGCATCAAAGTAAATTAAAGTAGAGCAGAAGTGTTAATAGCGCGTTTTATTCAACAAGATTTTACGTCTTTTATTTTCATGATTTCACTTTCATTTCCAACATCATATTAATTAGTTTCATAATATGTTAACATACAAGTAGTGTGACTTACATTGCTAAACCACTTTTCAAACTGTTTATTCTACTTTTATTTCCTTACAAAATATAGTACAAATATGTACCAGTGCTAAATTGCCGAATACGATGCCTAAAAGAACTTAATTTTTATTTGTTAGTTAATACCAGTTATTAGGATATTAAAATATACTATGAGAGCGAAAACTGCAGCTTAAGTAAAACGTAAATGTACAGATTTTATGTTTAACATATTTTACTTTCAAAATCTTTTAAACGCCATGCATCTTTTTGTGGTTATACATACATCGTGCATAAACGAACTGAACTAACAGCTCGTTGCGAACCTTTTTAAATTTTTTGGGTCAATTTTTATACTCTAAAGACTTGCATTTTTGACAAGTCGTACTTTTAGTTTACATATGCAGTATTAAACCTTTTTTGAAATATTTTAACACATAATTTTATGTAGTAGAAATTGCATCATTTTCCTTGAGGTTTCCTCCTAACCTTTATAAAATTCTATTATCTTAAATTGTGCTAGTATAAGTTCTTATATGAAACGCCGTATCGTAAGTAAATTAACGCTCAATTCTCGTCACTTATAGCAATATGATTAACACCATAAATATAACAAGTATGGTTGGAGCCAATTTATGTTCGACTATCATTTAGTGACGCGACATTGCTAATAAATTTATTTGTACTCGAGAACAAAACAATGTTTTCTATTTTAAGACAAAATGTATTCATAATTTAATTTCTTTTTAATATAAAAACATTTTGTGTGATAGGTAATATAGAACAAAATATGATTTTTTAGGTAAGTAGTTATAATAGATAAAAGGCGTTGATAGAAAAACAGACGATGAAAATTATTAAGAAGCATTATAAAGTCTCACCACTTAATTCAATTTAAACTTTTGTCTAGACTGCAGAACAACGTCATTGCTTATTTCCCTTTAACTTTTATTTTCAAGTAACTCGCTATGCCACTTTCTGAATAAACAAAACAGCTCTGTTTACTTTATCTGATATTTACCGTACAAAATATAACTAGGTAAGAAAACCTTAATCTTTTAGCATTGTAGAACAAAATAAACTAAAATTTATGTGATAAGTCGAAGATTCTTTAAAAAAATTGTTGGTAAACCAAATCTACCTTTGTACAAAAAAACAAAAAGGAAAATTGTACAAAAGTTGTTAACAATCCGTAATAATTGCTTGCTGGAAACAAGTTCTTTAGTATTAAAACGTTTGTACGTCTCATATAAAACTCTTCTATAAAATAAACAAGTAAAGAGAGTGTTAATGTTGAGATCAAAAACATATTTGGGAAGCCAACAAAGTCTGACAATAAATATTTATAAATGTTTTAAAACAGCAACACGCTTTAGATAAGTTTTGAATTATACCTACTGTATAGATAAGATGCTTACAATAACTACTGGGTAGCGAGGTTATAACAAATAGCATCGAAATCGTAATACGCCTAATTGAAAATATTAGCAATAAAAATACTTAATTGAAAGTGATACGGTAAACAGCGTCAAACGGAAAGCTTTAGTTATGAGAAATTTATGTTAATTTTCTTTTACAATTTAAATTCAATCTAACCGCGTGAAGATATATTTAGTTATTTGGCAATGTATTTTTCCTTGTCATATATAATATGCAAATACATAGATATCGATGTCATTTTACGAAGGAAGAATGTACAAACTTCCACTTGATGAACCAAGACTTATGACTAAGAAGCAATATGCCACAACTGTGTAGACCGGATATTTGCGGTCGAGAAGATGCTATTGCAAATCAAATTGTTAATTACATAGCGGTAAATGTGAATTTTATATATTTAACTTCTATAATAGATTATTATACATCTATATTAGCCTACAACACATCGTAGTAGCTTGCTTTATTTATATCCTTTACGATTGAGGTTTTCCGATCTTCTCTTTACGTTGTTTTTTGAGAGTTTTAATCTTATCTTTTTGTATATATATATATATATATATACAGGCTAACATCCCATAGAGTCGTGAAGTAACTA
>NW_013532721.1:1820661-1821385 GCF_000836235.2 Papilio xuthus
AGTGATAATACAATGATTGATTAAATCTGACGAATTAGCATTGCCCTTTAAAGACCCGTAAAGAACCCAGCCTAAGGAAGTATGAACCGCTATGGGCTGACGGCGGGATCCTCGACGGATACATTGAGGAATGGTGATTTCCCAATTGTCGACCCCTATGAGTAAAGTAGGGACAGCATCTTCGTAACAGACAACGTCAGCTAAATCTGAGACGTAACTTATACGCTCTACCTCATCTTTTAGAATAGTTTGACGCTGTAGATTAAGATTTGGAATAGATCTAACATTCTTTAAATCAAAATATTTTGTAGAGAACTGACCTTTAACGCGAAGGTCTATAAAACTAACATCGGTTTCGGTGGACATACCGCTGACACCGTCTACACGAATACGGCTTTTTCTACCTACTATTCCTAACCTTTCGGCTACAGAAGCGTCAAGAAGTGTGGCTGTAGAACCGTCGTCGAGCAAGGCGAACGTGTTAAAAGAACCGTTAGGGCCCGACAAAGTAACAGGAATAACTTTTAGAAGTGGTCGGTTCGCGGATGGGCAATAACTATGAGTAACTACAATGGAAGAGCTATCGGGGTACGAAGATGTTGATGGATCAACCGGCGGAGACGAAGATGATGGATGATCAACCGGCTGGGTGACAAGAGTGGCGCCGGTTACGATAGGTTTATGAAGAAGCGTATGGTGAGAGTTTCTAAACTTACATGACTTT
>NW_013532721.1:1821427-1892792 GCF_000836235.2 Papilio xuthus
TTAAACATAAAAGGACTGCACCTACCATTCGCGTAGATATGTTTTAAAATATTTCAGTTTTCACTACACCAAATCATGTCACTTGATTGATATGTTTATTTTACATGAACAGAAACATAATTTTATAAGATTCACATTTAGCACAACATTTTAAATTTAATTCGTTCACTGAATATTTTCAATCATGTAATTAATGTGACACCTTAATTTTAAGCAAAGATTTTAGTCAATACACACACTTCGCAATTAAGTTTATAGCACAACGCATCAAGATGCCACGATAGTTTAAACGTGCAACTTGAGGAACTGACAAGAAGCGACTGACAGGTGACAGGTCAAAATTATGAAGACGGATAGACGGAAAACGCTCAACGTGCAAACCATACTGCATACATTGCTAAATACAGCTAACAAGTTGGTAAACAATACCGAAACTTATATTGGTGTGTCGGTTATCACGCGATCTCTGATTAAATTTTGATAAAGACTCGTACTTCAGGACAATATTCAATGGGATTTTTATTTTTTCGATCGTCAACTTCTAAATAAAGATTATAAAAAATAAAGACGCCTAATATTAAATTAGTATAGTATATACTAAAAAAGCTAAGTAATTCATTGTTACTTTTTAATAATCTGCAAAACAATTAAGCAAAAAATTGTCAATTTCAAATACACGTTACAAACTCAGGTCGATCATGAAGAATTTCCTTCTAAAGGAAATAGGTTCCGCAAAGCATTCGCTCAAAGAGGACCGCACTGCATTTCTTTGTAATCATAAAACTTACTAATGACTTAAAAATTTGAGAAATAAACTAAGTAAACGATCTACTATTAATTGAGGATTGTGTCATAAACAAACAATGAAGAAAATAAGGATATCCGAATAAATTGATCTAGACTATACTCAATAATTAGTTACGTCAATTGACCAATCCGTTATTCAACGTTAACAAATGACGTCGAAAAAGTTGTTCGTAAATTAATGAGGTGTCGTCTAAATAGACAAGGCGTACTAATCAAAAGCAAACATAACCTAGATATATAGCTAACACAGCTTAAAATGGAAAGTAACAAAGTAAAGTAAGTCTACTTACAAAAATAGGCAATGGTTCGTTTTCCTTGTCTAGACAGCCTTTCGTCGACCACTTATTTTACTAGACCTGAGTGTTCATAATTCATTAATGTAAATAATGGTAAATACATACAGACTACAATTTTTTAATCCAATAATATTAATTGCTGTCAACATCCACTCATCCCAATGGCCTAAACACCGCTTAATGTCAAACCTTCATCATAAAAGCAAAGTACACTTACATTATTAAAAAGCCCTAAATATTCACAACATTTCGAGGTAAAAATTGTGTTTATTTATGCGTAGTCCTTATGACATCTTTATGAACAATTATTTTGTTCAAAATTACATACATATGTAATTAACAATCAATTTTTTCTACCGCCTATTTTATAACAAACTTATTTATCGATTTTCTTTTATTTGTACATGATTCTTACGGTTAAGGAAAACATCGTGATGCTAAGAAATTCAAAGATGTGTGTTAACTGCATTCAAACGGCACTGGGTCAGCGTGTTTTCTATATTCTTATAGTATAATAATTGATATAATTAATTATCAATAAATTCTTTTCATTTCACACGAAATAAAAAGTACGAGTTAACATCATATTTGGTTATTATCTCGTTTTCCTTTTCAAATGAAAATGTGGTTATCCAAAAATAATATTTCATTCAAATTACTTCCAATAAAAGATTCCTAACAGGTAAAGTAGATTACATTCCCTCGAGAGAACCTTTCACTAAAACGTATTAAGCGTATTTTGATGAAATCAAATTTGAAAACAATCAAATTGTACGAAAGCTTTTAAAATTAGTGACTTGTAACGTTCAGTGTGAATTATTAACTTTTTTTAATTACATTCATCATTATCCACCATGGACGGGCGTCTTGTGTTGGACATAGGCGAAATAAAAAGGTTTTAGTTTTTAAATAAGCTCAATAATTTAAAAAGCTCTATATAAATCCAAAGGGAACTTTGTGTCTTCATATATTGATTTCTTTTATTTCCAAAGGAACTGAATAAAGTGTTTATTGGCTAAGAGTGCTGCAGAGTAATGTGATTCCTTTCTGAACTTAAAAGCTTTTATTTTAGTTCAGTTGGATAACGAGTAGCAATATATTTAGTTTTTAAAATTGAAAGTAAAACAGTACAAATTTTCTATATATGATATTATTAATCATATTTTAGATCCACGAAGAGTGATTTAAAGATTTATATTTATTGCAAAATTAAACATTCTTCTTTTGTGAGAATTTAAAAAAAATGAATGGGAAATGGATTTGACGGGGTGGCGGATATGGTTAGGAAAAAGGAATTTCCGTATTTAGTTTGTCCCCTCTCCTGTCTCATAATAGATAAGCAGCAGTAAATTATTTAGGAAAAATAAAAACAGATAATAGTTTAACAATTTTTGTATGTTCTTTTGCATATTTATAAATCAATTTTAAGAATAATATTTTGTAGCATCCTGCCATATTTCTGCACAGATAACATAATCATAAACAATATATTGTAGTTCGGTGTACCGTCAAGTGTTCACGTGCTCAAGAGCTCACGCCGCGTTTCCCGCGCTTGACACCACACTTATGTCTATTCAAGCTATATTTTTTCTAGAAAAAGATATTGCATACACTGTTATCAACTAGTCCTAACACTAGGTTCGACCGTTTCAAGTGGTATTCCTAGTTAATATTTTGCGTGAAAAAACCAATAATTGTTTATAATTGTATATTATGGGTGTATAAACGTAAATAGGACATATAAAACATGGTTTTCGGCAAATTACAACCACATAGTAAACAATTAATTTATTTTAATCTTTAACTTAGAAAACAAGTGAAACAACAGATAATAAAATCTTGTAATAAGCAAAAAGATGTACCTAGTAAGTTAATAAAGATGTACTCATCACTATTTTAGATGTTTTTATTTTGAGCAACTTAATTGTGTAACCCAAATTAATGAATAAAATAATAAAGATAAAAAGTTTAATTTATTTCGACTACGTATATATGTGTAAGGATCGAGCTCTATTTAAACTTACTTTGTCTCAAGGTAATATGTTAAAAGGGTTCCATTTTAAATACTACTAGAACTGTAGCAGATCTTCCGCATTATGCCCTAAATTACTGTTAATGTAATCGGAGAATCGATATAAATGCTAATAGTCTGGGTTTTACCACTAATTGCGACGTTACAAAGTTAAGCAAGATCAGGTAACAAGATTAACGTTCGTCTTAATTTGTGTTGAATGCGAATATTTTTACTTTAAGCTTATCCTTTTAATCTTTTACATTGTAAATATGGTACATGGGTATTCTTGTGCTACATATACGACTAAAGAGACTCCATTGGCGTTTTAAGTTATAAAAGTTTTTACTTTTCTAACAATCAGTAGTAGGGCAGAAAGAAACTAGTTTGTGTGTAGCTTGTTATCTCAGTCTATTGTTTCGTGCTAGCAGGCAAAACACCCTCTATTACCATTTTCTTTTTAAGCTTTTATTTGTATGCATTTTTCAGTTCCTAATGATTCCTAAAAATGTTAAGGGAAGCAAATTTTTCTTTCCAAAAAAAAACTTGTACCGCCTTAACCAACGTTAACCGAAAACAACAATGACATACAAAAATCGAAAACCACGAATGGATTACCAATTTCGGTAGAATTTAACTTACATATTGTGACGTATTGGTAGAAATTCTTCTTGCTAATGCTGATAATGACAACCCTAAAGTGAAGTTTAACGCATGCATGATACCACAAGTTTTATTTTTATGTAATTTGTTATAAAAGATTACAATGGCTGCAGTTAAAACAGTTGAAGAAAACGAAAAACACGTAGAAGACGAAGAGGAAGAAGATGATGTAAATGATACAGAGGAAATTGAAGCGAAAGATCCTTCAAAGAAGAAGAAAAAGAAAAAAAAGAAGAAGAAGACAGGTTAGACTTCATTCATTGCATTTATGATTATTTGTATCTTTTTATTTATAATTTTTATCACATATCTCGCTAACCCCCGCTATTGGTTGTGAATGTAAGTAAACTTGGTCATATTTCATTGTCTAAATTTTAGCGGGAACTGAAGCGTCCGTAGAAAACGGACCTGAACCGCGTGACAAAGTACAAAATGATGCGGTGGAAGATGCCGCTGAAACTGAAGAAAAGAAGAAGAAGAAGAAAAACAAAAATAAGGGAAAGACCTCTGGAAAAACACAAACACACCCGCCAACAATTCCTATCGCGGAATTATATCCTGACGGTCAGTACTGATTAATTTATGTGTTTACTCGTAAGTAATGTTCGAGTTAAAACATAATGTTGTATTTCAATGTTGACGTACCTTTTCTTTTAGTTATTTTTAATGTCAATCTCATCTAGTTAATTACTTTAATTAGAAACACACCATCTCATCAGAACACAAATTTTAATTTCTAATTAGATTTCTTCAAATTATATGTGGGGGTATTTTAACATAGGAAAAATCAAAGATTAATTCTTAATTTTGAAGTATATTTTTGACAGGTAACTTTCCTGAGGGCCAAATTATGGATCATGGCCCAGCTGAAGGTATTGATGAAAGAACAGCGAAGGATCGCTTCACAAGTGAAGAGAAGAGAGCTCTAGATAGAATGCACCAGGATATTTACCAGGAAATCAGACATGCCGCTGAAGCTCACAGACAGGTAAATTGATCTGTATTCACTGTATAATCACAATCCCATATATATTTAAATGCAATATCACTAAATTTTCACTCTCTTCTTGTAACTCATGCTTTCTTAATACCAGTAGTAGTTAGTATCAGTCTATCTAGCCCAAGTCCATAACAGTGTTTCACAATGTCTGTGATCTTAATCACACACAAACAATAACACACAAAATATATTTATACATTCATCATTCACTGCTCAAATACTTTATTATTAATGTTTGGTTTAGACTAGACAATACATTCGGGATTGGATAAAACCTGGAATGACAATGATACAAATCTGTGAAGAGCTTGAAGCAACAGCAAGGCGTCTTATAGGTGAAGACGGACTTAAAGCAGGGCTGGCATTCCCAACTGGATGCAGCCGTAATCATTGTGCTGCACATTATACACCTAATACAGGTATACATTTTTAAATATATTAAAAAGGAAAATTACAATTGTCTCTAATGTATGAATATATTTTATTGAGTACTTTAGTAATTCAAGTTCATTCTTTTTAATAAGCAATCCAACCAAATATAATCTCCAATAAAAGATAGTGTTAAATGATCATTGTTTTGTCATATTGTCAAGGCGTCATACTGTGCGCTTATCAGATTGTTTTTGTAGTCTGTATTGTAATTGATAAATTGTCTTTTTTCATAAATAATTGTTCACACTCAACTCAACTGTCCACTCTATTGTAGCCTAAAGTCTAAACAGCTAAGCCAATCGTACTATTTACATAATAAAATTTTTGTATTTGATTTTCCTTAGGTGATAATACGGTACTGGAGTATGATGATGTTGTTAAGATTGATTTTGGTACACATATTAATGGTCGCATCATCGACTGTGCGTTTACACTACACTTCAACCCGCGATACGATCCATTGGTAAAAGGTGTGCAGGAGGCTACAGAAGCTGGCATCAAGGCTTCTGGGGTTGATGTCAGGCTGTGTGATGTTGGTGCTGCGGTGCAAGAGGTATGCATTTAACACTAATGTACTTTATATACTTACCTTTTATAGCCAGCTTAGAGTGGCTGTACAATTTGAAACGAATTTGTTCTTTACAGGTAATGGAGTCACATGAAGTTGAATTAGATGGTCAAGTTTACCAAGTGAAGCCAATTCGTAACTTAAATGGACACTCTATTGGACCGTACAGTATGTGTGAATTACTCGAATCTTTAACAAAATTAAAATATTGTCTGACTCACTTCATCACTAAATAGGCACCTAAAATTAATACAATGTTACACTTCGATCTGTCTATTTAATGCAATTAAATGTCTCGTTTTTTTAATTTTTTTCTTAATTACAGGAATTCATGCTGGTAAAACTGTACCAATTGTAAAGGGAGGTGAGACAACACGTATGGAAGAAAATGAATTCTATGCAATTGAGACATTCGGTTCCACTGGCCGTGGACAAGTACATGATGATATGGACTGTTCTCATTATATGAAAAACTTTGATCAACAATTTGTGCCACTGCGGTGAGTGAAATTCTGTGATTCTTTACAATACAATATAGATCTGAAAACTTACATATAAAAGTGATTAGACCATAATAACTTTTGTTCGAATTATAGAGGCACAACAAAAAACACTTTTATTAATATTTCAGTCTGCAATCATCGAAACAACTATTGAATCTGATAAACAAAAACTTTGGTACACTGGCTTTCTGCAAGCGGTGGTTGGAGCGTGCTGGGGCGTCACGTTATGCGATGGCGTTGAAAGACTTGTGCGACAAGGGCGTGGTGGATGCATACCCACCCCTGTGCGACATAAAGGGCTGCTACACCGCGCAGTACGAGCACACCATTCTCCTCAGACCAACATGCAAGGAGGTAGTGTCCCGTGGTGATGATTACTGATAAAAATTCAAGTCCAAAGTAGTTTTGTACTAAACGAGTTTTTGTAAGAATTACATTTTCAATACATGGATATATCCCTTACTTTGCGTATTTTTATTAAAGAAAAGATAATATAAATCTATGAAAACTGATCAAGTTTTGAAAAGATAATGACTGAATATTTTATATTTATACAAATACAGTCAAATGAAAGCAATAAAAAAGGAATTGATGCTAAAATATTAGATTACTGTGATGCTAAACTGTATTTAGATATTTTGGGAATCAATAATCTTGTAGTTTTCTTGTTAAACCCTAGTGCCCTAAAGTCATATATCTAGAATTTATAAGCATGATAATTTTATACCAACATCTACCAGTTCGACTGAGAATATGAAATGTGCCATTGTAAGGGTCAATCTGTGTATTAGAGTGTTAAAAGTTTCTTAAGTGTTTGCGTGATTTGTGTATTTAAAACGCAATGTTTCTTTAATGCAATATGTGTTTCAATCATAATAATTTTCTTAATTACCGCTTTTAAACTTATCATTCTTATCGACAATAGTTGTTACTAGTTTTTAATTTTTTTAACCCATGTTAAAAACCTTCTATGCAATATTTTAGTATACATATTTTTATCAGTAATAATGCAACTTTGTTGTTAATAAAGTTCTACTTATTTACAAATCCGTGTTTTATTTTCTGGGGTGGTTAAACAAAAACAAACAAAAGTTTTATAATTTTTAATTTCATTTATAGATAAGGAAAGCACTATTTCCCTAGATTTGCTTCAATACAAATGGTTACAATTAAAAAGATTAATAAGTTGTATGTTTTAGGTAAATTTATTATCTAAAAATCTTTCACCACCTAATGTATCATAGAAATGTATAAAATTGCTGTAATTTCATTAAATCTCAATATACAAATAATCACTAGCGTTTACATTTAACTACATCATCATTTGGACAACATTTCCAGTAAAATTATAAATGAAATTTTAATATCAATTTAAGAGCCAAATTATTCAAAGTTTCGTTCGTAAATATATTATTGCAATAACATTTTAATGTTTATAACCTCAATATTTTTATAAACAGGTGCTTTGGAAATTTTAAATAAATGTTACACTTTCTACATTTCCGACATTCACACACAAAGTATTGCCTGAAACCAACTTTATATATTTATTAAAACAGTTCACTACATTCTAACTTATTATAATGTAAAGTACAAGAAAATCAATCGTTACTCTAAGTTCGTATGGCCTCTTGCCATTATTAACAATATTGAACAAGCTATGATCGGAATTCCTACGATATATTACATTCCTAAGATTTAGAATTATTGGCTAATTGAAAATTTCGTTCGAAAATGGAAAAAACTAAGAATACACTAACAAAATTAGTAAATAAATACAAAATTTAATTGCAATACCTCAATAAGTATTCTAAAAAGAAGACATTATCAACTTTATAAAATTCATTTAATTTTATAAAATTTTGTACAAAAAGTCTAAATTTTAATTTTGTACTATACCACGTAGGTTACCCCGATCATAACTTTACAATATCAATACCATTATAGGTATACTTTTTTTTAGAATTAAAACTAATCGATTCATTATAAATTCTTAATTATCATGATTGACCTGACATTAAACTATTAATATAAAAGTAAGTACCAAGTGAATACAGAAATGGGAAGACAATGATGAAATGTATATCTTAATATGTTATTTAACTCGTACATAACTATTCTTATTTCTTTTTAACTTGTGATTTTTTTATATATAAGTATGGCAGTGTTCTTTCATGATTTAAATTTTATTTTCTGTCAATAAGTCGCTTAAATGACATAATATGCTACGAATTAATTATTTTCGTTAATTTATTTCAACAGTTAATTAATAATTAAATTAAAATGAAAACAGTTTAACGTCTCAAGCTGACAAAGGTCTTAATTAACCACGTTTTGACTAGTTTTAAAATAATTCTGATCAACAGATGATTTTTCTGGCTTCAAAAATGTTAACTGATATTTTATATAAATAATAATTGAGTTGTAATGTTTTATTTAACTTAAAAGTTGTAATACAAATAATAAATACTTAATCTTGGTAAAGGTATTTATATAGATGACAAACCCGATAAAAATAATATACAAATCCCTTATACCAAACTGGTAAAGTATCACAGAAATTAAGCATACCTAGCTAAACTATCGTGATATATAACATCCCAACTACTAATCTATGTTACAGGATTTGGTCAAAGTGATCTTAAATGAAAGGTATAAAAGAAAAACAAATGTAGGTAATACTTTAAGCCTACCCAAATGATTACAACTATTGGATATAAATTAGGCCAAATTAAAATTATCACCCGAAAAATAACACTGGTATTATTGTTTTGTAAAAACTTTCTTATCCATATATTTTTGTTAAAATAATATCTAGAGAATTTATTTAAATGGGAAGAATGTGATGCTATTCCTTGCCATCTCCGTTAGTTGTTGCACTGGTGTATGGCCAGTTGTATATTGACTGCAATGGTACATGTAACAACTCCACAATATGTCGGTAATGAGGCTCTGAAATATATTACATAAGTTAAAGTAGATATTTTAAATTGCTGAGCTTTGAATAATAACTTATATTTTATAGGAGTGTGCAGTGTGGTCCTACTAAATTAGACCAAAACAACCCCACCCTGAATTAAGTCAGTGTGTAAAACAAACTTTAATTGGATAGATATCCAACAGGGAACAGTGGTCTCTTTGCCATTTCTATGAATCAGGTGGCCGCTTGCTCATTTGCCATTTTGTTAGTAAAAAAAGCACATATACGCAATAGGTTAATGAAATCATCTAGTTCTTTTTATACAAAATTAAATGAACAAGAAGTAACCATATTTTAACTTGAAAAGTCGTAAAATATTGAACTACTAGTCATTAATTCAATTAAAAGTAAATCGTAAATAAAAAAAGTCGTGTTTTAAGTCTTAAATATTCACAAAAAAAATCACAAGTAAGATACCATTCTCAGGATTAATATAACCCTTCCGTATCAGAAAGTCAAGTAGTACTGGGGCACTTGTGGTTTTGAACTGTGGACTCAGGGCCCGCTGGATGCATTCCTCTGCTGTCAACAATTCAAAGCTCTCCACCTCACCATCAGCATTTTGTGGCACGAAATCAAATGGCAACTCTAGGTCATACACATATTCTGTATTTGGAAATAGCCCTCTTTCACTTTCAAAGAAGAAACTGGAAACAGAATAAACCTAATTATTATCTACAGGTATCAGTAAACCATCTACTTTTTTACTGCCACTGTTATTCTATAAATACCAAACCTTAACAAGATTGAAATTAATATGTATTTTAAAGTTAGAAAAAATATCTTGAAGTAGGTACAAATTAGATTTACGAGTAATTTTTAATATACAAACCTTACACATCCAGATGGCACTAATTTCTTTACCAAATCACCAACAACTGAAGCCTCCTCAGCTGCTTCTTTGATAGCAGTCTCCAGTATGCCATAGCCAACAGCAAGACCACCACTGACAAAGCAATCCCACTTTCCTATAAACAAAAACCAAAAAATATCTTACACACTCTAATCTCAACCTATAACGCCATCCAAGAAAAAGTAACATCTCTTTCTATCAAACAAGTTACCATCAAATATTGTTTATCAAAAAATTACTATTGCAATTTTCTGGTATAACAATATCATTTGTAGTATAAATTGATAACAGACTTAAGAACATTACACCAGTAGTTTATATTTCACACAAAATAATAAATAAGATTATATTATCAGCTTATTGATTTAAATAATAATAAAGGTGGACTAATGATCATATTGTACTGATAAGGATTATTAGCATACATGTTTTATAGGACAATCCGCTGCAGATCATTTCAAAATATTATTTTATGTTAGTAATTTACTTAAATGAAGAATTCAATTATTATGTCAACGCATGTGACAAGACAGTTACATATCTTAAAACATGTAAGTCTTTCATCAGAAGGGTTGATGTATAAATAATTATTATGTCTTAAAAAATACTTACCAGGCCATGTTTGCTTTGTGAAACTTCTCTGTTGTAACCAAATGCAAAGCCCTTTTGTGGGATGTGTTAAATAGCCATTTACACTAACTCCGTAGTTCCTAATACCAAAGAGACAAATAGCACTTCTGTCCATTTCCAGGAGACTTTCATGATAAAACGGTGTACTCACTTCAAAACACTGAAGCATAGATATTTAGTTCAATAAAGATATTTATAACCTAAAGCAGATATGTACACTATATGTGTATAAACTTTGTCTATGAGTAACTCTTCCAATTTCCACTATGTATAAAACAGCAAATATGACATCAACAATGTTATGAGAAATGGTATTGAAAAAATAGGTATTTTAGATGTGAAAGAATATCAGTAACTTACCTCATCTCTCCAACCTTTTAAAGCACATATTTCATTTTCTTTGCGTAAAGCTTGTAAAACATCAGCTACCTTCGAAGTTCTCTCTTTATATCCTCTAAAAGCCGGATTTAACTCTACAAACTTTCCAGTAATAACAAACACCTGAAACAAGTGATATATTTTTTTACTTTTAGTGCATTGGTTATTGTATATTGCGACAATAGCGACAGAAGAATCTAACAAGATAATAGAATAAGTCTTGACATTAAGCACAACGTCCAATCCAAAATTGTTTACCTCAGGAAATCTATGAAGATGTTTCATAACATCTGGTCGAATTAGACCCACTTGGTGACCTGCGACTATAAACGGTTTACATATGCCTTCATGTAACCCTTGAACACAATAATAAATGTACGTTAATTTCATGTTTATAATTAACTCGTATACAAGCAAAACAATGTTATACCTGACAGGTAGAAACAATTGAATTTTCTGGCTAATTTTGTGAGTTCCGAAAATTGATTCTGAAGTACCGAATGCATGTCTTTCATATTTCGTATCACACAAATTGGGTGATAAAATTTATACGTTTTTATAAACTCACAGAAAATTATTCATTACTCCCTTTCTTAGCTTAGAGAAAACGAAAAATGAAAATTATAAACCTGACAGAACCAATCAAGAACCGATATTACTACATAGATTATAAAATAAACACGAATAAAAACAGAGTGTAGAATATTTTGCAAAAAAATTACCTAAAGTATATCAGTGACTGGGAGTATTTTTTAACTCCTAGGATAGATATTGATGCTGGTGAATAGAATGTAATAAATTTTTAATGAAATTAAAAATAAACCTCATTATAAAGTATTAATACCTACGTACTTACCTACATAACATATTTCCGGAGGTTCTATAACATCGTTGACAAGTACCTTTTTGTCAAAAGCTTGTCAAAAGTATTTCCTTAATTTCCCTTTATATGTTCTTATTTAATTGTACATTAATTATAATCATGGCTTAAAATAAATTAGGGTTTCCTGTACTTGTAACTTACAACGATTACGCCTGTGCAGCAAAAAAAGATCGAAATAATTATATTATATATTCATAAACAACAACAATGAAAATGGAAAACAGTGCTGTATTATGTGAAATATCTCCAGTATTTAGACCTTACATACAAAATTTGTATCATGATTTAGAACTAGGTGAGTACAGATTAGGGAATAAATTAAATAAACGCTATGGATAGTCAATTTTTCTTTAATTTTATCAGCTTTATGTAGTCACATATTAATGATGTTTTAAATTTTCAGGATTATGTAAAGCAAAAGTTGACCTAGAAAGAATTGGGAGCCATTGTGATGGAGCCGAAACTCAATTCCGATTGGTTTTGCCATACTGCTCTAGAAAGTTAAAATGGGAAGTCATATTTGATGCATCAACACCTTGGTTCGCCCCAGATTTCAGGTTTGATGATGACAGTTTCCTTAATAATTCAGATGAAGAATTCCTTATTAAAAAGGTTCCCAGCCTTGCAAATTGGAATGGTAATGATCCCAATGCACTATGCAATGTTATAAATGAGTTAATAAAGTTGTACAAGGCACATCAGGTAAGGATTTTTTATATTGGCAATGTTGTCTGAATAATAAATAAATAAATTAAGTTTTAAACTAAAATTGCTTACAGATCAAAAAGTTAAATGAGGATGATGAATCCCGTGCATCTTTTGAGTACAGTGCCCTTTTAGGAAATGGATTTACCTCTGAGCAAGATATTGAAGTTTATGTATTAGGACATACAGCTGAATTTTTAATTAAGTTAAAAGTTGACACATCTAGATTACCAGAGTTATACAATGAAGGGTATGTTTTAAGATACAATTTTGGGCTATATAGTTTAAGGTAAATAATTAAGATTAATTGATTACTTTCTTTTGTAGAACTGAAAATAATCCTGGCATTGATACAGCTCTTATGCTAGTTCGTTATCCAAATTCTACAAATGCAGAACTCATTTTATCACCATTTTTAACTAAATGTCTTGGGAATATAACTCTACCTCTGTAAGTATGGAATATTTTAATACTAACATTATAAAAAATGCACAATATTAAAATTGCTTTTTTTTAAAAGATTTATTTGCATAAGAAAAATAATGTTTTCAAATTACAGAATGCATCAATCAGGAGTTTTAATGGATTATGTTCCCATGGTTACAGATCTTTTAAATAATAAGGTAATAAAAAAATTGAATTAATATTCTGCATAAAACATTTTATTTTTTCATAATTAACATAAGTGCATATTTTTATAGATTCAAGATCTATTAAACAATGACAAATTAAAACGGGGACTTTTGGCACAACTTATTGTCAAGTATGAAGGTGCGATTCTGGAACATGATGCCAATAGTGCTGCTCTTCTGTTTGAAATGAACAACTTTTATTGGATATTACAAATTGATATAGGTATTGTAATTGTTTCCTATTTAAAAACTTACTTCTTTTTTTAACACATACAGTGCCACCAAGTCACAATATGTATTCACTTTATTAGAACATAAAAATCATAGAGGAATTGACTGTGTCAACTCCTACCAATAAAAAAGGAATCTTGTATATTTTTGTTATGTATTTTCTAGAATTGACAATGTGCACATACATTGTTTTTATACATAATTTAATTAATTTAGTTTATTCTTAATATTTCAGGTATTAACTTTCCCGAAAAGCCACCAATATTGACATTACGATCTGTCTATCACAGCAGCAAAGGCAAACCAAAGTCCAAAGTTCTTACTGCCTGCCCGTACAATAATTTTGAAGCATATATAGAGCAACAAGTTGAGATTTTCAAAAATGAATGTAAATATGTTGGACCAGTCATTCAGGCTTCTAATATGGAGAATTAATTATTATTTGAATACCAGTTTATTGTTTAATTAAATTTTATTCTGATATTAACTGGTTTGTAATTTCAATTTGTTCTTAACATGTAAAATGTTTTAATCACTTTCAACTTTAACATGTAAAAACTTCCAACTGTGTTCTTCCGCAGACAATTCTACATATACATATACCCATAAGAATTATCCCAATTGTTTTTTGAAGTATTTGGTTTTTAAATAAAACAACAAGGTGGTATTTGTATTGTGTAATACACAAATAATGGTTAAATCAGTTTTCATGACTACTTATTAGTACTAAAATCTAATGTGAGAAGTAATCATTTAAAACTAATTTTTAAGGGTTAATTATGACACTAAAACCGAATTATATTACAAGAAATAAGAATCACAAAGAGTTTCTGCAGTGACAATTTTGCCGACAAAGGAACCCCACATAACAATGAAATCTTACTATGTGCAGTAAATGGCAATTAAACATAATTCTTGTGAAACTAGGACGTAATTAGAACATAATTTAAGTAAACAAAACATATAACTTAAAAACATTCTATCAGAATAAAGTTAATTAGTCAATTTTGTATTCTCCTTGTTGCCTAAGAGTTCATAACGATATCTCATGTATGTAACTCTCATTCTGTCCCATACATTTTCAAAGGAGTCCATCGCTGGCCTGACATCAAGGAGAGCAAATTGATATTTGTTGTCAACTTCCCCTCCATCGTAATAATCAATAACATATCTCACATCTTTTCCACATCTGTCTACAATCCAGTCATGACGATCAAATGGAAGCTCATACCTGAAATAAAAACAGTTTCAAAATCATGTTTATTTTATTGGTTTTTAAAAAAAATCCTTCTCGATGGCATATGTTTTTTAAAATATTATCTATCTACTACTTCCATCTAAAGAAAATACACATTTTTGTTTGACTTGACTATTAAGTTAAGGAACTCAAAATTCTAACTGCCATGAAACAATGGTGTAGGGGCAGCTTATCAATACATCAATGTAGGCATATCAGGATGAGCACATCCTTCAGTAACAAAGAGGAACATAAAAAAACTCACCCCAACCAAGAACGAAATCTGGCCCTTGGACTGTAATCAGTTGCTTTCCCTCCAAAACTTTTCAATCTGGGATGTCCACACTCCTTAGCATGAAGTGCTTCCCATTTCAATACTTCTTGCCAAGCCTACATAACATACAATTTAGATGATACATTTTAGTAATAGAAAAATAAACGAATAAATAAATAGAACTGATAATTACTTGTTCATTGTTTGCATTGTGTATGCGAATGATGTCATCCATATCTTTCTGCTTTATTTCATCATCCTTCCAACGCCATCCCTTGCGTAGCATTGCATTCCAAAACATTTGTTGGCTGGGGTAAACCCAAAATTCAGTTGAGCCATCAGGCATTGCTCTTGGAATTGAAGAAACTTGTCGATTTGTTGGAAGGGGAAATGGTTGGTCTGGTGCTGGTTGTTGGTTAGCAGGAGGCATCTGTAATGTTTGTTATTCTGTGAGTTTCTTTGTAATTTGATATAATATAATTAAAATTAGAACACGAAATCTACCATGTTGTATGGATTAATATCGTTCTTGCTATGTTGCACTGGACATTCTGAAGGTGCAGTTTTGGCACTGGCGGCTTCGTTTGTTTTATTGTGCATAGGACACTCTGGTGGAGGGTTGTCATTTTTGTCTGATTTTATATGCATTGGTTCAGCTGAGACTTTGTTACCCATATTTCTTTATTAGGCGCCTTACGTAAGGTGAAGAGGTTACATAGATGTCATAATCACAACACTTCTGTAATTTGAAAATAATACACATTTAGCTTTATCAACACACACTGAACACAAAATTAAACAACAAAATTTGTACCGAGTAAAGTTATTTTGAGTAATATAAGACTCCGATATCAAAAATGATCCAAATTAAAATTGACCAAGAATTAACTCATGAATGAATGCTTATAGTATACTTATTATACTCTTTGAATGAATGACTTAAAATGATAATGTTGCCAGTTCAGACGAAAATAAATAACCAGATCGATGTTCACTGATTTCTGCTGATTTCAACAAGATCCTTTCTTCTTCTTCTATTGCCTCTCCATTACTGGAGGTTGGCCGTGAGCTCAGCGAACCCATCCCTGTCCTGTGCCAAGCGAAAAACCGAAAGAACCCTTTTTCATCTTAATCTTTGGTCGAAAGTCCATGTGACAATGAGACAGAAAGTAACTGACATTGTTATGACATGTTTGTCAAATTAAAAAAAAATCATAAATGACATTGACAGTTCATTTGTTTTCAATTTCTAAAGGTTATAAGGTTTTTGATTTGGATTCTTTGACTATCAATAGCCTAACATTAAATCAAAATGTTAAACATAAATTGTAATCTACTGTTAAAATCAAGGCACATTTTTTCTTCGTCATTTTCAATAAACAGGTTTTTAAATAATAATGTAGCTAGTATTACAAAAGTGCACAGAGAAGTTTATGCTAGATTGTATCCTACAACCGTAGTTCTACCTGATGGTGCATCAATTAACATAAGGTATCACGAACCAAGGAAAATCATCAAGGTAAATAATTCGTTTCCTACACATCATTCAGCTCCTGGCTTGACCTTTATCACTTGTTATGTTATTCAGAGTTAATGTAAAAATATTGATATTAAACAAAACCTTTTTTGTTTCGTATAATTGTGATGCTGTTTTTCCTATCTCTATCTTTATTATTTCAACCATTGTAATAATTTTTACAATTATAAAAATATGTATTAACTGTCTCAATACACTGTAAAAATTTTAAGTGAATTTTGAATTTACCTAATTTTTTGCAGCTTCCATTGGATATGTCACTATTATCAGAAGAGGAAAGAAGAATAAGATTAGAAAGGAGAAAACCAAAGCGGAAGGTCAAAATCACTGAAACAATTGAAGATAACTTTAATGCTAAGAAATATTTGAAATATATCAAGAAATGATCGGCATCATGTTACTTAAATAACTTTTAGATAATTTATTAGAAATAAAATCTATGATCATAATAATACTTTTATAGTTTTTCTTAAAGATGTAAGAATATTCCTAAGTGAGAGTAATCTTCCATTTTCACAAAATCATTGCCGACCTATGATCAAGTGGTTGGACGGGGGATTATGAGTAGTAAAAACTATTTTTTTTTTAGTGTTCCAAAGGCGACTCATTAAATTTCCTTTTTAGGGTTCCGTACCTCGAAAGGAAAATAATGGAACCCTCATAGGGTCATTTTTTAATTCCGCGCAGGTGACAGCTTTGTTGGTTATACAGTAACATTGTAATATTGTTCCGATTGGTAGTAAATAAAAACAAGGTAAAATCTCTTACAGTGACGCAGATCAATTAATTTTAAAACACTTTCATGACTTTTTAATAATGTGTTCTTAATACCTATTTGCAAACAAATAACCATGTAAAAATAAAAATATATGAACGCACAAAAATACTGCTAAATTGTAGAAATGCTCCGTTAAACATGCAACACTCAAATTTCAATGTTTCTAAGCCAATCACATAACGCGTCAAGATACGATTTACCAACATTTACTAAATAGAATTTACTAAACAAAAACAATCGCTTCATCGGTCTGCCTGCTGCCGCACCCTCACGATAATGTGGATCTACTATGAATAACATTTTTTGTAGTTTGTAAACCTTACTCCTTTGAAAACGAGTAATTGAGTTTTAGTTTTATTTTTGCATGGCGAGAAGTGCGGAATAGTAAATATAAAAAAAAGGAAAAATGGGATGTACACAAAGTGAAATTTCGCCTCAAAATGAAACGCCGAGAAAAGGTTGCACCGATGTATTGTGGCTTGTTATTTACATTGTTTTTTGGTTACTTATGGTAAGTTTTAACCAGTTACTTTAAAATAATACAAAATATATGTTTATATAGGTACATTTTTTATTTCTTTGCAGTTAATGATTGCGTGTATTTCATTCGTGTATGGGAATCCACAACGACTTATAAATGGATATGATTCCTTCGGCAATACGTGTGGCGTTAAGAGCAATAAAAAATTATTAAACTATACACTATCTGGAATTAGCACTGCCGACAAACCCTATTTATTTTTTATGGACATAAAGGAATTAAGACGTTCACTGAAGATATGTGTAAAACAATGTCCAAAAAATAAATTAGAATCATTGACAGACATTCAAAACTTTTACAGATCAACAGGATCAAATGTTTGCAGATATGACATAGATTTAAATAATGTGATAAGTTCAAGTGATCTACACAATTTTATTGGGCCCTGTCCAACCTTGCCTGTGTATGAATCTTTCCCTTTGCTAAATCGTTGTTTTCCCAAATCAGCTAAGGAGATAGCACAAAAAGTTTTCACAGATTTCTATGATCTATTAAACAGCTGGGATACTATAGAGCAAATGCTATCAGATCTTTATTCATCATGGAAAGAAATGATAATTTGTGTTATAATTGCATTTAGTAAGTATAATCAGTATCATTAACTTAACTAAAATGTAATTGAGTTTTACTATGTTTTTAATTTATATGTAACAGAAGTTATGTCAGTCTGTAATTGTAACATTTTTTTTTACAGTTTGTTCATTAATAATGGTATCAATCTTGCATTTACTTGCAACCCTAGTTTCTTGGATTTTCATGATACTGGTGTCCATTGTGAGCATTGCAGGGACAGGACTTCTCTGGTATACATATCATGAGTTGCACACAAAACAAAGAGACTTTTCACAAACAATGTTCTTAGCCGTAAGTGTATTAAGTACTATATTACTTTTAGTTGTAATTTTTCAGTTAGTCTAATATTTGTGATTGATTTTATTCTTTTAGGAATCATTAAAGAATGAAAAGGCATTCTTATGGTACTCAATAATTGCAACTATTATAACAGTAAGTAAATATCTTCTTTTTTATATTTTTTCATATAAGTATTTTAAAATACACTTTATTTTGATGTTTATAATTACTACTACAACTATTTCATAATTATTATTACCATTTTTAGGTAATCTTATTGTTATTGGTTTGGGTCATGCGTTCCCGCGTTTCATTCCTGGCAGCACTTTTCAAAGAAACGGCACATTGCCTTGGCTCAATACCAGCTCTATTTCTGCAGCCCATCATAACATTCTTTTTCCTCATTATCTTCTTTGCATTCTGGTCAATTGTTGTGGTAAGTTATTTATCTTTAATACAGTGTCTTTTTTTCTATTACTCATTTATTTATTTACTATAGTGTTCCATATATTATATGTGTAAAATGTTGTACTTAAAATTTTGGTTTTTTCTTTTCATTTGAATACTAAATGTTGAACTTGTTCTTAGGTGTGTCTAGCCACAGCAAATTACCCTGGTATACCATTTAAAACGAATTTCTTTATTAATGGCACTCCATCACCAGATCATATTGAAAATTCCGCTATGCAAGCACAAACAAGTTTGAAATGTAAGTCAACTGCAAAGTATATTAGTTCACTTCTAAATTGGAACTGTTTTAAATTTATATGTAATTTATTGTTGTAGACCAGATAGAGTTTGATCCTTTATGGATTAAGAGCATGTGGTGGATGTGCCTTATTTGCCTCATTTGGGGCAGCGAGTTCATCCTCGGATGCCAACAGATGACCATCGCGGGTGCTGTCTCACATTGGTACTTTAGGTATTTACCCCCTCAATTATGTACTGTATACAATATATGTGTATGTGGTTTTTGTATCAAAAAAGAGGCAAATGTGTAAGCTATTAAAAAACTTAGTTATTGACATTTACAATAATACAATATGTAATGGATGTATTGTCTTCAGTTTTTGGACAAAAGAAAGATTAATCTGAAAAAAGACTAGGTTTTTTGACATTGCTGATTGGAAAAAGAAATTTAAACTGTAGTATAATGTTTACATAGGAAGTATTATATAATATTTTTGAAAATAACACTTAAATGTTTTTCAGAGGCCCTAATGCACATCCTTCACCAGTGATGTATTCAATTGGAAAACTTTTGAAGTACCATTTGGGTTCAGTGGCCAAAGGGTCCTTCCTTATTACGCTGTTCAAGATCCCCAGGCTCATTCTCACATATTTACATGCAAAGTACGTATATCTGTATAATTTTTAATATGAAATATTTAAAAAATATTAAGTATTGAGCCCACGCAATTAACCTACTATAGTACTTATTTATTTAAATTCAACTGAGATTATATCCTTTATTAAAAAAAAAACTAAAGTATAAAATCGAGAAAACCTGCCTTTCATAAGAATAATGTAAATAAATTACTCGGAATTATTGTTTATATTGAATGATTCAGAGACGGCAAGGTAACTTGTACGTAAGCGACCCACATTCATGACTCAGATGCGAGGTTAATATAGATTAACATATCGTAATGTCGGTTGGTCACGCTCACTTCACAAAAAATAGATCGTTCAATGGATATTCTCACGTACCGTAACAAAAACGAGCAATCACAGAGAATCTATAAACTTTTTTTACATGTTTAAAATACAACACAAGCACAAGGCATAAAAGGAAGAGTTGCTTATTCATTATATTTTGAGCACCAAAAAATATATCTTAATATGTATTTAAATATGGATATTAATTGATTAAATTGTTGCTAGCTTTATCTATATTTTATCTCATGTATTTTTTTTTTAATTAATGATTATCTGGTTTCTGTTGCGTGTTACATCATACTTTATTTAATCTCGCAAAGAGGCTTGTATTACAGCAGCTTGTAAATTACTCTTAATGGCGAATTTTTATTAGGACATCCTGTGTAACAATTATTATTTATTGATTTCAATTACCCAAAATGACGTGCATAAATGTGTAGATGTATTTATGTAGAAGAGAGAGGCGTGTCCGCGCCAAATGATGGTTTTTGGTCAATACCTACCCCTCTGGATTACAGACTTGATTATGTTGTTTATTTATTGTGTATTTTCGACAGGTTATCGTCCAGAGCAGAAAAGGGTTCTGAGTGTGCCAAGTGCGGTCTCAAATGTGGTATCTGTTGCTTCTATTGCCTGGAGAAGTTCATTCGTTATCTCAATCATAATGCGTACACAATAATAACTATCGAGAGATGTCACTTTTGTAAAGCCGCTGCGAGGGTAAGTTGTTTATTGACTAAATCTGCTTAGCAGTAGCATCTCACATAGAAAAAACATATATCAGCCCCTATGATTACCGTTGGTCATTAATTAAGGATTTTAGTATGACATATTTTCGGACTGTGACTATAAAATATGGAATATACCTGTAATAAACTAGTTGCGACCCACGATTCCGAAAGTGTGGAATTAAAAAAACTTAGTAGCCTATGTGTTCTAGATTTTGTTCTGCATCTATGGCAAATTTCAGCGAGATCCCTCTACCTGTTTTGGAGATAGCTTCTAACAAACACTCATCTATCCATACATTTAAACATTCGGATTTTTAATATTAGCAAGATTTTAAATGTATAAAAAGTATTATTCTATTAGTAATACAATGTTACATTATGTAAATTAACTTATCAATTGTTTGCAAAATGTTAAACTATCATTATATTTAAAGAAACCTTTAGTTAATTGTTTGATGCTGTTGTGTTTTGATAAATAAAGGTTACATTAGGGTAATGATAAAGCAACAATGACGATGACAAATGAACTCGCCCTTTTACAAAATGGGACTTGACATTTTATAGCTTTTTGGACAAAAGATGTCACAATGATTCAGGTGTTAATATATATTTTTCATGAGACATGCTATCTATTTTTTTTATAAATTAAAGGATGAGACCTAATGTTAAGTGACTTTAGTCTTATCAACTGCAGCTATTGCTTTCAAGAATTCCAGATGTATTACCAAACTAAGTGTTCCGGAGGCCTAATTTAGTCCTCTTTCCCTTCCCACTGTATTTCTTAATAGCAAAGGATGGGAAGTGGAAGTGGACTTTCCGGATGAGAGGATGCATGGAAAGGTAAAATATTTTCTATCTGTGCGTCCTCTCCTCCGTGGATTAAAGGTAGGCAACGCATATGCAATTGCGTATATCTATGGGCAACGGTCACTTCGCTATTTCAGGTGGCCGATAACTCGTTTGCCACCTTATGGTCCACTCATTCATTTCGCGCCACTCAGAGTAATATATTATATTGTAGGCGTTCAGTACGATAGTGAACAACGCGCTGCAAGTGGCGACTATAAATAGTATAGGTGACTTCATCCTGTTCCTGGGCAAGTGCATAGTGACCGCGGTGACGGGCATCATCGGCCTGTTGCTGCTTAAGAGGAACAACGACTTGCATTTCTTTGCAGTGCCCACACTCTTCATATGTATATTCTCCTTTTTGATCGCCCACTGCATACTGTCTCTATACGAGGTTTGTATAAAATTTATATATATTTTATATGTTAACACCTACACACACAGTGCCACTGTAATTCTTATTTAAAAAAAAACAACAAAATTACTAAGTGTTTTATTTTTCCATGTCGAAAAAGTGTTGAAAATAAAAATTGATAAATATTGACAGATGGTAGTAGACTCGTTGTTCCTGTGCGTGTGCGAGGATCGTAATATGGACAACGCGAATGGCCGCTGGAAGTCTTCGCGGCTTGCCGAGTTGGGCGGACACCGGCCCGACAAGGAGGAGGAGCAGGAGGGCGCCGAGCTGCAGGGCCTCCATGAAAAGTATTAATATCGTGAGTTTATGCATGTTGTATGTTCGGTGTACCTTCTAAATTTGGTGACTTACTAACTTGAAAGTTCACATCGACACCTCAAATCGGTGGTTTTTAAACTTTATTGTATGTCTATCAAACACTATATATACAAAGTACTCTGTGGACTCTAGGCATAGCAACAACCATTAAGTTTCAATTAAAAAATTGGATGCATGTTGCAATCCGGCTTCGATTTTTTTTCTTTATATATCGAGAGAATGACGTATAAAAACTTATGACAGTAGACTCTTGAGACTGCTGCCACCTACGAAGAGCTTTTAGTTTTTCCCTCCATTAGCTTGTAGTAAGATTTACCTTTTAGTTTTTCCCTCCATTAGTTTGTAGTAAAATCAAAAACTAACCAATTCGTAGTCCGTGGGTAAAAGCATGTATCGAAATTGTATAAAAACTCCAACCGACGTGCATGAAATTAATAGTAGCATTTGACTACTTAAAATTGCCATTAAATATAAAATGTTCATATAATTTTGAAGTGATCATATCGTCTGGAGTGAATTTGAATTATTTTTTTTATATTTCCAGGTAAATAACTGCCATTGATGATCAAATGTGGGTGAACAGGAATTGTAAAATCATAACAATTGGGTCTGGCACTCGAGGAATATTTTATAATACTACAATTATGTAGGTGACGATAAAACGAATCGTTTAAATTTAAGACATAACCTATTTTTGCTTTTACTTTACACTTTTTTGATCTTTTTTTTAATAATTTATAGTGTGATAGGCATATATTAACTCCAGTGTAAGCTGAAATTTAGCATAAGTTTTTTTATTTTTTTTATTTTAATCTTACTTTACTTTTTAAACAATGCTCAGTTATAACTATGATTTGAATTATTGAATGCTTTAAAAGACTATGTACTGATAAAATTTCAATATTTCTTCAGTTTTAGTAACCGCACGTATGGACCTTATAACATAATCACTGTTTTCTAATACACATTATATTATGACCTTTTAAATAATTTTAAAATACGGCGTGATTTGAAACATTTAACAAAATAAAATTTTTATGAGATAAAGGAAAAAATCAAAAATAAACATTTATAAGACATTTTATACTCTCATTGTTGTATTCAACAATTTATAATTTTGATATAAGAAAATCCATTTTGGAAAAAAGACAATCTTGTCAGTATTTTTAAAATACTCGAATGTACCCTCAGAATAGTGAAAGTATATTTTTTGTTGTTTGAAAAAGCAAGGAAAAAAGTTTTTAAATATTTTTTATTTTTTAGAAATAGAGGCTTTAATTTTTATTAATTTTAATTTAATAATTGTTCTCTTCCAAAATCAACTCCAGATAATTTTAATATTTATAGGTTTTAAGGATTCTCATGCTTTACCGTCCAAAATATTTTTACACAATTTTTAATTGGATGTGTATTGAAATTTAAGCTAACTAATTACGTTAGTAAACTCTAAAAATTAATATGAATCACTTGCACAATGTGTATATAATTTTATACATGATATATGCTTTAGTTATATCTTCAAATTGAAATACATATGCCATTTGGGTCTGCGATTTTATTGGTAATTTATTTCAAACAAGCTTTATAATAATGGTTTTAAATGTTATTAGTGAGTTAAAAATATAATAGGAGTCCACTTCATTCTTGTGAAGATTTTTCTCGAATTTTTTATTATTTTTTAACAGGGATATTGACATTTGTGTGTATCATTACTATCATGTTATTATTTATTCAAAAATATTATTTTTTGTATATTTTACCAGGCTGTAATTAATAAACAAATATTTTTGATGATCCCAACGTAATTATAATATCAATGCAATTAAAAGTACATTTGTTAATTTTTGTCTACCTCACATAAAATAATTATCTTCCATTGTTAAATCATCAAATGATAAAATCTATATCAATGTTTCTTTATGCTTTTAATTAAATAAAACTGACATATATAAATTTCTTTTTATTTTATAAACCTTTTGAAGACTTTCATTTTTTTACAGATTTTTTCTTAAACTGTTTATTTTTCCTCTTTTTGATTTGATCGGATATAGCCTTGCTCTTTGCTTTTAGCTGTTTTCTCCTTATTGTCTTCTCTGGCTTGGTTTTGTTTATTTTCATACTAAAATTAGGATTGTTCTTTGTGTCTGGAATTTCATCAACACTTGTATCACCCTCTGCTTCATCACTTGCAATACCCACTTCTTCATCACTTGCATCATCATCATCATTATTTACTTCCTCTGAAAATTTTAATATCTATTAAGTGACTGGTATTTGATATAGCACTGGTTACCATGAATTATTTTATTTATCTAATATTATGAATGCAAATGTTTGGATGGATGGATGTTAGTTTGAAGGTATCTCCGGAATAGCTCAATGGATGTCGCAGAAATTTGGCATAGATGTCTGCGTCTACATAGGCAGGAAGAACACAGGGGCTAAGGGTTTGTTATTTTCAAGGAAATTCAATCGTAAAAAGTCAGGTTTATTTTTTTACTGGAAAATACTAGTAACACCTACCTTTAACCACCACGTCTTGAGCCTGCTCCATAGGATCACCTTTGAAAAAATCAGGACCCTCTATATCAGGATATCCAGTCTCTGGTTTAGTCGCTTCATGCATTGCCTTCTTTTCAATTCTCCTCTCATATTTGTTACCTGCCTTCTTAGACATTGCTTGTCTCAGTTTGGCAGGGCTGACATATTTTGGATTCTCCCATAATGTTGTCCCACCAAATGATCCAGAAAATATTTTTACCTAAGAATAGATTTATAGTAAATCCATGAGAATTAATGCTATTTATTCATTTCATAATCATTTGTATACAAAGTTTTATACTTACAGGGTTCAAAACAAATCTTGGTCCGATTTCCGCTAAAGCTCCATCTTCAGAAAGTATTTGATAATTCCTAAACCAAATTCTGTTGTCAAGAATCATAAATGTGTACACATGATCAAAGAATGGCTGGCTCTTTGGATGGTATCTGGGCACTCCAAATGTCTGAATGAGCAGCTCCTTTAATAAACTATAATGAGGGTCCTTTGTGAATTGTGGATCAAAGGATAAAAGAGGTCTAGACCCTTTCAAACAATTCCCAGTCATCTTCAGCTCTCCCATTGTGTAAACTGAAATTAATACAGGAAAAATAATAGCCGAAGTACAATTTCTACAATGACATAGAAACATTACATTAATTTGCTTTTCAACTTGTTGATATGACAACTAATTAATCACACATTCAACAAATAAGGCCCGAAAACTGGTGGCGGAAAAAAATATAATGACTTTAAACTTCAGTTGTATTCAACAAATTGAATGAAATATAGACAATTGTTGAAATGTGATCAACTGTTGAATCAACACCTATCCCTGGATGCAAAATTTTATTAATGATAACATAATGATACTAACTGTTCTCTATTAAAAACTTTGCACTTGGCCCATTCGGGACATTAGACATCCATAGATATAGATCTCTCATTTTCCTTCCTTCAAACAGGAGGCATTTGTTGCAATTTTTCATTTCACTTATTTCATTGACAACATAAAGATTCTTGCTTCTTTCCATTTTGGACTCAGTTTTGTGATGAGGCATTAATCTTTTTATATCTTCCATAAGATGACGGTGACGATGGTTGATACCACGAGCAGCAAACACAAGAACTCGCTGTCTGTTTATCCATTTTACCTATAACATGAAATACCATTTATTAGTAAAATATCCCTTGAATTATCAGTTTGTAAGAACGAAAAGAAAATATACATACCTGTTTAGGCAATGGATCATCGGACATTCGGACTGGTGGAAGGACAACCATATTTTCATCTTTTGTGGTATTAGCAGTGGGTTGTTGAACTGCTTTCTTAGTTTTCTTCAGTTTCAATTTAGCCATTTTAAGTATTTCAAACACTTAAAGACTTTTTAAATATTGTCAAAAACACGTGGAAACCGACCGCCTGTCAAAACCAACTTTTTTTTTAATTTTATGACCTGGTAACAGACCCTTAGGTTCAATTCTGACATGACAATTAAGGCCAAAGAGTATATCTAATTATGACAGTTATTTTTTTTGTTTACTTGTTTTCCTTTATGATAATTTAGTTTGTAACATAAGATCAAAGAATTTTATTTTTCTTGTTCAAACAATAATGAGATTTTCTTTCGCTATACAAACTCTCTCTTCTGACATACCCTCAAAATCAATTAAAAAATCTGAGATGAAAATGTGGTTACATAAATGCTGCTTATGTAAACGAATGTACTGCGATCTTTACATTACCAGTGGTTTATTTATCATAATTATAGATAACAAATACGCGACGTCTATAAACAAACTCTCACTCGAAATGATTACGTAAGGATACATTTACATCGTACAATCAACAAACAACGCAGTAGTACCGATTAGTTGCTCCGTGCTACGGTATTAAATAAAAATATTTTTTCTGTGAAACAATTTTGAAGTAATGTTAAATCCATGGACTTTGCTGTTAAGCAATTTAAAAAATACCAATGTTTTCAATCAAATAAGATGTGCATCACAAGTTTTACCACAGTTATCCTCGGTAAGATATATTATTTATTACAACTTGACCCCGAAGCAACTTCGAAGTGTCTTATTATTTGGGAATTTCAGGTGTGTGTATTTAAAAAAAAATGTACATTCTGAAAAAAAAAATAAAGGAAAATATAACTAAATAAACTTTAATACGACTTTCAAACAACTCCTCGCTTAAATAGTTTTATCTTATCGTAGTTCATACAATTATTAATTCAAAACTAATCTTCATAAAGAAGAATTTGACTTCAGTAAACAAGCATTAAAAGAAAACATGCTTGCTTTTTTTACATTTTATGCCGTTTTATTAGCAATACATAATTCAAAATGTTTTATTGAAGGGTTCGATTCCTGGTACAAAAATTGCACACTTTTCGGATCATATTATACTAAAGATTCAGCTTTTGTCGCTTTTATGATTTTAAACGAAAAACTGTGAATGTTTTTTTTAATAATAATAAGGAGGTACATTATTAACAGGAGAAATACAAAGTAATAAGAAAGCAATTCGGCAACATACAACCTTCCGACGTAGATTACTTTAAGACAATTTTAAGTGAAGATCGAGTGCTCACTGATGAAAATGATGTTCTTCCATTTAATATTGATTGGATTAAAAATTGCCGGGGTATGTAGTCGACTTTTCCTCTTTTAATTGCCATTATTTACGTTTTTTCTGTATTTACATAAAAATATTTACGTTAAATGTTTGGAAAATTAAGTTATTGTTTTGTATTTACATTTTTTACAACATATATTACATTTGTTACAACTAATTGTCGCCCATGACTCCGACCGCGCGAAATTAAAAAACCGTAATTAGTCGCCTATGTGTTCTTCCTGGCTAAGATCTACATCTATGCAAAATCCGTTGAGCCGTTTCGAAGATACCTTGTAACAAACATCCATCCATACAAACATTCGCATTTATTATTTAGTAAGAAGAAGATATTGTTGATCTTTTTCTTTAAGAATAATTATTATGATGTATTTTCAGGACAATCGAAATTAGTTTTGAAGCCAAAGTCAACAGAAGAGGTGTCTCGAATTTTGAGGTACTGCAACGAGAAACGGCTAGCGGTGTGTCCGCAGGGCGGGAACACGGGACTGGTCGGCGGGTCGGTGCCTGTCTTCGATGAGATCGTCCTGAGTTTTATGCTTATGAACAAAATTATCAGCTTAGATGAACTTTCAGGTAAACTTTAATTACACAGAAATAAGTTTATTGAGGACATTTCTGTGAAAATTGAGGGCAGCACATCGATCTGTATAATTTTGAAGGGTGGAAGTTGTTTAAGAATTCAAGCTATTGGAAAAGCGATTGTAAAATTTTATCAGGTGGTTTCTCGATACTCCTACTTTCGAATGAATCCCAGTCATAAATAGCAATATATAAATACCCTAAACAGTATTCTATCTTATACAGGTGCATTAGTTTGTGAGTCGGGGTGTGTTTTGGAGAATTTGGACAGTTATGTGCGGGAGCGTAATCTGATAATGCCTTTGGACTTGGGTGCGAAAGGATCATGTCACATTGGCGGCAACGTGAGCACGAACGCTGGAGGACTGCGGCTATTGCGCTACGGGAATCTGCACGGATCAGTGTTAGGCGTTGAAGCTGTGAGCACATTTGTTAATTATTCTGGAATTATGACTATTAATGTACTATTAAGCATTTATTAATTTGTTTATGGTTATTGGTCTGTGTAATGATTTAACGTGGTATTGCATTGGAATGGCCACTGGGCTGTCCATATGTAAATGGTTTTTTATTAACAGTCCTTATTTTACAACGATAGTCTGTTATGATTTTTGTCCCAAGGTGAAAGCCGACGGTACCGTCATAGATTGCCTCAAAACTTTAAAAAAGGACAACACAGGATATCACTTGAAGCATCTGTTCATCGGTTCCGAAGGCACTTTGGGTGTTGTGACCAAAGTTGCAATCCATTGCCCCGCGCTTCCGAAAGCTGTTTCACTTGGATTTTTCGGTATATCTTAATATCTCTTAAATCATTTCATCATATAAATAATATCTCTTTTAAAATTAGTTGTGCGTAGAGAAAGGAATATACATAGTATGGGCTTAGTATATAAATACAGTATGTACATAAAATCTAAAATATTTTTGTCTTAAAATAGGATGAGTAAACAAGGCGTCTTGGCCTCAAGCCATTTCGAAGATACTTAAATAAACTTTATATCGGACAGAGTTTTTTCGCAATAAACTAATACTTTCCAATTTTCTTTATAAGAAGTTTACTAAACATATTTTGCAGGTGTGGAAAACTTCGAAAATGTCCTTCGTCTGTATGCAAGCGCTAAATCATCGCTCGGAGAAATTTTATCTGCCTTCGAAATGGCTGACAATGATTCTATCTCCTCCACTGTACAAAATCTTAAATTGCCGTGAGTTTAGAAATAAAAAAGCTAAAAACTTTTGTCTCGAGATGTGTTTATTTACGATATTAAGTTTTGTTCCAGAAATCCAATATCAGATTATCCTTTCTACGTTCTGGTGGAAACGAGCGGCAGTGACGAAACTCACGACGCTGAGAAGCTGACGAGATTCCTGGACAAGGAGATGGAAAGCGGACTCATAATTGACGGAACTGTCACTTCGGAACCTGCCAAAATGCAGGTGTTCTTATCATTTTAATAGAGTTCAAGACTTTGATATGCTATAAAAATACAGTACGTTAAGTGAGAGGGGGAGGCAAAAGAGTTGGAGGGAGAGAGCATTAGTAAAATCTAACATTTTATTACAGGAATCATTAAATAAAGATTATATTTGCAGACAATCTGGAATCTACGTGAGAGCATAGCCGGCGCGGGTCTGATAGACGGCTACGTGTTCAAATACGACGTGTCAATACCGCTTGCGAACTATTACAGCCTCGTGCCGCTGCTCAGGCAGAAGTTAGGCTCGAAGGCGATCAAAGTATACGGATATGGACATGTTGGTAAGATAAATTCCTTCTATGTGTTGTTTCATATTAATTTATATAGTCACCTCTTTCATTATCATTGGAAAAAACAGAGACAACAAATGTGTCCATACAAATTTCATAGATGTGGAAATTTTGTAGCAGCTAGCAACATCAGTAGCTATTGGGCAAGTTTATCCTTCCTAAATACTTGTGTAGTTAAGGGCCAACTATTGTTCAATCGTAGGAGAATAAGGAGCAAATAGAACACATTCTTCACTGACCCAGTGGTCGATATTATATTAGACAAACTGTTGTGTGATCGCCATTATCCTAATATCAGCAATTATTAAAAGCAAAATATGTGCTAACACATTTCGCCCATTTTCGTAGGCGATGGTAACATCCATATCAACGTGACAGTACCGAAGTACGACGAAGAAGTATGTTCAATGTTGGAACCGTATATATTTGAAGAAGTGGCCAAGTTGAACGGTTCAATAAGCGCGGAGCACGGCGTCGGATTCCGCAAGCCGCATTACATTCACTACAGCAAAGATGTTACAGCTATACACTTGATGAAGCAACTCAAACAACTGATGGACCCCAATCATATCCTCAACCCTTACAAAGTGCTGCCAGAATTAACATAATCATTATTATCAAGACTCAATAAACAATTTTAAGATGTTTAAGAATTTTTCATTTCCACTTTTAAAATTGTCGATAAAATGAAACTGGTATATTGAATTTGGTAGTTCAATAGCTTAGTTCAGTGATTTAAAGGAAAACTTTTTACTAACTGTGGGTTTCTGAGTCCAAAATCACCGTTTTAAAACATATTGTTTTTACAGAGATTTTCATCTCAGAAACCAACGGTTAAACGCGTGAGAAAGTTTTTATATCTTTAATCTTTTTCTGAGTAAGATTAATAAATGTTCGAAAGATTTTCCAAAAACACTTATTTTATCAATTTTGTGAACAAGACAATCCTAAGTTCTTATAACATACCTACATATTACTTTTGTAATCTGTGGACAAAAAATAATCTGTCTTGACCTACATATAGATAACGTAACACCTCAACAACTATTATCAAAAAGTATTTGTATTCAAGGGGGTACAATATTTTTAAACAATCTATAAAAGGATTGTAATTTTTTTGGAATTGAACATTACAGTATATTCAGGGTTTAGAGAAATAAAACGACATTTTACTTAAATGACTTATAATAAAATATCCATTTATTCTTATAACATTCATAATATCACTGCAACAAAAATACAATGGAATATTATAAACATTCGCCCTAATCGCTTTAAATAAATAATTCCAGTATATATTGCAAAAATATTTAAAAATGTGTTCAATTCTGATATACAACAGACGACAACAGTATGAATGTGTGTAGAAAACATTACTGATATATGAACGTGATAATAGACTGGCAATTAGGTCATTATTAAAATACATAATTATACATTTATCACACAATTTCACTTCATACAAATAAGCATTATGTCAATAACAAGCAATTATAAACAACACAATGTAACGAATTTGGCATTACTGGTAGCATTCGTGCACCAAATACAAATAAAATTCATGGAAATATTTACTTAAATATTCGGCTGATCATAAAAAGCCGTTAGAGGGCGTAATGTGATATATTTTTAATAAAACAATTTTCACATAATTAAGGTGAACCTAATTGAATTAAAATAATAAACACAATTTTAAGATAGAAATAAAGGAATATAAACTAAACATAACCTAAAAATAATTAAAGGTTATACATACAACCTATTGTTTTTCAATCTGTGCTGTGGATTTAAAAAATTGTTTTAATAAAAAAGTTTATCATGTCCTCATATAATAATAAAATTTCATCTTCATTTTTAAGCCATCCAAGATTTCATTTTCATATGCGTCCCGGGAGACATTTTAAAAGAATGCATTATTGATTACATTAAAATAAGAGAGTTATTGTCATTTTGCCTCTACACTTGCAAATAAAGTAAAATTTGTATTTTTTTGTGCATTATTTTGCTTTGCTTTTTAAAGAATATCAATTCTAACACTACTTAAACACATTAAACGCTCCTCATTGGATTTTGATTTCCAGTTGTTCTATATCTGACTATAATGTGTTTATTATGCAGTTTATTCTATAACATTTTGTAAGCAATTTTATATTTATTGTCAAGAATTTTGAAACAGTTACAAAATGAGATCATTAAATAACTAGAAGTACAGACAAAATGTAAACAATTGGGCTTTAAAATTAATACAACAAAGAAAACAAATTCCTTCATCAAATTATACAAATAAAGTATCATACGAAAAATAACATTACGGACCTTTAAAAACATATTTTATTTCTCAATTTTTAAATAAGCATTTGAAAACGCCTGATTATTTTGTCCCAATTACATGACATTCTTTTTTAGATTTTTTTCCAGTTCAGTTATTTTCATTTTTATGATGATGTTATTTGATTCAAATGTGACGAAATAAAAAATCTTTATCCAAAGTAATTAATGTTGCTCGCATGTTATTATGAATTTATTCTACTCAGCGGCAGACCAAAATGTACAAATCAAATTGCAAATAAAACAAAACACTGACATCTGCATACATTATTCTAATTGGCTCGTATAGATGAGAATAAAAAATAATATAGAACTTTAACATCCAATAATCACTCTAAAAGAGCACCTATTTTATATGTATTTGATATTACAACATATTCATTTAAAGGCAGTAAATGTCAGTATTTTTGGTTATGTCACATTAAACTTTAAGATATTACTAACAAATGCATAAATGGAAGTATTACTTACGTTGCAATTCAATGCGATCACCCACTTTGCTGTATCACAAATAAGGAGCTGAATACACAACCAGATGTTCCGAGATATGATTTTCACACAACTGATATTCTCTTCCATAAATGATAGTATGGTCTCTAATCATATCGCTTCACTATTCCAATCCTAATTAATACTAATTCTTCTAAAGTGATGGTCTGCGACTGAGATATTTTTATTATTTTCCAAGTTTTTTATAATTTTTTTTATTACTTTTAAACACTTCTCCTGTGGTAGAGTGATGATGCGACTTTGTTTAGTTAGTAACAGTAGTCGCATACTATAAGTGTGGTTATCGTTTGATCTGATTGGACATCTTAAGAAATTCGAGGAAACCGGCCTGCATCTCGGCGTCCATGCCAGTCTCCCATGCGTCGTTTTCTAGTTCGTCTCTGAAAATGTACATAATGTTACAATTACATTTTTAACAATACTAGATGTAATCTAGACTCACTATATGAACCAGGACTAGGCAAAAAGCTATCGCATATGTGGGTAATGAGACATGCATCTTTTGATGAATTATAAGTATAAACCATAAATAAAATAACTATAGAACACAAAGTAAGTAGCTAAGCTAATCAACTGTAATAAAATAATTTAAAAGCATGCAAATTTGATTATTTGGTAGGCAAATTTTGTTTACAAGCGACAAGCTATGTTATAAGATTATGTCTTATTTGTAAAACACTTGCTGGACAACAAATGTAAAGTACTACTGAATTTAAACCTTTGCCAGATATCGCCATCGATTGCTTTTGCACCTTATGAATTCAAACAATTATTTGACGATTAACTATTATAATTTGTACATATAGACCAAATTTTGTAGTTCAACATTCCGTTTAAATTATATATAAACATGTAAATAAGAATTGTTCTTTGTTGCACAGTTAATTTATTAAAATTATGCTATTTACAATGAAATTTCGTACGCGTCTTTACCAACCTTAAACCAAGTTCAATATGCTAACGAAAAATGCAAATTACTAAACTACTAAGTATAAACAAATTCTATGATTTGCATATCCTATATGTAAAAACTCACAGTATGTCTTCGTCGATAGCTGCAGCCTTAGGCGGCAGGTTGCTCTGGAGGAAGGCGCACTCCTCCGCCGTGAGCGTGTGCCCGTCGGCAAGGTAACCTCCCTCGTTGTTCGCCCCTCCTTCCATATCACCGTTATATACTGTTCCAACAAATACAATACATATATTTATTTACATACTAACAACGTGGATAAAGTAAGCCAATGGCTCCTGCCGCATGTCCTAAACGTATCCTTTCATCTAAATGGTACGGATTTTGTCATGTCTTATGGACATGACTTGTCGTCTGTAGTACGCTCTTTAACACATTCACTGCCGTCGACTTGCCTAGCAATATATAAAAACCCAGATCATACCAAAGTTTATAATTAACTATTATCAAATGTCAATAATTTAAAAATGTTTGATTCGTCCAGCAAGGTTTTTGAACTTAAACAACAATAAAATGGTACCTTTATATTTTCCTTTATCTGTTGTGATAAGCATAACCAAAACCATATTTATTATTTTAATATAAGGTTTATTAATGCGCTCATTATTATATTAAAATTAACAATATAAAAGTCCCGTTTTACTAATACATAAAAATCCAACGGAACACATTTTAGTTATGTGGATTAATTTAACTATGTAAATGATAAAACGGGTCAATCATATTGTTAAGACTTTACATATGAAATGCTGTTAGGTAAATTTACATAACATAAGCAGCAAGTAGCTGTATTTGTATGTTAAGTGGCAAGGGCTTAGTAAGCTAGTGAAATTGCTGGCCAAATGATATGTACTATCAAATATTTGAACATGAAAAGCATGTGCATGTAAAATAGCCTGTGTAAATTGTAATTGATCCAATAGAACAGTTGAAATTCGTGACATACAATTTTTTCATGTATAACATCATATCTTTAAATGTCTACCATGTCATCTCAAAAAAAAAAATGAAAGGTATAAAGGTAAAGTAGGATTTTTCCCAATTAAAATCAGATAAACTTGAAATTATAATATTTTTAAAATTTTGGTTTTTTTCATGTCTACCGCGATGTAGGTCAAGCTTGAGATCCTCGGTGGGGATGTGAGTTGTCAAAAGGTTAGGTTACTTGGAATGAATACTGGATGGATTATGATAGAATGTTGGTAAGGTTAGCAGTAAGAACTTACTATTGTTAGGTTGTCGTCGCCTGGTATCGTGGGCGCTAGGTGCGGATTGCGGGGCGGGGTTGTGCGGCGGCTGGGGCTCTCTGTCGGGCTCGGTGAGGCCCCAGCGCGCCGCCCGCAGTGCTACCACGCCGCGTACGCACGGCAGCGAGGAGCGCTTCCGCAGCCGCTCGAATGCCGCGTGCATGCCTGTCGGGCAGTCCGCGTCCAGCGCTATGCCCGACAACTGTACGACCACACACATATTACTTTTACTTATGTCAAATGTGGTGATTATAAATACAAAAGTTATGCTGTTATTGAACATTTTTAACTAATAGATAATATCAATATTGAAGTATTTTTATCCTTATGTCTACTGTCATTCAATTTTTTCTGATTTTTTTTTAATAAATTCATTCGTTTTTATATTTCAAAGTAAACGACACTTAATAGTGCAACTCAATTCCTTTATCTGCCTTATCTTACTGTAATTTAGATTATATACTTTTTTGACTTAAGTAAAGTAATCCAAAACATGTACTCACTTTAAGTAACTGACACACTGCTTTGATATTGATCTCTTTGTCGGTGTCCAACAAATGAAGAAGCACTTTGCAGAGGCTTTCACCTAAAGATTTTAAGCGTCCACCCTGAAAATTATACTATGCAATAAGACACATATACTACTGAAATCAAGTAAAATTCTTTATAAAATTTTAAATATAAAATATCAATTAAAAATAGATTTTTTAAAACAACAAAAACATGCTACAATTCAAACAATATTTAAAAAAAACGATAGTTTATACATACTTACTTTTTACTAAATAAAAGGTTACATTTGTGTGTTGTTAATGACAATAAATGACTAAAGTTTTTTTTATACCTGGCTGTCCTCCAGTTGGGTATAGATCTCTGCAAGGAACATAGCAAACCCTCTCATATTCTCCTCCGATGTCTCGACTCCGCTAATGATCTTATTCTCCTCAGCGGCACAACGCTCCAAAAGACAAGAGCGGAACTTGGACTCTTCTGGTGGCGACACTGAATCATACATCGAGCAGAGTCTTGCCCCATTGTAGCGGAAATTAGATTCAGCAATTGACTAAATAGAAAGGATTAAAATTATCTATTACTGCTGAACTGTAAAATATTTTATTCAACCAATCCAATAAATCTGTTATGAGACCTAAGAGATATAATTAATAATTGCAAGATAAATAGTATTTCAATATGCAAATATTGAAAAGTGATGAATAATAAAAAAAATTGACGAACAATTTCAAAAGCACTTCGAAATTGTTTATTTGACATAGATGAACTTAATGCTTACTATAACATTATTTTGTCAATCCACTAAGCGAGAGCCATAAACAAGGACATTATTTAGAGATGATTTTTTTGTAGTTATATTTAATAATTTTTAATATTTAGTTTTAATAGTTTCGTTAATCATACCTGATTCACAATAGCTTCAACAAGAGGCCTAGTATAGTTGACATCATGTAATGTTGACACAAAAGAGTCAACTAACGGTCCACACAGTGTATCAAACTTGCCAGGTTCAAATGTTATCTCACACATAACAGTAATCAAATTGGCAAGATTCTCCTAAAACATTTATTTTATTAAATGAAGTTATTTGAAGTTTAATAAAATAAACACTTTGTTTTTTGTTATCAACGAACCCGCAGATCCGCATTTTCAAATTCTTCAAGTGCAAATGACATTTCTTCATAACTGTAAGGATTCACATCCTGCGCTTGACGTAGTCTGCTTTGAACAGAGAAGCGCTGGGGCCTGTAGGGCGAAGGGTCTGTGTATGTCGCTGGCTGTGGCACATAGTTAGGTGGGTACCATTCTTTTGCATCAGCAGACAACTTCGATTTTGATGGTTCAACTATCGAACAAAGGAATTGGAATAAATCATTTAAAATGTCTGAAGAAAACGTTTATAATAGAGGAAAATAGAATGCAACGAAATATGTCGTATACAAAAAATTCCCCATGGAAATCGACAAAAAAACTATGAGTCAAATATAAATTAAATACAGTGCTAGTATAGCATAACAACCGGTTGCTATCTGTCAAAGTAAGTCGACGTCATCATGTATGAAAATCTTTAAAACTTTCACCTGGTGTCTTGGTGTGCATAGACGAGGAATGTATGACGTCGCTCTACCACTCACTTGTATTCATCTTGTGAAAGTGTTAACTAAAACTACACATAATCTAGCATCATTACCTTCAACAACGGTTTTCGGTCGGCGAAGTTCACGAGGTTGATTATCGTTTTGCTGCCATCCACGACCTCTGCCTCTGGATCCTCCGACGTCCCCGTTATTCATTTCACCCGGTTATGATATTTTATCTTATGCACAAACTGTATATTGGAGACAGTAACATTAATTTCCATAAACGACAGGATTATAATTTTATCTACTTAAAACCTATCTGGAAGTTGGACACGTAAACAAAGGCGTATAAGACAAACAATATAAACTTTTCACACGGCGCTACCACCAAACGAAGAGCTACCACCATGTTATTCGTGCGAAAGAGATGGCTTGAATTTTATTTCTTTCCATAAGTTTGCGTTCCGTGTTATGCAAAAAATATCAAAAATGGTCTATTTAGACTCTGTGGTCTAAATATTGTTGGTAACAATCAATTAATTAATATAATTTTGTTTGTTGTTAGAAATTGATGTCTGTAGTAAATTAATTTTGCATAAGACAGAATTTACTTACATACAATTTTCAACAGTTTTGTCTATATTACTTTTTTATAACTAAAATTTTTTTAAGCAACCCATTTCCTAAATATTAGTTTAATTATAGTAGAATTATTTGATAGTAGAACTAAGGCGCTTTTTCTTTATATGTCTTTATGCATCCATGCCCTTTGATAGGATATTTACCATAACCGTCTTCAGTACTGTAGATTTCATAAACATTTTATTGAAACCTTTTCTTTATTCTTGTTTAAGAAAATAAAAATTCGTTTCATTTAATAAATTATATTTTTAATAAGTCAACATTACTAAACAGTTACTTTGATACTGAATCTAATAACACTAGTTTCTAAAATTTATTTTCCTACTTTTGGATTTAAAAAGTTATATAATATTGAAATATAATATGGAAAAAAAAAACAAATTAAACACGTAAAATTAAAAAATATATTACAAGTCAACATAATATAACATCTACTGTACAATAAAATACAATCTATTCATCACAAGAAAAACTTAATACTATCTTTGCCTAACTTGTTTAAACTTTTAGAAAATAAAGAGTGCCTTCACATTCATAGTTTATTAATTTTTTTTTCATTCTACAATCAAAAGATCTAAGCTTGGTGATAATGAGAGACTAGGCAAAACAATTTATAGTTCATTCTATATACTAAATGATTCCCCACAGCCACATGTGCCTTTTATGTTTGGATTGTTAAAAACAAATTCAGCTGAGAGCTTATCTTCTACAAAATCCATTTCAGTACCTGAAAATAAGTTTAATTTCTCTTTAACATATATTTAAAAGATATTGCTTATATCATGAAGTGATGATGTGAATCAAATTTTGCTTCTTATTATGAGATACTTTCTTTTCATCCATGCACAGACAAAAAAATTAGTAACTCGCTTATATATTCCATACTATTTCCTACACCTGTGCCAAATAATATTGAGATCCATTAAGTTGTTTTGGAGATATGAAATAACAAATGGAAATTAATGCATATCCACCCAAACTTAGGCCATTATAATATTAATGTAGCAAGTTTAGTATGATGTTTAATCAAAGATAACAGCTGTCACATCTACTTTATCTGTAAGAAGCTTTTGTATTGGATAAATTAAATTTATATAATTAGACTAGCAAAATTGGGTTACATAAGTATTAAGTGCAAAATAAGAAGCACATTCTGAATTTTGAATTAAATTGCTAGCAACATCTTAATTTTATAGAAAATACATACCTAATAAGGTTAACTGTGCTTTTTTGTCTATTATAATTGTCACACCATCCTGTTTTACTTCTTCATCCAATTTGTCTTTAGTTGTTGCATAATCTAATGTGTAGGACAATCCGTTACAACCTCTTTGTCTGACCCCAACTTTCAATCCTATAAAACCTTTAGCTTCTTCCTTAGACATGATCTCTTTCACTTTTTGAACGGCTGTTGGAGTCAAAACCAAAGCGGCTCGCGAAGGGAGCACCCTTTTCTTAACAGCCCTTACTGTTGCACTAGCAATTGTTTTGGTAGCCATCTAAAAAAAATTAAAACTAACTAATTACAAAACAATTCCCATAAATTATATCTCATGGTCAATTTTTTGTCAATTCACGATAAACCCTTGTAAATAAAAATGTTCGATTGTTGAAAGCAAGTCCTATAAAAGTAACTAAATCAAATTTGTATCTTTATTACCTTCTTTAAGCATAAAGAAATAAAACATAAAATTTAGAATGAACAAAATTGGCAAATTTTTGATATTTCTTGTCAAAAAAAACAAAAAAAATGTAAGTACGGTTAATAGCGCATCAAATTTAACATCAAGTATATGGGATATTGTTTTTTGTACCGTGTGCAATAAAGCTGATTTCTGTATTAACAAAATCTGTTTTCGTTATTACATATCACTGCTAAAATAGGTAACGAAATTTTATTTTAGTCGAATTTTGACATTGACAGTGACAAATTAAACATGATTCTTGCCAGAACTTGTTCATTTTTTTTACTGAAGTGATTAGGGAATTTTACTTAAAAAATACGAAACCTACCGGTAAATTTCTTCAAAGTTCAAGTTTAATTAATCAAAAAATTCTATCATCATACATTGAGTCATTACAATTTTTTGTTTAATTGTAATAGTGTGATTTTTATACCATTTTAATTGTTTTAATTCAATGCTTTCTTATTAAATGTAGTTTGTACCATTTTGTACAATAGCTGGAATTAACACGCTGGCAATCTTTACGATTGCAACTTGCGAATGACACGTCAGGTTTATCGTGCAGCGCGGTAATGATTTTTATTTATCGCACTATGTATTAAAATAATTTATAAAATGGGTGGTCAAAAGTTTGAATATGACGAGAGTGGATCTACATTCTTCTATTTCGTGCTTTCGTTTCTCGCTTTAATACTTGTTCCAGCTACATTTTATTACTGGCCAAGGAAACGAAAAGAAGGTTTGTAAGTTTACAATGTAATTAAATGAAACATCTCAGAATCAATAAAACTTTTTATCAAAATGTTTGTAAATTTACACAATATGTACGAAAAAATTAACTACTTGGGCAAAGATACTTTAAGGTGTACAGTTATGTCGCTATATTACGGTGCTGTCAACGTGACGATACGGTACATTACTAAGAAATGGATTCATGTTTACATTAATTGTTACCGATACATTAATTATTACATTAGAAAAACTCTTAAATTTAACCCTTTACAGGTTTGCAATTAAGCGTGATTGAACTAAGTAAACAAATAGTAAAAACAACCTTTTCATTCAATTTCAGACCCCGCAATACAAGCAGAACGTTGCCAATGTCCAAGTTGTATAAAGAAACAGCATGTTATTGAGCAATCACAGCCATACAAAACCTTAAAAAACTTTTTTATTAAATTAGCCATAATATCAGGATGGGTTCTTCTTGGATTTCTTGCATATAAAGTGTCTCAATTTGACTATGAAATGTCCAATTTCGATCCTTATGATATACTTGGGTTGCCACCTGGAGCAACACAGGCAGAGATAAAAAGGTCTTATCGAAAACAATCATTAATACTTCATCCTGACAAGGAGACTGGTGATGAAAAAGCTTTCATGAGACTCACTAAAGCTTATCAAGTAAGTCGAACAAATTATCTAATCTTAAAAGTTATAACTTACTGTTTTGTTTGTTCAGAAAGTAAAGAATTCAAAAATAAAGAATTTTAAGACAGAACATGCACCTATTGGAAGTTGTAAATCTTCTTTGTGTTATATGTTGTACAACTATAAATTTTATTGCTCTTTTTTAATTTTTAGGCACTTACAGATGAAGAGGCAAGAAGAAACTGGGAAAAATATGGTAACCCAGATGGACCAGGTGCAATGAGTTTTGGTATTGCATTGCCCAGTTGGATTGTAGAAAAGGAAAACAGTGTCTGGGTGCTTGGATTGTATGGGCTTGTTTTCATGGTTGCCCTACCTATAGCTGTAAGTTAATATATAATTGATAAATAATTGTATTCATTATTTTTTTACTTATTTGCAATGTTAAAAAAAATATTGTAACATTTTCTTAGTCAATTTCGAGTTTAGTTTGCATAATACAAACATGAAAAAGGCTTGAATTTCATATAAATCTAATACTATTTTTCATATTCTGTTGTGCTATGAGTTTTGGAAAATTACCTAAATAATAGAAACAATCAAAAATCTTTAAGCTTTGTCCATCTTTATTATAGGAATATCAACTCATTCTGGTTTTGATTGAAGATAAAAAATTATCAGTGGTTTTGCAGGCTGTATATTTTATTTTGTTTATATCAGTATAAAATGTTAATTTCTACACAAGAATTCCTTTGCAGATATAATGTTTTCTTATTTTTTTAGGTAGGTACCTGGTGGTATCGTTCAATTAAATATTCAGGAGAACAAGTTCTATTGGATACAACTCAGATGTACTTCTATTTTTGTCATAAGACTCCCTCAATGCCTTTGAAAAGGGCATTGATGATTTTGGCAGCTTCTTGTGAATTTGATCGGAGACATAATTCTGAAATTATTGAAAGGATAACTGATAATGAACAAGTGCCCGCGGTAAGACATATTGATTTTATAGTTCATAGTAATAAGGGTTTATTTTGATTGAATTACATAATACGATTTCTTAATAATTTGTTCATAAAGATAAATAATTTCAGAAGACTATAAATTTATTAAAATAAAAATGTTTTTCAATAATGAACATATTTCAAATATTATCTAATTTTGACATAATAAGAATATTTTATTTAAAAGAACATGTTTATGTTAAATTTGTAGGTATGTAAAACAATAGGCAATAATTGATGAGAACCTTTGATGTTGACACAGATGAATTTAGGTCACTATTTAATGATTATATTGTTCTTAGATATATTTTTCCAGTGTTTTAAATAAGGCATGTATATTGTAAACTATGGATACACTGGATCTAATTAATTGCCAAAGCTAAGAACATAATTTTTTTCACATACCTATATAACATTAGCTCCATATTATATAATTTAAGTTCATTTCAATTTTTACACCAAATTACTTTTCTCTCAAAATATATAATGTAATTTAAATATTTGTCTTTTAGCTTCTCCGTGAATTACCAAACCTTGGTGAAAAGAATAAAGAGCAGCCATTATGTCGGCCGTACAGTATTAAGGCGCGAGCACTTTTACATGCACATTTATCCCGTATGCAACTACCTGAGGAAACATTGGAATGTGACAGACGTTATGTGGTATCCCGTTGCCCGGACCTTATTGTGGAAATGGTCAACTGTGTTAACCAGCTTATTGCACTTGCTTATGCTAGAAGAAGTGAGTTTTATTTGTATTTATCTTGTAAATTTAATAATACAATGTGTAATATAAATTCGACATATCACAACTGTAGCATTCGTTGTGCTATATTTGGCTCGTTCACGTACCGACACGTGTTGCCGGCTCAAAGGTCTGACATCGACTGACGTACCCTCTCTCCGGCATGTACTTATGGCGTGTACGCTCGAGACAAACAACACTACGTTTATGCATACACTACAACAACCAATAGGTCAATAATATAATATAAATAATAAGAGGCTGTTGTAAATTAAAAAAAAATTAAACTTAAATGAGTAATTTATAATATTATCAACATTACAGGCAATTTTACCTTTGGAATTTCAAACATTTTTATCCATTTCAAATTCGACATGGTAAAATGTATGCAATTATTAAAACAAGAAAAACATAAGTGAATCTGATTTCCGCAATGCATTTTCTAAAATGTTCTTACAAATATTCCTTTTTCTTAATATTAAAATGTAGAATAAAAACAAAATCAAATTGTAACAAATTTACCACCAATAATTGTTAATTATTTTATACTTTTGTTTCAGTTCCCCGTTTACCCACAATTGAGACAATAGAAAACTGCATGAAGCTCTCCCCAATGATAGTTCAAGGGCTTTGGGAATACAAGTCTCCATTACTCCAACTTCCTTACATTACAGAAGACCATCTCAAATACTTTACAAATCGCAAAAAACATATAAAATCATTACTCCAATTAGCTCAATTGTCCGGAGAAGACAGGAGACAAGTACTTAGGTTCCTAAATGATAAACAATATGAAGATGTTATGAAAGTGTTAGGCAATATGCCTTATATACATTTCCAAGTTAATACAGAAGGTATGTCGATGATGCATTATATTTTTTATATTTTACTTGCTCATACTAAATATTGCTTAGCATGTATAGTCGAACCTTGCTAAGTGAGAGTCATTGTCCAGTCTCGACAGACAATATCCATAAGCAAGCAACTCGGATTAGAGAGACCTCTCCAAGCGAGAAAAATGTCTCAGTCCTTTAGACTTGCTTATTCAGGTCCAACTGCATTTAAGAAGTAGTTTCTTCGTATGTCTAGAATATTATTTAATATATCGGCCGAAGATTTAAGAAATTAAATATAGTGTTTTGAATATTTTCTTTTATTTTTAGTTATTGACGATGAAAATTCGACGGTTGTGACAGCGGGCGCGATTGTAACAGTAACAGTATCTCTCAGAAGGACCAACATGAAGGAACTTTTCGGAGATACCACCATCAAAGAAAAGGAAGCAATAAAGTAAGTAACCATTAAATGTCTGCATGAGACAGTTAAGGATTTGTATATAAATTTTTTTTTCCTGGAGACCTAATTTTAGCCCTCTTTTTCTTCCCAACCTTTTCTTATAATGGGAAAGGGGAAGTTATTGGATGGAGGTGGGGACCCATTGGAAGAAAATAATCTCTTTCTGTGCGTCTCTACCTCCGTCGACTAAGGGTAGGCAAAGCATCCTTCCTTCGTATCTTCGCCATTTCGCCGAATTCAGGTGTCTGCTTGCTCGTTTGCTTTACAATATAAAAATAAAGATATTATATTCAAAAACACTTTTTAAATTTGCTAATGTATGTATTTTATTTTTAGAGAAGACGAAGAAGGTGGCGGTGAGAATGGTGACAAAGTAGATAATGATAAAAACGAGAAGAATGATAAAAAGGATACATTCAAAAGACCGGTTTGGATGAAGCAAAGTAAGAAAGCACCGGCGAAGAAAGCTAAGAAACCCGCGGCGGCGAAGCAGCAAGCGGCCAAGACCGCGGCCGCCGGTGCTGCGACAGCCGCCGCAGCTGCCACCACACCTGCAGCCAATGACACCAAGAAAACTAAAGAACCAAAGAAGAAAGATGACGAAGGTAAGAAGCTATTTGATTATAACTCTAAGATGTAACTATGCCCATCTATGTAAGTCCCAGTGCGTTTCTTTGGTGATCCCGAATTCACCAGTTGCACCAGGGCATGGCCACCATGTATTTTAGTGGGTAAAGTCTTTTTCCTCCATAAGGCAGGATATCTTATAAAAATTTCCCCACAATACAAAAAAAACAAGATTGTCCCATCATTTTTATAGTTAGGTTTGAATTTTTAATTATTTGCTATAATTTCTGATATGTATAGATCTTTACGATAACTCATAAATTTGTTGTTCAAGATATTTTTATGTTGTCAGGCGAGGAATCGGACATGGGCAGTTCGGATGAGTCAGGTTCGCACAGCTCGTGCTCGGAGGACGAGTCGCGCGACAAGTCGTCAGCTGCGGAGGATGACGACCAGTGGGAGCGCTTCCAGAAGAGGATACTGAAGCGGGAGCGGCTCGAGGGGCGCTCCAAGAGCTCGCATCCCGTACACTGCCCGTACTTCCCACAGGTAATAAACTCTAAACTAAAGGAACTCCTTAGACCAGATTTAACATAAGAAACCAGCTGTCGCCTGCGATTCCATCTGCGCAGAATTAAAAAAAAAATGACATAATGTGTGCCAAATTATATAAAATCAATTGAGCCGTTCCGGAGATCAAACAAACATCTATCCATTCACATATCCATCCATCTATCTAAATATTCGCATTTATAATGTTAGTAAGATATACAGTAAACAAGTAAGGTAATAACACTATTACAAGAGTGTCGCAGCCGTTGCGACAGTGTGTAATTGAAAGATAAACGTGCAGGAGAAGCAAGAGTTCTGGTGGTGCTACATCTGCGACCGCAAGTCGCGCACGCTGCTGACTGCGCCCGCGCACGTCACCGCGCTCGCCGCCGCGCACGAGCTGCAGCTGCGCTTCACCGCGCCGCGCTGGCCCGGCCTCTACACGCTCGCCTGCTGCCTCCGCTCCGGTCAGTACATCCGCACCCTGCCTCACCCGCCTCACCCTGCCCTCCCCCTTTTTACATTATTACCCTGGATCTGCCGAAATAGCGTAGCAACCGCTACCTGTAGGCACCTTTTGCCTTTAATCGACGGAGAATGGGACGCACTGAAAGAGAATATTTCGTCTTCTTATGCGTCTCCCTCCTCCGAGTCACACATATGTACAGTCGAGGATGTCATTGAAATAACATGAAATTGCTAACGTTCATGTAATTAGATTGAAAACTCATTACAGCAGTATACAATTCTGTTAAATAATATAATTTGTGGTTGCAATTTTTTGTATGATATTCGACGCTAAGTGGGAAGTTAGTTAAGGTACAGATGGCAGGCAAAGCGGCATTGATACGCATTATTGATTTTTTTAACATGGTCTAGATAACCTCGTTTGATATCAATATTTACATTATCATTTTTTTCGCTACCATGATTTACACTTAGAGATACAAGTTTGCTGCCATGAAGCACAAAAAAATATGATTTTTTTTATATTTTGTGTATTACAGCTTCTTCAGACACTTTTCAATAAAACAACTAATAAGGCGAGCTTTGTCTCTGTGTGAATATATAGTTAGCGTAACTTATTTAACTTATATTATATATAATAAATATAATAATAAATATATTATGATATTTTTATCATAGCCACTTGATTCAGGCTTTGTCGTAAAGAGAAAGTATTCGATTATTTCCCTATATGACTAATTCGGAATAATGTGTAACCCTTGCGTAACTTGACGAGTAATCGTTGACGTAACGTGTATCGACCTGGAAAGTTTCACAATATCTTGATCCTTGCTTTGAATTTATATGTAAGAAAAAAATAATGAAAATACACTCATAAACATCAAATCCAGGGAAGATAAAATTTATTAAGTTGGTCAATAATTTAGCTGAATATGGAAAAGGATTTCTTTATTTAAAGTTGAAGATGAAGAAAAGAATTGGGAAAAGTCTAATTTCAGTAGTGGAATGGGTATAGTCTGATTGCGGTATAAAAATATTTTAATTTGATAATAACATTACGTATGACTCACATCCTAGTATTCAAGATCGTTCCATTAGGGAAAACGGTGAATAATAATGTGTCAAAAGATACAAATCGTAGATATATATTTTTATTTTTATACCTGCTGAAAATATGTCGTACAATAAATGTCGAGTCATCCAATATTAGCTTGCAAACGTTTCATTCTTATAATAGTTGTGCTAAGCGCGAAAAAATAAGCCGTGTTTGTATCACCGTTTCGTAGAAGTGGGCCGTGTGTTTATTACTACAGAAATACATTTTAAAGATGCAAGTGCGCATATAAAATCACAGCGGTCGTGTGTCTGGGGAAGGGCGGGGTAAACTGGTAATTACTCGCCTGTGCGGTGGACATAACTTCACGCCGCATTACACTGATGTATGGTGGTTACATTTCTCGGCGCATACTCCAAATTAAATACATATTTCAAATAGTTATGATGTCTGAATGAATGTCTTTACATTTGTACAGTAAGAAAAGAAGGTTTTGTGACAAAATATGCATAAAGTACAAGAACAACAGATATACACCATACTATTTTGTTTTCTATTATATAGTTTAGGATGATATGATACGACGCACACTTATGAATTTAAGCACATCTGCGCAATCTAAAACGCAAGGAACGCAATAGGCATTTGAATAATTAAAATATATATGGTGGTTTTCAAATATGTCAGTGATCCAAGGTCGTCGAGGCGCAGTGCCCTCCCTCCGCATCCCGCTACGTCGCGCTACACCTAAAATTATAAACATATATAAAAACGGCTAAAACAGTTTGAGACGACGCCAGAAAGTTTGAATAACCTAAAATTATGTTCTGCCTAGCGACTCGCGCAAAGTTAAGAGCCACCAAGATATCTGAAAACTACTATACCATAGTCTATCAGAACATATACCAGGCAATGTACGATGTATTTAAGTTATTGTGTATATACAGACTCGTACATCGGCATGGACCAGCAGCAGGACATGAAGCTGGACGTGAAGGAGGCGGCCGCGGTGCCCGCAGACCACCCGCAATGGGAGCTTAGCGACTCCGACACTGATAACAACGATCAGGTATGTATTGCAACGATATATCATTGTAACTATAGTTTCCACTGCCAATACTAAGCGAAAACATGTTTCTATGTCTGTAAAAAACAGTAAAATGTGAACAGTAGTAAAAGAAAATAGGATATAGTGTTTTTCTAAACTGACTGCTTATCTATTAAAACTAAAATGTAATTTAGATTTAAACTTCGACAAGTGTTGGATACGGAGGAGCGTCGGTGGCTCAGTGGTCAAGCACTTGACTTGCAATCTGCAGGTCCTGGGTTCGAATCCCGTCATGTACCAATGTGTTTTTCGATTTCCGATTTACATATGTACATTTGTCCGACGTTTTTACGCTGAAGGAAAACATCGTGATGCAACCTGCACATATCTGAGAAGAAATTCAAAGATATGTGTCAAGTCAACCAACCCGCACTGGGCCAGCGTGGTTGACTATGGCCTAATCACCCTTACCTTAGGGTAGGCTCCGAGGCCTTGGTGGGGAACATATAGTGAGCTGATGATGACGAAGTGTTGGATAATTTAAACAATTAATACTGCATTAGGTATAAACATAGAAACGTGATAAGTAGTTGTTTAGTAAATAATGCAGATTACTGGGTGTTTGCTATTCGATGAATTCTCGGCTTCTTTGTCATTAAATCATAATATGATATTGTATCCACCTACATTGTATAGATCCAGATTTGCATTGCATACGAATTTTAATACATTATGTAATGCAGGCCACACACGTTAGGTTTATATTGAAAAGAAAACTAAAAAAGCTATTTTAAATCATCCTTAAATTAAGTTTAAATTTACACTCTCTTTAACTATCATGGATACATTAAACGAACCTCTATATTTGTAGCACAAACAAATACCAGGTTATCTTTATAAAAAGTCTTGGTTTGTTTGGATTAGTTAAGGTATTCCTGTTAGAATGTACACTGCAATTGATATATTTGATTTGCAATCGCTCCACTATCAAATAATAACCTAATTACATGTTGGTGCGATCGTATATTTATGGAATTGAGAACGGATACGTGATGAAATCCGTTTATCGTATTTACATGATGTTAGTGATCATCCGACTGCTCGAAATTTTATCATAGTTTTTTTATTATGCAGAAATAAAAGTTTTTTGATGTTTCTGATTTTTGTAATATATTTTGCATATTTATTTGCGATTGTAATTTTGACGATAACTTATTAAAAAGAAATATTAATACAAATAAAAGTGCAAAAGCATGACCGACAGCTAGTCTGTATAGTTGAATTCACATATCAATTGTGTCAATGTAATTAATAATTTTTTCAAAATAAGTCCATAGAAAAAAATTCAACGTTTAAATTGATAATAATAAAATGGTCTGGTCAGATAGGTTTATTTATGTATTCCATCGATTTTGTCTTTAGGTGGTGATATGTGAAGGTAACTGTTATGTTGTTGTTGCAGGGCGGCAATGAGAGTGAGTTCACCACAGACGACGAGGTTGAAGAGGAGTGATGGGATATTAAGTTATTTTTATAAAGTTTATATTGTACCGTACGTGGAGTTTGTTGTAAGGTTTGAGAGCGAATGAATATAGTATCTTTTATATTCCATTATTTTGTTTTATTCTCATTTTATTGTAACAAGAGATATATTTTGTGTAATATTGATATTTATTGTACTCTATAGTTTACTCATTTAGGGTTTTGTGGTGTATTGTAAAATGTCCGCCTTTAATTCTCCTCGTGTCTTTGCAAAGATTGTTTAAGAAATATTATGTACTTCTGTAAGAAAACAAGTAAATTTTACATTCAAATATATACCTTCTACTTATATACATACTTACTATTTTGAGTAAAAGGCTTAAGTATTTTTAGATCTGCCGCTAGTTTCTTTTTAAATGACATTAATTTATTTATTGAGCTTTCATTTGTTAAATAAAAGTTTCTGTTTCACAGATCTTAGAGCGTTTAATTTTAAGATTATTTTTTGGTAACACTAATGATTAAACGATAAAAAATAAAAGAATATAACAATACCTACATTAACATATGAAAACTATACCATGTTTCGATTTAATCACAGGATGTTGGGGTGTATCTGGAATGTCTTTTGTCACCGTTTTGTTACGGGAAAAGATCAATTTTATGAATTTTAAAACTAAAAGTAATTACAACACAAACTTAAAAGTGATTTGTTATAGAAAATTAATTTTTGATTAGTACTGCATTCTCTTTTCTCCGGTTTCATTCTCTAGTATTTGTCTTTATAATGCAATTTAGGTTTACAGTCGTAGTATTTGAAGAGGCGCAAATATTTATAATACAGAATGCATGCATCGCGTATGATGTGGGGTCAAATTCGCGCTCGCGCCGGCCTCGATCATGACCAAGGTTTAGTTAATTCGTGAGCCGCATCGCAGCACAAAGGGATGTCGGAGGGTATCGTCCTCGGAGGCTGCGCCGGCGCGCCCTCCTGCGCCCGAACGGGGCGGGAGGGGCGCGGCGTCGGACCCGCGGGGGTGTGGGACGGGGCGGGGGAGGTCGTGGAGCCCCGCCATCGGTTGGGCCTCACTCGCGCGTCGCGCCTCACTTTAGCAACACGTACGAACGACCGACGCCCGCGCACGGTGTCGTATTACCGCTCTAAATATATCCCGCGAGCCCGATCGCCTATTTGGACGCTCGCGCAGCGTGTTTTGAACCTGTGATTGACAGTGCCGAGTGAAGACACATAATCCAACCCCGGCAACCGACGTAAGTATTTTTATGAATTAAGATTTTTTCGCAAATTCGACGGTATAATATTACCGCATCGCTATTTTAAAATAAAACAGCTGTTTTACGGAATCGATACCTCGGGTGCTAAATTCGGAATGAGTTTACATATTGCGAAGCTTTCAGAAATACGAGATACAGAATAGTGAATGATTTTATTTTATTTAGGCTTTACTTATTTTTTTCATTTTATTAAAGGCTTGATTTTTATGTTGTTAAACACAAAACCTCTAACGATTAAATATGTTGTTTATTTTAATACACTCGAATATATTTTCAGTTCATGATGGAGTTCCATGGATTTTCTGTACTTAATGACAATTAGCGTCACTTTTGTACACATTAAATAACTAGAAAATTTGTTGTCTTGTAAACATTGTCCAAAATATTAATATTGTAGGCATTCGATAAACTAAGTTTAAGTGTGTCGTTATTTAATATTTTAGTAAGCAACATTAACAAAACAATTTGGCTAAGGAATTCATGCAAATTAAGCCGAATCTGGTCCCAGGGCAGTTGCATAATAAGCAGTAGGTAGGTATACAATTGGCCCGGGTGTCAGCTACAGTGAGTCAGTACAAGATTTTCAGATATTTTTCAAAAATATTTCACTTGGCAACAACAATCGTATAGCTAATTGACATTAATGTTGTTTGAAGATTCAACCCAAAAATATTTTTCCCGGGCTTGCGACAATCGTTTTTGGGTATCGCATTTCTGATGTTTTTATACATTCGAAGATTCTAGAAATGTTAAAAGCAATAACTGTTGACCTATTGTCAATTGTATTAATTACCAAATCGATTTTCCCTAATGGACTTACATTAATATTTTGAATATATGTACTTGTCATACACCTACTTGATCCACTAAAGTTAACAACATTAATCTTCTGAATCTGTGTCAACTTGAAGATACATTAAATTGATTGATACTTTAAGTCGAGAATCGAAAATTATTTAAATTTTTGTCGATTTTAAACAAGCTTTTGGCATCGGTTGAAAATCATTCAATCGCAACAAAAGACTGTTAAATATATGGTTGTGATCAAATATTAAAAATGAAAATAATATTTGCATGAAATAGACAGGTCTTAGCTGTGGCAACCCTGAGCGTAGTTACAATTGGTGATAGGGCAGCAGCAGCATTGGCCACGAGCTGGCGCGCGATGAATCGGAGCGCGGACTGATAGTGGGCCGGTTAGACGAGTCCCAGGCGGAGTGCAACGGCCCAAACTAAAGGGAATTTTAAAACGTTCATACTCGCAAGCCCTTTGATCTCACTGCATATTACCACAATATACCTCTACGAGGCAATATTTATAAATCCATATCATTTCCATTTCAAGATGCTTATGTAAATGTTGGTTTCATGCAAATATCACGCAGTTAGTCGATGTCTCACTCGCGAAACCTTCCGTCTGAAGCCTTGTCCGTAATTAATTATGAGAACAAAGAGTAAGGAAAAAGTATATGCAAATTTTTCAAAGAATCCTTCACTTTAAAATAATGTAGAGATAAAGTTCTTCGTGTTGTTTGTATTTATCAGCGTGCATGTATGTTAATAAGTTTGAACAATTGCTCTTCCCTGCGACGTAGTAACAGAGTATAACAAAGCAAGTTCTCGAAGGCATTTAATACATCAATACCTATTTTAACTGATACTTGTAGTTTCAACTCAGAGTTGTTTACATAATGTAATTTGATTAGTATATATATTAAGTAATGTTATGTAATTAAATTATTTGAGAAGTATTATTGAACAAATAAGTTCTTACGATACAAAACATTCTCTCCATTTTAGGTCAATCAGGGTATATTGGGTAAAACGTACTGCTCTTTATGACGGATGTTAAAAAAAGCATAATTAAAAAGCTGCAACAATACATGGACATTTTGAACAAGTCATAAAATTGAGTAAACGTCCTTTGCGCGTTGTAGTTAAATTCAATATACTCGTAATAAGACCAAAACTTGAAGTTAAACCTGTGGAAACATCAGGCACGCTTGTTTCACGCCTTTGGTGTTATATTGAAAGGCAAATAAATACCGAGATACGTCGCTCTTCGATGCAACAACAAACGATCCGACGATTGTTTACGATGCGATATTACCTGCATATTTTCCTGCTTCAACTGCTAGTGGAATACGTTGTGCACTTGTAATTACAACTGATAACGACCATAATTAATTGTGACATCCACTGAATACAAATTTCTGTATATTTACGTTGCATAAACAATAGATAAGGCGCGGCGACTGCACCGATATTTAGTGTGGAGAATTTTGAGGATGATTTGAACTATACAACTATTTAGGCTATTGTTTTTACTAAAACATAATAAATTAAAGAAAATATGATTAAAATTCGTAAAATAAACAATGTAATACAAAGGTAAATATCGCATCGAATGTTTGTTATCAAAATTGTTTGTCTCATTACGGTAATGATTTAATTTAACTACGAGGAAAAAACAATAAGTACTACATATTGTTTTTTGGAGAGTATCGGAGACATTGTGTGGATTGTAGATACACACTGTATACTGCTCGCCCCATCTGTGGTTTTGACACCTTTAGTAAAGTAAATAAAACAGATTTTTTTCTATCCAGTCTTTATTGACCGTGAGTCATAGTTATCACGAAATCAAATGCGATGGACAATCGTTTGTTTATGTATAAAACGTGTTTTCTGCTTAATCATTGCTAAAGACCGGGACGTTATTAACCATAATGTAGTAATTTTGAATGCTCAAGTTTCTTCTTGCGATATTCCTTTAAAAATTATATTGACATATCAATTACAAATCCACATTCGATTGAAAATAGTAAAAGCAAATTAATTTCAGATATTAGTATGTACGAAATATAATTGTTACTTCGTCTTTTGTTCATCGTTATTAGGTTTTTTCCTTCGCAGAGTTTCAAGGGAATGTATAGTCCTATATCCAGCCATTATTCGTTCGGAACTTGAGTCCATTTGTACGCAAAACATCTTGCTTCGTTTCTTTACTGCGTCTTTACTCTAAAACTTCTGTGTCATAGTTATCATGATTTGTTGGGGTTGTCCTGTTGCTACTTCAATAGTTCCTTTTCTTCTGCCTTTGACTTTTTGATCCTGATTAATTATTAAGTTAATAAGTAGGCGATGCTATTGTCGCTGATGCGTCTATTACTTTATTACTCGTTGTTGTTTTGATATGTTTTATTGGTTTTCTATGCATGCGTCATCTTTGTTGCGTCGGCCCTGGCGCATGGTCAGCGCTGTACATTAGTCATAACTGCCCGATAACACCATGTGTTAACACTTAACATGCAAAATGAAGTTGGTTTTTCTGTTTCACTGTTACTTATTTTTATATTATTTATTTGGTCTCCGTTATTTTATTATCACAACACTTATTTGTAATTTTATTGTCACAAATATAACTATAACGGATTTCAGTTGTCTTAATTAGATTTCTAAAAAATCAAAGACCGAAAAGTTTATTGAACTGCTGATTTCTCTGAAAGTAAAAACTACTTACAATTGATAAATCATGCAGTCAGTACTTAAGTATCCAGTTTTACTTCATTTTTTATCTATAGCAAATAGCTATTTTAAAACTTGTTTTGCGACATTTTAATATTTCCGGTGTTTCTTTGAACCATTAACCTTTTTCTTGTCATTGGACTAACATAATTTTTCAACCGTGTTGCAAGTTTCGATAATAGTATTTTGTAGTAACTTACTTTAGCTTCGTAAAACTACAATATTGTCGCTTCTGTAGTAATGCGTGGTAAGATAGAGTAGATATCGACAGACTCGTTGCATTGCACGATGCAAAACAGTGGGTTCTGATCATAAACATGCCAATACGGCCGCGGGTTCAATGGTGCACATCCGTTTGTTCATTCTTATAGGTCGCCGTCGTCTGTCGCCAACTCCAGTCTGGAACAATAAGCGACGGCAATGAGCAATTGCATAGGTGACGTCATATGGCATACAAAGATGTTTATTCTACGCAAACAAACTTGCATCAATGCTTTCTTAAATAGTTTGTATTTCAATTTGTTTCATTTTATCAGAGTAACCTAACTTTGTTATTTTTGTAAGGGAATATACTGCTATTTCTATACATAAGCGTGAACAGTCTTATATTTTGTCATAAACGTGGAATCGTCGTATATTCCAAGATTCTTGATTACACGAGTTTAATAGAGAGTCACTTTAATAAATTATATAAGCTGAATAAAAAGCGAAACAGTACGACTCCGGATCAGTTATTTCTTGTGGCCTTCGTCGTACCATTTTAAATTTTCTAACTGACTTTGCCGCCACTCATTGGGTTGGTTTATCTCTTGACCTATTTGTACAGCGATTAAATGGATTGATGTACCTAAACGTCAAAGAATATAAATTATGAATGTACCTTGTACAGAAGCTATATGCTATGACATATTCTATTGGTTGTTTGCCAATAACTTTTGTTATTGTAGACATCATACGGATCTTCGTTTCACGGTGGTCGTTACCACCTTTGACTGTTATTAAATGTGACAAGCTTACCTGATTTTTATGTTATTATACACTAGCTGATGTCCACGACTCCGTCCGCGCGAAATAAAAAAAAAACATAATTTGTAGTCTATGTGTTCTGCCAGACTATGTTCAGTGAACATTCATCTTTATATCCATCCAAACATGCGCATAATTTTAGTAAGAAGTGAGATCCTATTGTGAATCAGATTCAAAATCGAGTAACCACCAACAGTCAGCCATATTTAAAAAAAGATTAAAACTACGTAGACTAAATTGTTACAATCAATATTACACAATCACACGTCTTGTAAAAAAAACATACAAACAATAACTAGTTATGTTACAATGTGCCAATTGCGACAATCACATTGAACTTGGCTTTGAATGATACAAATATGAGCGTCGTGCGTCGCGAATGGCAGCTGAGTTTATCTTACCATTTATGAATTGACCTAGACTCTTAATTAATTTAAATCGTCTCTCTCAACTAGCGTATTGATTTACAGAACATGCTTCTTAACGTGACCATGTAACAATTTTCACGGTGTGTCTTTTAATTATTAAAAAAAATCTTATATAATAATATATTCGTGTCTATACTACCAGTTTGAAAATATATTTAAACATATATATTATCTGTTTTCGTACTTTCGTAATTTTATTCAAATTCTATAATATACGGACAGTTTTGCCAAGAATTCCTATTTTTCAAGTTCACGTATCTGTAAAGTAAACAAACATAATACGAAACTATACATATTTGACTATAAGTATAAAAGCAATAAGCCAAACGGAACAGTCCTTCTCGAAGCGAATCGTGTGGTTGCTATAAGTACATTAAAATTAATCAGTGACTCTTTTATACTTCGCGATTGTACTCCTAAGTGCGTGTTTTAATTAATTAACTTATCCTTGGTTATGTAATTAATATTCATTTCAATAGAAGCATTTAGGAGCACTATCGGCGGAGCGTCCGAGCGCGTCGATGGCTGGTCGCCAACTCTTTCGCAACCGCTCTATATTTACTTACCAAGGTTTCTTACGTTGCATTTTGAGGGTTATTGACATTATCTCGGAATTATACAATTCGTTATCCAACATTTAGCTGTAACACACGATTTTCGGGATGTTTCGTGGAAGGAGGACAGTCGCGGCAGTGACGGGTGAAGTGCCAAGTTTACGCCGACGCCCACCGCGACCAGAAATAATTCGAGGCCACTATATTATGTAGACTGAAAAACTATGTAATATTATGAGAGAAAATTGCGTAATGCTATCATGAAATTCAGTATTGATCATATATGTTAGGTTTACCTACACAGTGTTAGATTACACTTAAAAGCAAACTATTGTAATGTATTATATTATTTGCTAATTGTGAAATATTAGAAAAGTTTATATAATGTAATAGAAATATGTTTTGAGCACACAGAAGTAAGAATATCATAATAACAAAATAATAAATAGCATTTGAAAGGTTGGTCACACCTGCTAACTTGCAAAGAAGGTTAAATAAATAATGGTGTAAAAAGTGGGATTAAGAAGTCAAAAACCGATAGATAAATATTTGCGAAGAACCCACAGGAATGTTAAGCCGATAAGATACGAAAAAAGGTCTTCGGTCCAACGAGCCGAGCCACCCAGTTTATTTGCGAAGCTGCATAAATGCAATTCTTAATTCCTGCGTCAACAAAAATTTATAAAATTTAACTCGATGCATTTTTGCATTTAGCATGATGTGTTCTAATTTTTATCTTGTAACTGTTAATTTACTTTTATTTGTTTGTCTTCAGGACCAAAGGATAAGGCATAATAGTTACAATACATAATATTTGATAGAAATGATTTTTCAATGTAAGTCAATTAAAACGTCGATAATAAGTTAAGAAATCCGCTTACTTGTTGATAGGTGTATAGTTAAACAAAGCGATTTAATTTCGATGGCGCCAGCCGTAAGCTTTGAATATTTTAATGCAGCCGACGCCAGAGCTTGCGACACCGCGGCCGCAGCCGGACCGCATGCAATGTGCGTTGTCTGCCACCGACCAGATAACTCGTAACCAGTGAAAGCCTTGACGCGATTCCATTCGAATCGTTAAAACCCAAAAATTTCAAATCGAAATAAAACATTCCCTTCAAGAATGAAAAGGTTATTAAGATACTACATACTATCTTTCATTACTTAAAATTGTGTGACGTTATGACCAAATGCTAGTTTATTGAACAATGTGAAGTTAGATCGAACGACCTCAGAACGCAGCTGGGCAAATACTAGTACAATGTTAATACATTTCGCAATTACAACACTAACAATGACATCAGCGGCATATAAAGTTCGATGAGGGTAAAAACAATTTCTTTGTTGGTAACTTATGTGAGACGAGCCGGATTCTAACGGTGCGTACTGTTGGAGTTCTCCCACGCATCCCGTAACTTCTCGCTACAACACAATGAGCTGGTGTCAATGTTTAGGTTACAGTTTCGCACCTACTTGTCAATATATAATTTACTTTCGATGTATTTGTTTTTCCCGTCTTCTTAGTGACCAGAAAGCATGCCAAATAGTCTAAATCGGGAGTGCCGAAGTCGACATTAAATTAAATTTGGGTTCTTTTGCCAACACCGCGATGTGTGTATGTTGACATCCCTGTATAGTTTGTAAATGTACGTTAAATATGTCTAACCTTGAAAGGTTGATAGAGTTGACTCCTCAAAACATAAAACGCGTTAAATGACCTTTGCTGTTTAAACTAATGTAAGTTATTATGTCTAAAGACAGATAATGTATTTTGTAAGATATTTTTCTCATATCTGTACCGACCTCCCTGACTTATTTTAAATGCTACGATTTGTCCGATGATTCTAAAAGTACAAAAAGGCGCGTAACTTTTAATGTGATGTATCAAAAATGAAGAATGATCTGTGAACTCAACTCACTGCTTACCATTGGTTACACTTAAAAATATTATAAATAAAGTTGCCAAAAAAATATTTAGGCTTAACTTCAAACACTTAATATGAATACTGTATTGAGGAGACTTGAGATTAGATATACGTACATTTTTTTTTTCGTTTAAATATAAACAAACATATGGCTAACGGCAACCGCAACATAAAATACCGTTTATTGTTTGAAAATATACATTTCTTTTTTAATGTAGCTTACCTGAGTCTTACGAAGAAATCTCAGTCACCCAAATACCGAAGTAATCAGTTTTGTGAGTGACACGGAACGCGGCCTGTGGCGGTTACTCACATATGTGATGACGTCAGCGGTTAGCATGAGTAACAATCAGGTAAAATTAAACGTATTTAAAAACAACAATAATCGGCATCAGGAATTTAAATGTTAGTTTTAATTATGTAAACTTAAATCAAATAAATATTTATATCATTTACTAAAATTGGGAGGTCAAATGTAATTTATCTCACTCAGTAATATTTTCTACAGACGTAACGTTATTTGATTATACACGATAAATAGTAGGGTAAAACACATATATTAAAATTATCAGCTTAATATTAACTGCCCAAATTAGAAAGTATCACAGTGAACACAAGAATAACCGATAATAAAACTCACATAAAAACTGGGTAATTACGGCTAAAGTTTATCCGAATTAAGATAACAAATGTGAAGTGTTGTTACTCAATGTGGTTCAAAGTTTAATTAAATAATTTATTTTAATTTTACGAACTATTGACTATGCTTGTTTCCATTTACATCTTTGGCATAAACGAGTAAGTACGAGTACAAGTTCTTTGAAGTTCGTTGTTAAGTATCGCAGAAGACCTAAAAGTCGTATGTAAGACGACAGCAACACGTTTGATCTGGGGGCGAGGGCTAACAACCCCTTTAATTGGCGTTTGAATTTCAATTAGAACAAAGATACTGTTTCACTTAATCATTCTTTGTTTTTCACATTCATATATTTTATGTTTTCTTTCTTATTTTCAAAGACTTGAGCTCATTTAATTTCGTTAGAAAATAAATAAAAATTATTTAACTGATCATGTGTAGGTTAGTAACGGAACCTTGAAGTGTTTTGTTTGGTTAAAGAAATATGCGCACGATATATAAAATGGAATGAGACGTCTGCTGAGTGAAATAACCCAGTTTGTTTAATCTACATACGAAATATTTTTCGCATCATTCGACATGCACTACGGCATATGTGAATATTTTACAAAATAAAACCGAGTTTTTCTTTTTAATTACAAAAAATAAAAGATGGTAAGGACTACTATTATGTTATTAAAACAAATAAGGTTTATTAAAAGCAGAAATAACTAGACGGAGATATAAAAATGGCGACTAGGATAGCTCAGACAAAGATGGCGGAATGGATTAGACGTCTTCGACAGAAACTGGTCAGGTCGCGTTAATAATAGAGACTAATAGTGGAATATGAGAATAGTCTTAAGCTAAAAGACTATAAATGATAACACTGATGCAAGGATATATGCAGTTTGATACAGATTCCGAGATAAGTAGATGTGAAGTTTCCACTATATAAGTGCAAATTGTTGATAATTTAACTCCGACTTGTTCGACTCAGACAGCTACTTTAGGTTGAATTTTGCAAATTATTGACTTCAAAACTGTTACCATCGAAGACTAAACTTGTCTTAGCAAACATATTTAAATGTAAATTTATGTTTAGGTATACAGGGCTAGTTTATGTAAATATATTCGATGCTAGTTTAACGGCATCCAATACAATCTGTACCGCTGCAAAGAAGCCACATAATTACAATAGATTGCATTCTTAAGATAAGCTAGTCGTCGTAGACACGTAATGACGTTTAATCACGAACAAAGGCATGACGGATGACATTGTGCTCTCACGCCGTCTACAAAAACAAATAATTAAAAAACTCGATAAATAATATTTAGTAACAATGGCAAATAAAAAATTAGATTTATGATTCTTTTTGATCGAATAATTTTAAAACGCTGATTCTACTTACTTCATAGATAACTGAATATTTTCAAAGATTGGATCAATAAAGTTAATCTCAGTATTTGTAAAATCACTCTTATTGGCTTGTTACAACTTGCCTGCGGTTACTTTTCAAATCATAGTAACGAATGTATAAATCAAGATAACAGTGACCTAGTCACTGTTTTAGAGGTCAATCTAAAACTATATAGTGTTAAAGAACTCTAGCACGTAGAAAAATAAGTATTTTTTTAATAGAGTTTCCCCTATTGAAAAAAAATAAAAATACTAAATAAATGGGAACACTTTCATTAGGAAAGGTTTTAGAATTTTTTAATTTTAAAGTTGTTTAGTAAAGATACTCAATAACGTCTCGACCTTTGTGGAAAACGCAAACAAGTGATGGCCAACAAAGTCGCGACGGGAAAGAATTCTCAAGTGTTTTTATCACATTTATTATAACCAGTTTTATTTCTCATCCCTGCGTATTACGTATATTTCATTTAGTAATGTATTATTTATTCATTATGCGATATTACTTTATCTTAACTTCATTAACTTAAAGAAATGCAAAAAATAACTGTTATTTTTGATTCAGTAGTCCTAATTAGGATGAAAATTATGTTGAGTTATGTCTTTTATATAACATCTTTGTTTTTAATTTCAAGAAGATTTAGTCATCGTTTTTATAATTAGTTGTAATTTTATTGAGGTTATTAAAACGTGTAAATTAGACAATTTCTAAGAATTTAGTTTGATTTGTAGCTACAAATGAGTTTATAAAAATATTATGTCGATAATTCTATCTTGTACAAATGAAAATGAAATTTCATCAACAATATAGATATCGTGATATACCTGCCTAATCATAATTGGGTATACCGGAAAGAGAAATCCGAGCGAAATAGATAAATGATTGGTTTATTGTTTATTCCTTGAACAAATAAACGAAAGTTTTGGTCTCAGCCTCCTTTCACTAATGTCTATTGATTCGCGAAAAGATCTTCGGCGTTGATAAAATAGATCGCACGGAGCGAACGCCCGCCGCGCGGTCAGCGGAGCCCGAGACAAAATAAATCTTCAATTGGGTCAATCAAATGCCACGCCAGGCTTAATGCTCGCCCCGACTTGCTAATGCTTACGTCTCAGCTCATTACTAACACTATTTGATCGTGTTTGCTTTATCTTCCTTAAAAGCCCAGTTGCTTACCTGAAATATTCATAGTAAATAACCGGCTGCGTATATTTTCTATCCGCTCTACTATACCTGACAAATCCGTCTCGTGTGCACAATCACACAACGTATGCTAGGATTGCTAGACCTAGGTAACAGTATTTTTCAGTAATCTTTTTTTATTATCTTTTCTTTATATATATAATTCTTCTGTGAGTGTGTATGTCACTGAACTTCTCTCAAACGACTGGACCGATTTTGATGAAATTTTTTGTGTGTGTTCAAGGGGATCTGGGAATGGTTTAAATTCACAATTTTGTCCGCTGGACAATGTTTTTTTAATTAATTTTTAATTTATTAGTAGTTGTTGATTTTGGAATGTTTTACATTGGATCCGACAGACGGCGCTACCATCGCAGTGTCAAATTTTAAATAATATTCGAATTAAAGACGTGTAGACAGGACAACGTCTGTCGGGTCCGCTAGTAACTAAATAAAAGAAAGTCAACAAAAACTTATTTAGGGCTTCTATTTTATCGATTCCGTATTTAGTCTAAGTGTTTTTTTTTAATTGATTATTTTAACGCGGTTTTTCTTTCTGCAGATGGCACAGTTGCTAACTGTGCGGCTGAACAAGTCTGACCAGCAGCCGCTGGGATTCCGGCTACAGGGCGGGAAAGATTTCGGCACACCGCTAGTTGTCCAAAAGGTAACATTTAATATTATATTCTTGTTAAAATATACATTGAAATTCAACCTAACGATGACGGCGATAATAATCTAGTTATTATTTTTTTAACTGTTAGCAAATGTATTTATAGCGGTCGCGATAGCAACAAACATGAAAACGTTTAAGATATGACAAAATAAGCAACGTGTCGTGTGAAAACAGAGCTCGCGCCGCCCACGCGGTTGCGGCCAGTATCCGCAAAAAATCCACTCCGATATTTACATCTCTCTGATATAAAAAGCTCCAGTTTTTTTTTACATAGGCTATACTGGTCGCGAATAATTCTTATAAATAATTCGCGCATCGCATCATTTCCTAGAACTGTTATACGCAGGAAAACATTTGTTTAACTAGCGGATATATTCTTTGTGTTGTAATTTACCTCCAAAGAGGCGTTGCTTGTTATTTCATGTTCGTCATGAATGTACATTTGTCATGTGTTATCTTAGCTATATTCAAATAGGTGATTAGTTATCCAAAGGAGCTTTTACCTCTCATTAACTGTTAGGTGGCCTCGTTAAAGTTTCGACACTCGTCACCGCTTAAATGCCTCTATATCATAGTCGTGTTGTGATCTGACCTCATGTAGTCAAGGGAGGTTAGTGCCAGATATTGGTAAGTGAACGTTGATTACTTTACTTCATGAAGGTTTACAAAGAATGATGGTCTCGGAAATATGACTAAGTTATTAAGTAAGCCGTTTTTTATGATACTAGAAAGTAACTTGCAAACCCAACTCGTTTGTTTAATTTATTCCTTAAATTACCAACTTTCCCATTAAAAAACCTAAAATATCAAAATATTTTAATACGACGTTAAAGTGTTTTTATCGCATCGTGACATTTAAAGATAAAAATATATGTTACACCTGCCCACGTGTGGCCACAGAACAATGTCTCAGAATCTATCATCTGCCCATGCCTCGCATTGCGGTCGTGACGTTTGGTAATGTCAAAATAACCGACATAATGACGATGATCTCCTGGCCCCAACGGTACTTTTGTTTGACTTATCGACGATAGATTTCTTCGGCGTGCGTTCAATGAGCGTCATACTTACTAAATAGACGCATATAAAAAATTTACATGTAGTCAAACGGCTGCTAAATTGCGTTGCGTCCTAACACGATGTCACTGAACTTTTAATTCCCGGATCTTCGTTGATGCGGAGTTAAAATACGCACTGAAGTACGCAAGCATCTGTTCAGCTCATAATTTTAGGTGTTAATCTCCTTTCCGACTATGTCTATTTACATTTAACATCTCAGCTTAGTCGATGGGTACCTAGCTGGGAAATTATTTGTATATAATATTCTTGATGGACTATGACTTTAATGTCAAAGATTTATTTTCGATGAAAAAAATAAGATTTGTAAAAATGTCTTCCATTGTAATGTTCGATAAAGCCATTGTTGAATAGAAATAGGAAAGTAATTATTGCGAATTAGTTGCTAAGCAGTCTTTCCTGGCGCGAATGGACTAGACCTGTCAACGTATTCAAAGTCTGATTTGAAATTAAATAGTTTGTAACTTCTTAAAGTACTTATTTTATATTACTGTTTGTAAAATGACAAACATATTTGATAAAAAGACATTTATCTGTTTTAATATTTACTTACAATATTATATTTGAGGTCTTTTTGTTTCGGTTACAAAATATGTAGATCTATATTAGGCTACAAGTTGTCCGTAATTGCAAGACAAGTGATAAAACCTAATTTAGACAATGTTTGAAGTTATAAATGGTTTTATTGTGAAAACGCTTATTCCTTAGAAGCTTTGTAATGAATAAGCGTGAGTTAAATTGTTATACTTAACTAAAATTATTTCACAATATCCTTTTTGCAAACTTGTCATTTCAAGTTTTCTACAAAGACGTCGCGAAGATTTTTGTTTTCCAATACCACTTAACAACACCATTTTATAAATTTCTATCCTTATTGACTGTAATTTTTTCCGGAAATATTTAATCACACCTTACAATTACTGTTAATGATTTTTTACTCATTTCGTAGGTAATCCTTGCGTTATTCTGTTTCACCTCGATAAGTACATGTTACTTGTACATTTATATTGTGCATACATATCAGCATTTTATTAATATCACTACCACTGAACGGCCTTCTATTTCCGTTTCCTCTATAAAACATATTAACTGTAAACTTTGTTTTTAGGTTATGCATGTAACCTTTTAGAATATTATATGAAAATAACAATTTAGGACCATGCAGTACTGCATTACTTTTATCCTATTAAAAATAAACTAAAATTTTGTCGTATAACTAATAAGTTGCCACTCGACTGTATTTCCATCGATGAATGTCAGTATCTTTGAAAAAAAAAAAATATACCTCACTTATAGTATAAGATATGTGCATATTCAAACTCATCATGGGGTACAGATTCACTCTTATTGATCGGAATCGGGCTGACTCTGCAGGGCAGGAGTGGCCGGCTATCGTTGCGCAACCCGAGACGGGTTTCTTGTTCCGAACACAATCTGAGTCACGTATTGTATACAGTAGGTAAGGTAAGGATTTGTTTTGAAACTAGAACGCCGAGCGACAACGTTCCGTGGATTATCGCCCCCGGTATTTTCTAATTATTCGGCTATCGCTACTAGCTATGAATACCAGAGTCGGCTTTCCGAGATATAATGTGCGACAGTTTCTGCATTGTTTGTATTTACTTACAGATACCTGATAATAAGTAAAAATATACAGTCGAAACGTTTGTGAAGGTGAAGAGAGCTATTGTTATAATTACTTAAACCTTTCCAGCTTCCGACTGCAACATGGTAAATCCATAATCTATTGTTCTTTTGGTAGTAAGGTAAATTTGCATGTAATTTTACAAATTTCTTAAACACAAAACAAAAGAAGATTAACAAAAAAATGTTTGGTGGATTCTGCGAATATTGAGTCATCAATATTTTTCGCCAAAAACTGGTTGTAACTGGATATTTGTTCAGGCTATTAACTTAACCAATAGCGAACTTTGGAGATCTAACTCTTTGAAAAAAATATTAACAGAAAATTGAAACTCCTAAAAAGTAACATTATACAAGGCTATGTAAAAGTATCACACATTTTTCTATTGGCAACCTTCGATTTATTTAAATAAAAGCGTAATAGAAGTATGCTAATAGAACACAAAACTCGTAATTAAAGGGTTATCTACACACAGATTCAATGTCAAATTGTAAAACGATAGATTACCTTGAAAGTCGCGAAAATTCAATGTCTCGCTGGCATTGAGAATGTGGGCTAAGTGTCACACCGACCTTTACGTTACTGAGGATTCTTCACATAAAACATTTAGGTAATGTAAAATTTACTAAACAATTTGTTGATTAACGTCAAAAGTCAAGTCATATTTAATTCATTAATAATAAAAAAAACTCTACAAATCGAAAGCGTAGATAGGCTATAGTTTTTCTATAAAGGTAAGGTTTCGATGAAGGAGGAAAAGAATCGATCTTTTCGAAAATCCTTTATCATCTAAATATAGGACTCTTTTTCGTGTACTATAAATCTTAAATTGAATAAAAATGCTTTATTATTAAAAAATAAGGTTAAATAGTCTAAGAAGCATAATTCTTATTTCAGTTTTGCTGAGGGTTGCGACTTTTCTTCATTACGTGTTCACTGTTTTCTACCGTCTTGCGACATTTTTTGCGATAGTAAAAATATTTAAGAGTATGTAGTGTCTTTTAATTTATGTAATTTTATAAATTTGTTATATAGATTAGAAATATTCACGTAAAACGGCATAGACGTATAGAAATTTTATGTGTTAAATCCTGTCAAAGACGAAAAGGAAGTTACGATAACAACATCCAATACAAAAGAATTGGACGCGAACAATTTAGATTTATGATTGGTTATTACTCAGGAAGTTGCTTTGTTAACAAAGATATTGTTATCTGAGAAACCAGAACTGGAAACCATAATTTTAGATAACGATCACAATCCTGTTTAACTTCTTTGTATTTACCTGTGAAAGTTAAATATTTTTTTGATATTATTGTTTAATAAAAAAGTTTATAAAGGATGAACTAAAGAAGGCCAATAGATTTTATGATACACGAGGTATTTGATGCTCATAAATATTTAAAATTTCAATATCAGTCTGCTTTAATAAATATGTTAAAAAAATTGATAACGATTAAACTTTTCAATAAAATGGTTCGTTCGCTTCGCCTGCTTTACTTATTCGAAGTCGCTTCGAACGAGGACCGCTTGTAAACAATAACGAAAACATAATATGTGTCGGCCTCGCGCGGCGCGCCGGTGGAGGGCAAAGTGGGGAGGGCATTTAATCGCTCGTTCTTGTATTTCTGCTGCCGTATATGGAGTGCGCGCCACTCGAACTAAGGGCATCGCCAAAGAATAATCATGCAATACATTATTAAGGAAATAGGTGATTCATATTGGAATGTGACAAAGAAAGCTCATTGGAATTTTGGAGCTCGGTTACCTATTGGATGACCCAATCAGTTTAACTGTGAACATCGGACTGCCAAAATAATTTCGATATAATAATACCATTTTAAATTTATTCGACTTTACTAAAGCGAACACAAATGAAAAACCGTCTAAGATTAAGACATTTATTCAAAGTAAAACTGTCTATGTTTTTTTAGTGAAAAATTTGTTACAATAAAAACATAACAAGGTAAGAATTAGTGGTTACAGTCCAAAAGTAAATTTATTTAACTATCTTGATATACTTTTGGAGTGAGTCAGGTATGCTCTATTGTGTTTTTTAAGGATCAAACTAATAAATAAAAATAGGATGTAAGATTCCAAACTATTTCATTATTTATGTGTGTTACTCCTTAGGAGTTTAACTCATTTTGTAGTTATTGTTATCGTTTACGTTGAGGAATTTCTACGATTTTTTTAAGAGTTTTGACAGTGACTTATCAAAGAGGTCAAAAATCCCAAATCTACGAGCTACAAGGTTTGCTGAATAATTTTCCCCGAGGTCCTTATTTCACTAAACACATACTAGTTAGAACTACTATTTATTAAGTTGTTGGTCAGACGTTGCAAAAATAACTTGGCTCTAATGTCCTGCTACAAAGTTCGACAGTTTCTTTTTTTATATCATTAGGTGGCAAACGAGCGAGCGGCCACCTGAAATCGCTGAAATAGCGAAGTGACCGTTGCCCATAGACATACGCAATTGCATATGCGTTGACTACCTTTACCTATACTAAACATACTCTCCAAATCAATTGAATTAACACAATAAGATTTAACGAAATTCCACGTCTGTACGTGATAAATTCTTTGACGAGGGTTAGATTGTATACACGAGGTCAATGCCAACGTCTGCGGCGGAAGGAGTTTATTTCTTACAGCAAAGTTAGGAACGCCAAATCCTAAAAAAAAGGGTAAAGGTCTAAACTAAATAAGTTAATAACTTCCTACAAAATTATGGTCACAGATTAATTAAAAACAAAAGTGTTACTTATAACTTTATACAGCTAGAGTTATTACCGATTCAAAACGAGAACGTATTACGAAACGAGAAATTCCGACGTGTTGGAGGATCGCGCGCGCGTAGCTTTTTGCGCGCAAAAGCGAAAAAAGCTGCCGACGCATTGCACGGTCCGGTCCTGGCCAGACGGCTCACGTAGGGTTACCACAATTGAATGAAATGAACTTGTTTTGTGTGAATAAAACATGTTTATTGTATGAGGAACAATAAAAGAATTTTATGTTATAATTTTACATTTTCAATATTATTTAAATATACGAATTATTGCTTTTGCCATTTATCAATGTTTGACATAAGTAAATTAACAAACCTAAAAGGTACAAAACCATGGCTTACCAAAGAATAAAAAGGCATAACATTTTTGGAAAATACATTGCAAAAACTGAAATTTCTTTTTCTAGCCCTTATTGTGGCAAGATTCCTTTTTTGAAGAAAAGCAAAAAACAAAGTTAAAAAAACTAAGTTAACAATTATTTTATAGTGATCGTATATTTTTATAAAGCTGTATGTATGGGATACTATACAAAATGAACATAAGGGTTAATGTATTGTTGATAAGAAACTATACACTTGATTACTTAATTCATATATACATAATTCTTTTGTACTATAAAGTAATATTATGATTGAACATACTATTAATTTTTAGCAGTATTTGGTGTAACTATAGTAATAAAGGTATCAAGGTATGGGTGACAACTGGTAACCCTAGTCAGTGATGATCTCATTGTGTCTGACGTCACCGCCGCTTCCTTCCGCCCCCCGCGCGTCGCGCATTCCGCACTAAAATACCCTGTGCCCGGCGTCTGCGCTAGGAATCACATGTCAGATAAAATCCAGGACACCTAGATATGCACGTGTTGAACGTTAAACTTGTTTCATTACTCCGGTTCTTCGTTGCCATGATCAATTTATAATTAAAACTGCAAGTTTATTCCTGTACCGATTGCAATGCAGACCAATATTGTCTCGGGTTTTCCTCGTATACTATATGAGGTTTATGTAAACATGTACTCGTATACAGAGTAGGGAACTTTTGAGTACATACATCCATTTATAAAGATCATTCGATATATTTAAATTTTTCACACCAATACACACCAAGAATCTGACCATCTTACGGTAAAGGAAAACATCGTGATGCAACCTGCACACATCTGCAAAGAATCTCAAAAATATGTGTGAAGTTAACTAACCCGCACTGGGCTAGCGTGGTTGACTATGGCTTAGTGACCCCTAACTTAGGGTAGGCTCCTAGCCCCTCAATTGGGACATATAGTGAGCTGATGATGAAGATACCAATGGGGGTTTAGATCACTTTTCATTTATGAAAACAATTAAAATATATGCATGTATACATAAATAATATATTTTCAAGTGAGACGGTGTTTTTAACGGGAAAAAGTGAATCATGTTAATTTAAAGCTGTGTTAATTGTGGTTTCCGACTAATAATAGTTGCACTGATGATGACAATTCGCTACTGTGTACGCTAACTCTCAATGACGTAGAATACAATAATAAGTCGCTCATATCTAATTATTATTATTCGAATATTCCATAAATAAGCATTCGAAAATTATTCTATGATCACCACATAAGAAATATGTTGATTGAAACAAAATATAGCGCAGCCGACCGCTTTAAATATCGAGAATGGAATGTAATTACAATATATTAAGTGTTCCATTGACCGCATAAAATAAAAACCGCCCTTAAGTCGTTTCGACGCGTGCCAAACGTAAAGACAGCTGATGCATTCTTGGACATCGCGCAAAAAACATCGTCGTTGTGAGAATTAAATACGATGCTATTATGTAATTAATTACACAAAGGACTTGTCTACTGAGTTATAAATAACTTTTTAAGATAACGTCATTGAATTCATCATATCTATATGTAGAATGCCTAGATCGAATCCCGAATGACGTAGCTGATATCCTCATATCTCCTTGTCCTTTTCCATTTGAAGGGTCGGACGCCTAATGACTTGTGTCTAGTCGAAAAACTAGGACAATTCAGATTGCGTGAAGTATACCACACAGTACCAAACATGATTACAAATTAAAGTTGAACTTTACCCTTTGAAAATTACGCGTTAGCTTCGTTAAGGTAATTTAAAGTGCAAGGATTTAAGTCTTACCGGAAGAACATAACACAGATTTAAGAGATTTATAGTAAAAGTGAGGCTATATTTTTATTTAATGGAGAAATTCCTACAATAGCTGGTTGACTATTGAGTTGCTTAAATGACTTACCCTTTGTTTTTAAGGTGAACGGCGGCAGCGCTGCTGAACGCGCGGGGCTGCAGGCTGGCGATGCGGTCATCCGCGTCAACAACACCGATGTGTTTAACCTTCGCCACCAGGAGGCTCAGGACGCCATCCGCGCCGCCGGCACTGCCCTAGAACTGACAGTGCAACGGTAATTACAACTTTTAAATGTTACTTAATTTATTTGATTGAAACAAACAAATCTTCCATAAACCCAACGGCCCATTATCCTATAGATTCCGAAAAATATATTAACATGCACTTGCATCAACAAGCAGCTTTTATGATAACTAAATAATTTGTAAATATGTTCAACGAAACACTCAAATGTGTGAAGAATGTTTAACTTAAATAATAGCGGAATGATGGTACATATATTGTATTTATTTTATATTGCCTACATAATGTATGGGTTTTTAGTTTTGAATACTGCAGGAGCTTGACCAAATTTGTGAACTCTGGCTGTGCTCCAATCTAGTATCGCTTAGCAATAGGATTTTTTATTGGAGTAATTTTTCTCACTATTGCCGCTATGATACTTGCATTACAAGGAAAACGATGAAACATGTTTAGTGTTATACAGTGATTCAGATGTTTACGTATTCCTGGATTTGTCCTCACTTAAGTTGCAACGCATTTATATGATCTCTCAAGCCTTTATATTTAGAAAGACTTTTAATAACACCCACGAAAATATCATTGAACAATGTACGTAAGTTATAATTAAATTTTACAATACTCCTAACTACCGGGAGATCTTTATTTAAATCGCTATACGTAATAATTAAAAATAGATGTGTTATTTCCGATTCATCGTTGAAGGCTAAATATTTTTGTTTTATTTCCGCTGTGGTTCATTGTAAGAATTTGAATCTAAATGAATAAACTGACAAAATCTGATTGGACTGTAAAGTTGACTACAGCGTATACTATTTAAAAGCTATAATCCTAATTTTATTTTAACAACAATACGATTTTGTCATCTCCAGCGGTGGCAGCACTTGGCGGCCAACAGTGACTCCGACAGGCAGCCTGCCGCGGCCAGGCACACGGCCACTGGGTGCAGCACCCGCACCGGTCACCAGCACCAGCCTCAAGGCCACACCTCAGCCCAACCGCAACTTCGGTTCCGGACACAACAATGTCGCTAAACCCTTCGGCTACGTACGTATCCAAAACTAACGCCTGGTCAATCCATTTGTCATCAATCATAGTTTTTTTTCGGTCTTAAATTGCTAAAAAAGTTTTTCCGGTTAATTTTAAACTCAACCGATTTCTCGGTGTACTTTTGTATTTTAATTATGGGTAGTAGATAAAAGTTGATAAATGAAAACTCTACGCAGTTCAATTCTAATCTTGTCTTATCAAAATAGTACACAGGAATCTCCTCAACATGTTTATCGAATCTATTTTCATAATAAATAAAATAATCGGTATTATGTAAGAATAACTTCTACGCAACGTATAATACGCTTTGTTCACGTCGATAATAGAGATTAGCAGTGTCAGCTATTTTTTTTTATTTACCATATTTTTCTACTCCGTCTACCTTGTGTTTTCTCTTA